>NC_092336.1:619208125-619821250 GCF_046630445.1 Rutidosis leptorrhynchoides | reverse complement strand
TCATAGTGGTCTCGATGGTTGATACATTCGAGGTGTATGTCTAATATATGCGTGTATATATAATACGAGATAAAGAGATTAAAGGTGATGGTTTAGGGTTTGAATGGAAATATGGTGGGTTTGCAGGTTCACAAAGTAATAAAAAAAAATATGAGTAGTAATGTACGTACGGGTGGTGGCGGTTTTAATGGGTCTGTGTACGGAGCTTTGACAGGAGACCAAAACTTGCAGCTGTAGTGACAATAATCTGATGGCATCAATGGGATAGTGCTCGAGCAGTGGTGATTTGAATTGAGGTGGTGAGGTGACTCTCCAACGAAGTAGTAGTAACAAAAAGTGGTGATCTCAACAATAAAAGAAACAAAAACTAACTATGTAGTATAAGGTGGCTATTTGGGTGAGTCACGATGATGGTTCTAACATAAAATGTGAAGGCGGTTTGTGGTTTTTAATGGTGAAGTTGATCATGGTTGTTCTTGATGTCTTCGGTTAACAGAAACAATCTACAATTCAAGTGGGTTTGGTGATGGAAATGGTGTGTGAGTTCTTAGTTGTCTAATGGTGATGGATGATTACTGAATCATAAACAAAGTATAGAAGGCAAGTGGTGCTCGGGAGTGTGTGTTCATTAGATAGAAAAAGGAAATAGAGAAGAAGGAGAAGAGTGATACTTTTTTTTATCATTTATTCCATGTATATGTGTGTACATAATATGAGTTAAAGATTTGATAATTGAGTTAGTTAATGAGTGGATATCACATTCAAGAAATATGTCAGAGTAACAAACAAATTTCATTTTATCTTTATGGACACTAAATCACGGGAAATCAGGAAAGTGAAAAATAATCTGATTGTGATGCGTAACAACTGGTTTCTTTTATTTATTATAGTTAATATTAAGAATAAGAATAAGAATTTAATAAATATATTAATAATAATAATAATACTAATAGTATTATTGATAATAACTAACACAATAATAATAATGATATTAATAACAATAATGAATGTAATAATAATAATAATCATATATTGATTATAATTAAACTTGTAATTACATTTAATATATTTATATTAAAATTTTTATATCATATATCATATGAATACATCTATTGAATTTTTAATATTTATACGTTTTATAAATATTCTAATATAATAGTTATTAATATAAATCCTTTATAGTTATATAGTTTTATAATAATTTCCTATATCTATTTATATCTATTTATAACAACTTAATTATTTTGTTTATTACTTTATACTTTTAATTCCAATTGATAAATGGTTATTTTATTTATTCAAAAATATTACATATACTTATATTTATATGTATATATATTTACATTTTTATTTACACACAATTGTTCGTGAATCGTCGGGGATAGTCAAAGGTCAATGGTCATTTGATTACATGAATATAGTTTCAATACTTTCGAGACTCAATATTACAGACTTTGCTTATCGTGTCGAAAACATATAAAGATTAAAGTTTAAATTTGGTCGGAAATTTCCGTGTCACTACATATTCTTTGTATATTCTGCCTAAAGATGATATATTTGTTGCTTTACTTGTCTATGCGGATGGTATTATTATTACTGGTAATAATAATTCTGAAGTTGATAATGTTAAAAAGTTTTTGAATTCTAAGTTCATGATTAAAGATTTGGGATTACTTAAATATTTCTTGGGTATTGAAATTATAAAAGGTGATGAAGGTTTGTGCATGTCACAAAGAAAATATTGTTTGTATTTGTTGGATGAGTTTGGTATGTCTGCTTGCAAACCTATTGATACAACTTTGGAAGTTAATTCGGTTTTAGCTTCTGGAGCATCAAAAGGTGATGATTTTTTGGAAAACATTACTGAATTTCAAAAATTAATTGGAACACTTATTTATCTTACACATACCAGACCTGACATATCTTATTATGTTCAAACCTTATGTCAACATATGCATGCTCCTTTACAATCACATGTTACTTAAGAGTTTTAAGGTATCTTAAGGGATCTCCTAGAAAAGGAGTATGTATAAAAAAAGCTGATGATATGTTTAATCTTGTTGCATATTCAGATGCAGATTGGGAAAAATGTTTAAGTACTAGAAGGTCTGTTTCAGGTTTCTGTTTGTTTTTGTGTGGTTCTCTTGTGTCTTGGAAAAGTAAAAAACAACCTACTGTTTCTAGATCTTCAACTGAATCTGAATATAGATCATTAGCTGCTACTACTTGTGAAATTATATTTGTTCTTAAACTTGTGAAATTATATTTGTTCTTAAACTTCTTGATGATTTTGGCATTCATAACCTGTTACATGTTCATCTATATCGTGATAATAAATCTGCTATTCTTCTTGCTGCTAATCCTGTATTTCATGAAAGATCAAAACTTTTTTAAACTGATGTTCATATTGTTAGAGAAAAAAATCTTTCTGGACATTTAAGGTTGGAATATGTTGATTCAAAAGATCAAATTGTAGATGTTTTCACTAAAGGATTATGCAAGGCTCAACATCATTTTCTTTCTCAAAGATTGGGATTATTGGATTATTTCTAGAATAAGATTGAGGGGGGATGTTAAATTCATACATATATATTTAATCTTATTCTGAAATGTTTTGTTTTTCTATATTTGTATTTTATTCTTATATTTGTTTTATTTTGTAGGTTTTTTATTTTTAATGATTTAAAGAGTTATGTTGCTGGATGGTGATATTGAAGACTTAAGGGATCATTTTGTGAAGTCTATAAGCTGTAAGGACCAAAGTGCAATATGTGGATATATATATATACATCTTTTCTGGATTCTTTTAATTCATTCACACAGCTCGTTTTCGTTCATCTTCTGTTTTCTCTCGTTTAATCTCCAAACCCTAGTTCATAAATTCGGCTGATTTGAGAAGTATCATCTTGATACTTAGTGTTCTTTTGAGAGATTGTTTTAGTCTGCTAGATCTTAGAGCTATTCTTTTCTGTATTTTGTTATTGATTCTACTTCTGTAATATTGGTTTTAATCATATGATTTTCAAGGTTTGGTGTGATTTCTTTGTGTGTTCATAGTTTCGAACGCTATGGAATTGTTGACTTTTAAAAATTTAACGCAATTAAGTCGTTATTTTGTGGATATAAATATAAAGGAAACCAAAAAAGAAGAAATAAAAAAAAATTGTTATAACGGGTAGAGAAAAATATGAAGGAAACAAAAAAAATAAAATAAAATAAATAAAATAAAAAAATTGCTACAGTACCATTGCTACAGTGATTCCGTTCCTACAGTGTTTCTGTTGCTACAGTGCCAACGGCTACAGTGATTCCGTTGCTACAGTAAAGTAAGTAAAAAGACAAAAATACAACTGATACTATTCATCATTTTTGTCTAATAGTTAATATGGTAATTATCAGGGCGTAAAGTGGGTGATATATAGTTGCAAAAGATATGTTATGTGTTTGCTTCTTCACTTGTAATTGTAAGGCTCGTGTAAGTGATATGACTCGTATATCGTTCTTGTAAAAGGTCGACATACTGACAGTTAGCTTTGTTGTATCTTATGCTTATTTTCTTTTCTTTTAAGTAAAGGGTCGTGTAATGAGAGACGAAATAATAAAAAATAAATTTAATTTATAATAATTGATCCATTAAATTTCTCTCACAAAACACATAATTTAATACATCATAATATAACAAAATTACTGGAAAAGTTTCTAATCTCTTGATGATAGATGAATTTGTCTAAGTTATTGCATTCGAGATAAAAAAAAAAAACTATTAACCATGATATTTAAGGTGTTTTCATGATGCATTTTAACAACATTTTTTTTATGGGAAATGGGAGAAGCATTCTGAGCCACAAGTTTAGGGAGTTAAATTTCAGGGATCAGGGTGAAGACAATATTTTAAAATTAAATATATGTGACTGTGTGGTTCAGAATGTTTGACTACTACAAAACTGCTAATTCGGGACGACTTTACCATCTATTTCCGGACGGTATGTCGTCCCCAAATGTTTTTCCGGACGACATATCGTCCCCCAGATGTCGTCCGGAAAGCTTCGTCCCAAAATATTTTTCCGGCCGAGTTTTGGTTTTTCCTGGACGATCGTGGGGCCCACTTTAACATTCTCGTATGATGATGGTGGACGACATTTCCAGACAACTTGTGGAAACGAAATATCGTCCGGAAAAATAAAAATAAAGATATTATAGTTAATTTAATAGAATCTAACATACATTAATCGGCGAGCTTTTCCGGACGATACATCGTCCGAAAATAAATAACAATAAAATAATATTTATTATTATTAATATTTTTATTTTTAAACAGATAATGGTATTCTTACGGACGACACCACCATTGTTAAGGTCCAAGAGAGCTCTAGAAACCGAATGATTTGGATTGATCTTGTCTGGTATATTACACCGTTACATTTGGTGAGAAACATCAGGCGGTCGTCATAACCATCATCATCACTGTCATCATCATCGTCATCATCATCGTCATCATCGTCACATTAGGTTCGCGCTTGTCGTTGTCGTTGTCGGGTGAACTTTGTAGAATCCTAATGATTTGGATTGATCCGGTCTGGTCTGATAGGGCGCCTGAAGTGATACCACCATTTTTAAGGTCCAAGTGAGCTCTAGAAACCAAATGATTTGGATTGATTAGGTATGGTATATTACGCCTTTATATTACGCCGTAACATTTGGTGGGAAATCTTGGGTGGTCATCATCACTGTCATCATCATCGTCATCATTACACCGTTACATAGCCATTACATTACGGCGTTACATTGGGCGAGAAACTTTTGGGCGGGAAAACTAATTGTGACAACCCGAAAATTTCGGACCAAATTTAAACTTTATCTTTATATTATCCCGACACGATAAGCAAAGTTTGTTAAGTTAAATCTCAAGAATTTTAAACTGTGTTCATACATTCATTTAACCTCGACCAAATTCTGACGATTCACGAACCATTATATAAATGGATATGATTATATATATATATATATATATATATATATATATATATATATATATATATATATATATATATATATATATATTACAACTTGAGAATGTTAACAAAGTATTAAACGTATAATACTTTACATGAACGTATTTGTTTCGATATATATATTTATCGACGGAATAAAAAGATAATATCAAATGATTGATTTATCAGATACTTTGTGATATGATTAGGGGTCTCGGTTGTGAGGTCCACGTTGTTTTGAGAAATCTTTTTCTTTTAACGATATTCGGAATAATTGGTAAAGTAATCTATAAGTGAGAACAAAGTGCCAAATAAAGATAGTTAGACAAAAGTTAGTGGAGCACTAAAGTTCATAATATTCAATTGATTTAGTTTCAAACGTGCGGAAACATTTTTCGATTCAATCGAATTTGATCATTAAAAATGTTTTGTTTAAATAACATAATTTGAATATATACAATATGATATTAATTATTAGAGTTAAATATATAAATAACTCGCAACGTGTATTTAAAATGTGTTTATGAATATTGTGTGTGTGTATATATATATATATATATATATATATATATATATATATATATATATATATATATATATATATATATATATATAGGTATAAATATTAAATATTCAAATGAGTGATATCATACAAAATATTATATAATTAATAAATTGTAATATTATTATATTAAATATGATTACAAGTTAAAAATATAGTTGTATACTAATATTATTACTTCATTATTATTAGTAATATTAATATTAATGTTAATATTAATATCAGTATTATTAATATATCTATATATAATAGTTAGATACAAAATTTGATACAATTAATGTATTATAATTACTAAAATTATTATTATCATTATTAATAAGAAAATTATTATAATTAGTAGAAAAATTATAATTATTATAATTATTTTGATTATTATTATTATTATTATTATTATTATTATTATTATTATTAGCAAAAATTATAAAATTTTATTTAAAATTATTATTATTATTATCATTATTACTTTTATTATTAGTCTTATTATTATTATTGAGTTTATTTTGATAATATTATTATCATTATTATTATTAGTATGTTTATTATTATTAAGACAAAATTTCATTCCTCGTTCATAAACTTTACATCAAATTTGACTCCATATCCTTTTTTTTTGTGCATTCCTCGTCCCTAATGTATCAAAAATCTACATCGCTCGTCCTCCCGTCTACTTTCTGTCAAAACCAGCCATTACCTCTTATCACGTGCATATCATGTGAGGGTATTTTTTTCATTTTAATTATCCCTTCATTATTATATTAATAATATATTTATATTTATTATTATTATTATTATTATTATTATTATTATTATATTATATTATTATTTTTATGGAGGTTATATATAAATTAGAAATTAGAAATACATCGACGGGACCAGTTCAACAAGAAAGGAAATTAGATCTAGAAATGAAATTAGATCCACTTCATATACAAATGAAAGTCGTTGGTCACGATTTGGTGTAGATCTGAAAATGCTATATCTGCAAATTTTGACGGTACCAGTCACGATTTCAGTCACGAGGGATGTAGATCCAATACTCCGGTTTCAGACACGATTTGGTCACGATTTTAGTCACGATTTGGTGTAGATCCAATACTCCGGCGGCCTCAGGTCAGGATTTCAGTCACCAATTCGAATCTTGGAACTCAGGTTTCAAGAACTTCATGTGATTATGTCAATTAATTTGTTTTAGAGTTTGAATTTTGTTATGGAGGTTAGTTTTTGTTTGTTAATTGTTACTCCGTATATTTGTTTGTAGAAATTTACATATCATTGTTGTAATTGTTATGCAGATTATGTCAATTATTCATGTTTTTATTTAATTTATACATTATATTATAATTATAATTATGTGTTGTTAGTATATAAAGTTTATGGGAGTGTACTGTGAGAACAATGATGATGATGATGATGATGTAAAACATAAAATGGAAATGGATTTGATGTTCCATATGCAATATATCGATATACATAAAGGATAAAATGAAGTTGTGGTGCTGTGTAAATGGGTTTGTAACTTTGTAATGTGAAACTGAAGAAGAAAGGGTTAATTAAGATAATGGAAGAGAAGTCAGGTAGATGAAGAAATGGGTAAGTGAAAGATGACAGAACAAAGACAAAAATACCCTCACATGATCTGCACGTGATAGGTGTTAAAGAAAAAAATAAACAGAAAGTAGACGGGAGGACGAGGTATGTAGATTTTTGATACATTAGGGACGAGGAATGCACAAAAAAAAGGATATGGAGTCAAATTTGATGTAAAGTTCAGGGATGAGGAATGAAATTTTGTCTATTATTAATAATAATATCAATATTATTATTATTATTAATATAATTATTAATTATTAGAATTAAAATAATATATATGTAGAAACAGATATATCACGCGTAATCTTGTTATATGTCATAATCTGTTTTAATATTTTTTTTTATTCTTTCTCTCCTATCTGCTGTTCTGCTTGTGATAACTGGTCGACTCACATCTCCAATAAATCAATCGATCATTTTGTATTATTGATAAACATCTATTCGATTTCCATTATCAATGTCCATTGTAATCCTTTAGCTACTATCTGTTATTTTTTTAAAAAAAAAATAGAAAAATTATAAGAACAAGCCGTTTTCTCTTTTCACGATCACTTTTAATTCATAATCCAAATTCGAGCCAAACATCAAAATTTAATAATACAGGAGTATTAGGAATCATCCAATTGATCTTTCTGTAAGTTTGCACACTCCAATTCCTTCTTTTTACTTTGAATTTCGAAGTCAAACCTTAAAATCAAAAAGTCAAACGTATGAACATGATTTAAATTCGAGCGTTCTGTGATGTTTTAGAATATGGATTCGATTGTAAATCATTAGGAACATGATTTAGAGTAATTTTCATGAAGGAATTAAGAACTATAAACATCCAGAAATCGTTTTTGATTTTTGAGTTCATGAAGAAGATGAACAGGGTATCTGTTTCATTCTTCTGTTCTTCTTATTCGATTAAACTGAACAACTGATAATTAAGCAAAGGATTTTGCAGTTGTGTTTATGTTCCTGTTTTATACTTCGTTCAAACCACATCCCACCACCATCGATTACACAATAGAAACCACTTCAACTGCTACTTTTTGCTTCTGCTGCTTCATTTATCCTGTTATTCGAAACCATCAGAACAGAAACTCGTTGTTGCTGCTCAAATCCCAACCGAACCTCCTTTCATTCTGCTGTTCTAAATTGGGTTATTACGTTTGATTCTATTCCAGACGAAACCCCACATCCACCAATCCAATGAACAATTTATTTAGAACAATATGTGGGCTAAATAAAATCTGTTGGGCCAGTTAAGTTGTAAATGGATTTGCAATATAGAATTTTCTATTGGACCGTGTCTTATTTTCTGTTAATGGGCCGAGATCTAGATTATTATTTTTCTATCGGGCTGCTGCCATATTACGTTGTGAGGAGTCGATGATTGCATAATGTTAAGGATTCAATGATGATGGTGAAATAAATACATGGTGACGTAATTATGATATTGTTACATGACGTTATGATTAGAATGATGCCCGGGTTTATAGATGATGATGATATTCATAGATATTGATGACGATTGATACGGTTTCGATAATGATAACGATGCCAATATACGATATTGATTGAGGGTATAAATCTTATCATTTCTATTATTATTATTATTTTTAGTAATATTATTATTATTATTATTATTATTATTATTATTATTATTATTATTATTATTATTATTATTATTATTATTATTATTATTATTATGAAGTTAGTTTTATTATATGATAATCACAGGATTTAAAAGTATTAAGCTAGATATCAATAAAAGTATGGTTAGGTGGTGAAAATAATATAAACTATGATATTAAAATAATTACCGATGTAAGATTTTAAACTACGTTTGTAAAGTTTATAGGTTATAAAGAAAAGTATAAATATATATAACTCTTTTAATACTATTATTAATATTAATATTATTATTATTATTATTATGATTATTATTATTATTATTATTATTATTATTATTATTATTATTATTATTATTATTATTATTATTATTAATAGTATTATTATCGTTCTTTTAGTATTATTATTTTAACAAACAAAAGATATTTATATAAAAAATATAATTATTACATATATCATAAGCATATCTAATTTACTATTTAAACACAACATGTAAACATAACATATATAGATATATAACATTTGAAATAATAAATACATTACTATTTTAAATAAGTAATATATTGTATAATTAATATAGAAACTGGTTTGATTACTATTACATGTTCATTATATGTGTTAATATATATACCTGATACAGGTTCGTGAATCCGAGGCCAACCTTGCACTTGTTCAATTCCGTCATATGTATTTATACTACGAAATACAGTATTGTGAGTTTCATTTGCTCCATTTTTAAATGCTTTTGCAATATATATTTTTGGGACTGAGAATACATGCGCTACTTTTATAAACGTTTTACGAAATAGATACAAGTAATCGAAACTACATTCTATGGTTGAATTATTAAACCGAATATGCCCCTTTTTTAGTCTGGTAATCTAAGAATTAGGGAACAGACACCCTAATTGACGCGAATCCTAAAGATAGATCTATTGGGCCCAACAAGCCCCATCCAAAGTACCGGATGCTTTAGTAATTCGAATTTATCATGTTCGAAGGGAGTCCCAGAATGATGAGGATATTCTATATGCATCTTGTTAAGGTTGGTTACCAGGTGTTCACCATATGAATGATTTTTATCTCTATGCAGTGCTAAATGCCTGATATGAGATGATGTTTATGAGAAATGGAAATAAAAATCTTGTGGTCTATTAAAATAATGGAAATGATTGTTTATGATAAACTAATGAACTCACCAACCTTTTGGTTGACACTTGAAAGCATGTTTATTCTCAGGTATTAAAGAAATCATCCGCTGTGCATTTACTCATTTTAAAGATATTACTTGGAGTCATTCATAGCATATTTCAAAAGACGTTGCATTCAAGTCATTGAGTTCAATAAAGATTATTATTAAGTAAATGATAGAGTAGGTCATTTACAGTTTGGATTTTATGAAATGGTATGCATGCCTGTCAACTTTCAATGTAATGAAAGTTTATCTTTTAAAAACGAATGCAATGTTTGTAAAACGTATCATATAGAGGTTAAATACCTCGCAATGCAACCATATGTTATTGTATTCGTCCTTATGGATTAGGACGGGTCGTCTCACTAATGGTGGCTTTTTGAGCGGGAAATGAATTCTATTTAACACAATCACACATCAACATATTAGTTGAGTCTGTTCTACAACATGGTCGGTGATGAGTTCCGATATGGTCAAGGACACCTGAGATATGGTCGTTGTCGAATATGTCGTTCAAATTTAGTTATCAAAACTTTTTTCGACGACGAGTTTGAATGTAGTAGGCGATATTATGGATGTGGTGCTTTATTGGTGGTACTGTAAAACTCTTTTTTAATTTATGTAATTTCGGATACCATATAGCTTTTCTTCTTAAATTAAATTTATTTTTGTTTACAGACTGAAACTTGTAGCAGGCGGAAGATTTGGATGGCACCGCCCTTTTTTAAGAGGGCGCGTTTTGAAGTGATACCACAATTGCTAAAGTCCAAGAGAGCTCTTCAACGTTCACTCAGGATCGCAGAACATCAAGCAAGAAGGTTGAAAATGATGTTGATTTGTGGTTGGGTAGCATTTGTGTTGTTTTTATTTTTCAAGTATTTGATGTTAAGTGTTAGTTTCTAGTGTCTGTTGTATTTTCGTTTTCAATTAACTAATGTCAAGTGTTAGTTTCAGTTTCTATTGTCCGGTGTATTTTGTTTTTCAAGTAATGTGTTATATTTTCTTCTAGTTGGATTGAATGTTAAATTAGTTTAAGATATGATATGATGTGGATAACACACATTTACATAACACCGTTACATAACACTGTTACATTACACTGTTATATTTGGTAGGAAATAAAGGGTGGGAAACACTTAGGCTAGAAACAATTGTGCGGGAAATTATTGGTGGTACTTTATACTTACTTATAATGTAGCCATACACACTCTTTTCATTCATTTTCACCCATCGCTCAATAATAACACTATGAATCACCCGTCTAATCCATATACACCACCAAGATATCCACCTCCACGTCGTGAGAAAAACCGAGCTAGAATGATAGGTAGACCTATTAGTGAAGGTCAAAAAGTCAGTCTGCAAGATTTTCCAGAGATCAGCCATGAATTTGGAAGAATGGGTTGGCTTCCTTTCCTTTTGGTTAATAAGTTCTTTTTTCCTACACTCCTGCGTGAATTCTATTGTAACTTTCAATTCACTCATGAACAGTTAGTGAAGTTTCGAATCTTTAAATGACAATATGAGTATACTCTTCAACAATTCGGTGTGCTATTGGGCGTACCATTTGATGGTACAAATATCTATTATCCCGGGGAAGAACTGGAAGCTCTTCCTCAGGATATTTCAAAACATGAAATGATCCTACTTGTGTGTCGTACTTCTATTCCATACAATACCATAACACGTACGAGCATCCTTGACGAATATCTCCGTCCTGGAATTATTGCTACAAGAAATGCAATTATCAGGAGTAACATGTACCACCGTGAACCAAATGTCACCCGTTTGTCAATGACTGAAGCCTGTCTTCACTGTTGCATGATTCACAACATTAAATTAAATATTACTCATTTGGTCGGTTCCCGAATGAATCAGCTTCGTTATGCAGAAACAAGACATTATCTTTCTTACGAAGCATTTTTTGAATCGTGTATTTACTAATATTAGTGTGGTTAAAAGTCTTGTGGGACGACATCCGATAACTACGTTACCTATCGATAGGTCCTTCGTTGCTGAAATATCGATATCATCGAGCTCAGGTTTTGAAAATTCGTTCACTATGTCAGATGCTCGTAGTCATCCCCGTCGTCGTTGAAATGTGTGGTTCATTACTAAGTTTTCCAACTAGTTCTGATGCTTCTCGTAATCAGTGTGATTTAATTTTAGTAACTTTGTCATTTAATGCTCGTCGTTGTAATGTGATTTAATTTAGTAACTTTGTATGATGTTGCTCGTAGTTTAAATGTTATAATTTCAGTAACTTTGTTAGAAATCAAAAATAAATGCGATTTTATAATTATTTAATAAAAAGTAAAATAAGATATTAAAACAACAACATAATTAAACTAAAACAGAATAAAATATTAAAAAAACAACATAGTTAAACTAAAACACAATAAAAGTTTCTTCATATTCAAAAACTAAATAAAGAGAAATTCGATTTGAACGCCAATCGACGGTTTCTTTTATACCGCACCGTTGTTCATTGGTACGAATGTACGTAGCAGGACACAATCATCTTCAAAATGCAACACGCAAGTGTGTTCAAACGGTACAATTTCTTTCAAGAATTCTAACAGGTCCTCTAAACCTAGGTCGTGAATGTCAATTTCTTCGAGCGAAGCTTTCAAAGCACGCGTATAATCGTAAACTTTATTTTTTATTATGAAATTTACTACCGTAATACACGTCGAATGAGACAATAATCAGTCGAATGGTTAACATTTTTAAGTTGATAAATTTAATAAGATTTGAGTTGATGAGAGTGTAATAATAGAGTTTAAATAGGCAAAATGATAAGATCAAAATGCCGTCCCAGAATCTTTTCCAGACGACCAGTCGTCCCGAAAAAAAAGGCGGGAAAAGTTTTTATTTTTGGAACCAATAATAAAAGTTAAAAAAAAAGAAAAATGAATATAATATATTTTCCTGGACGACTTTTAAGGACACCAGTCGTCCAGAAAAAAACGGGCGAAAAAGCTTCTAACTTGGAGCCAAATGTTTTCGAGAAAAAAAAAATTAAATTATTAATCTTTCAGGGACGACATATGTGTCGTCCGGAAATGTTCAGTCAACATTTCAGAAAAAGCTTGGCAGAAAAGAGACATAAACGGGAGAAACACAACCTACGAAAGAATCTGACGAGACTAAACCCGTCGTAAAATCAAAGAAGCACCAAACGCCAAGAGACAACGTGAAACAACCGGATATCGAAGCTAAAAATCCACCCAAGCCTTCCTAACCGAGCATAGCATACCTGACGGTGTTCCTCGCCTGCGCAAGACAAGGAAAAGTGACCGGAAGAGAGGTCGTAGGAGAGATCGAAGGAAAACAGGGGTTGAACACTCAATATCTAACGAGGAGCCAAAAAACCAAACAAACCACACAGGTAATAGATCAGAACAGAATGCAAAGGTAAACCCGACACTTTACCAACGATAGTAAACCAATGAAAGATAAAACATGTATCATTGGTGAGTTAAGAAATGAACTATAGAAATGCAACTGACAAGACATGTAACAAGGACAGATTACTTAGAAGCATGAAATTAGTGCAGCTATAATGGTGTGTTTTTAAGATAGAGATTTCGAATAAGTTTGATATGAGCGTGATTTTTTTTTTCTTCAAAATATGTCAAAATTGAGCTGTTAAATAAAGATTCGATCAATCGAATATTTGTTCATTTTCATTTATTAAAAAGCTTTTTGTAAGACTCCTCTTTACGATGTCCTTATCGAAAAAGTCTATGACTTGTCAACGTATGATGAAAATAACACCCCTTACCGGGTGTCGTTCTTGACACTTTTTGGAGCATTGGACCATTTTAAAATAGGCGAACAAAGTAATTTGACCTTGACGTGTTATTTTTTGATTGGTACCGACTTTACATCTGTTTATATTATTTTTAATTTATCTATTGTTTTATTTTAGGATTCAAATTATTAAAATTGTAATTTTAATTTCACGTTTTTAAATTAATATTTAGTTTATTATTGTTTTAGATTTTTAATTACAACAATTTATTTTATTCTTAAAATAATACTATAAGAAAATAGGTGGAACCTACTAACCCTTTCAATTAATCTACATGATAACATACCATAAAAATGACTTTGTCACGTCACCACTATCTCGCCATAAAAAATTCGAAAGTGCATCTAAATAACAATCACGATCACGAATAGTCTATGGCTAAATCTACTTGAGTAAATAGTTTTTTGTTGTTAACTATGTTGTGGTAAGAAATAGTATCATTATTCGGGCGCTTTTAAGATCATCTGTAGTGGTGGAGATGATGTAATAATGTAATGTTTTTTTATGTCAATGGTTTAGTAGTAGTAAACTAGGAAACTTCTGGCCCGCGCGATGCGGCTGGGCTTTTCGGGTTACATATTTATATTTAACATAGCGTTATGTAATTACAGAATTAAAAACGCGTTGCTAAGGGTATGGTTGAAAGTACGTGGTTAGTACCTAGTGTGCATAATGGACTCCACGTTTTTAGCATCGAAAAAACCGCATAAAAAGGGAACAGAATCATCGATATGATGTGATTAGTTTGGATTGTTTATTATACCTGAATGTAAATGTATAAAAAATAATCTTGAAATATTTAGCATTTTTTTAAAAACAGTCCGTTTTGCGCATAGCTAGTTACGTTGTGTTCATAAAATTTTTTCGAGTTGAGCGGTGATTTTGGAAAAATTTAATTTGTATCGAGCGGGAAGATGTGACCCGTTAAAAATTTGGGTGGATTTTGCTTAAGTTTTATTAATTAAATAATTAGTTTACAGTTTTTTACCCCTGAAAATTTGACATGTTTAACATTGTTTGGGGGGAGTTTAGTAAGTTTTTTGTGGGTGTCGTTTTATAAGGGTGGGGAGGTCCAAACGATCAAAATTTGGACCTCTTTTAGTATATGGGATAAATACTCCATCCGTTCCAATTTAATAGTTTCTAGACAAATAACATACAGTTTAGGAAAAATTGACTCACAAATGTACTTCTTTGTCAACTTTCTAGTTCTGCCCCTTACTTTTTACCTACTTTTTTTTATCTTACTTAAATAAAGTAAGAATATAAAAGTACTTTAATAAATTATTTTTATCTAATGTATCAAAGTGGAATATTAATATGGAACAGACAAAAAAAGAAAGCGGGACTATCAAATTGGGACAGAGGGAGTAGGAAAAATGGCAGGGAAGCTGTTAATGAAGTGATTGAGTGATGTGCCACATTATAATTGGAAGTTAGATGAAATAATGAAAAATTAAAAAAATTTATAAGAAAATGAACCGAAGTACCTGATATGTGAAATCGTACTCTAAAATAACTAGCTAAAAACTTAACAATTATCACACAATATCAGGAAACTAAAACCCGATCGTGCATTAACTAGTAAGCAAATTGACTAGGTCATTCCACAAAGAGCAGTGTTCAAGATTTAAACAACTAATAATTATTCTAAGAATTTGGGGGTTTTTGATTTGAATTTAAGTAAAATAAAACAGTAGCAAAAGTAAATTAACGAGTAACCAGATAAGGAGAAGCAATGTCCACTTTAATGCTCGATAAATGACTAGGATTGTTCTTTTATTAAACTCGTTATTAAAGGTCTAGGTAATTAGTTCATATCAGTCTCACGAAGTCAATGAACCAAAGGCATAATGAATCTAATTTACTCACATAGATTATTATTCTGAGGTCTAAATTACCATGTAAAATTAATATAGACTTTGTCTTAGTTAAACTCACGTAAAACCTAGGCTAATGGGATCACTCGAAAAAGCCTACACGATCATGTTATCACAATATCAATTTAATCACCAATTGCACTCACATACAATTGTCTAGATCTAAAAGATTAAGTACAAGCTATGAATATTGAAATGTCCCATTCATATTGATTATAAACGTTCCATATTAATTGATTTCATCGCGAGGTTTTGACCTCTATATGAGACGTTTTTCAAAGACTGCATTCGATTTTAAAACAAACCATAACCTTTAAAATATTATGATGATTATCAAATAATGATAATCTAAAATATAGCGTTATTCACACGACGATTACATAATGGTTTACAATAATATTACACATCAACATAAGTCTTCGAATGCAGTTTTTAAACAATATTATACAAGCATGGACTCCAAATCTTGTCCTTAATTTAGTATGCAACAGCGGAAGCTCTTAATAATCACCTGAGAATAAACATGCTTAAAACGTCAACAAAATTGTTGGTGAGTTATAGGTTTAACCAACATATTATTAAATCATAATAATAGACCACAAGATTTCATTTTTATAACACATCTCTTATCAGGCATTTCGCAAACTGTATAGAGATAAAAATCATTCATATGTTGAACACCTGGTAACCGATGTTAACTTAATGCATAGAATATCCCCAAAACAGAACCTCTCGTCTGTATAATAATCTCGAAATACTAAACCATCCATTACCTGAATGGGGGTTGTTAAGCCCAATAGATCTATCTTTAGGATTCGCGTCAATTAGGGGCCATTTCCCTAATTCTTAGGCTACCAGACTTGAAGGGCGATATTCAGTTTAATAATCCAACCATAGAATGTAGTTTTGCGTACTTGTGTCTATTTTGTAAAACATTTATAAAGCTGCATGTATTCTCATCCCAAAATATTAGATTTTAAAAGTGGGACTATAACTCACTTTCATAGATTTTTACTTCGTCGGGAAGTAAGACTTGGCCACTGGTCGATTCACGAACCTATAACAAATATGTACATATATATCAAAGTATGTTCAAAATATATTTACAACATTTTTTAATACGTTTTAATGTTTTAAATATTTTCAGTCAGCTGTCCTCGTTAGTAACCTACAACTAGTTGTCCATAGTTAGATGTACAGAAATAAATTGATATATATTATCTTGACCCAATCCACGACCCAGTGTATACACGTCCCAGGCTAGATCACAACTCAAAGTATATATATTTTTGGAATCCACCTCAACCCTGTATAGCTAACTCCAACATTACTGCATATAGAGTGTCTATGGTTGTTCCAAATAATATATATAGATGGGTCGATATGATATGTCAAAACATTTGCATACGTGTCTATGGTATCCCAAGATTACATAATATATTAGAATACATGTGTAATACAATATAAGTTAGCTAGGATATGATTTGTATAGATTTGTTACCAATTTTCACGTAGCTACAACAAGTAAAAAATATCCAATCTTGTTTTACCCATAACTTCTTCGTTTTAAATCCGTTTTGAGTGAATTCAATTGCTATGGTTTCATAATGAACTTAAGTTTATGAATCTATACAAAAAAAGTATAAGTTTATGGTCAGAAATACAGATTACAAGTCATTTTTGTAAAGGTATACATTTCAGTCGAAAGAACGACGTCTAGATGACCATTTTGGAAAACATACTTCCATTTTGAGTTTAATCATGATTTTTGGATATAGTTTAATGTTCATAAGAAAAATCATTTTCCCAGAAGAACAACTTTTAAATCAAAGTTTATCATAGTTTTTAATTAACTAACCCAAAACAGCCCGCGGTGTTACTACGACGGCGTATATCCAGTTTTACGGTGTTTTTCGTGTTTTCAGGTTTTAAATCATTAAGTTAGCATATCATATAGATATAGAACATGTGTTTAGTTGATTTTAAAAGTTAAGTTAGAAGGATTAACTTTTTTTTGCGAACAAGTTTAGAATTAACTAAACTATGTTCTAGTGATTACAAGTTTAAACCTTCGAATAAGGTAGTTATATATATATGAATCAAATGATGTTATGGACATCATTACTACCTCAAGTTTTGTGGATAAACCCACTGGAAATGAGAAAAATATATCTAGCTTCAAAGGATCCTTGGATGGCTTGAAAGTTCTTGAAGCAGAATCATGACACGAAAACAAGTTCAAGTAAGAGTTCCACTCGAAATAAGATTGTTAGAGTTATAGAAATTGAATCAAAGTTTGAATATGAGTATTAACTTGTATTAGAAAGATATCTTATTGTAAATAAGAAAGATTTCTTGAGGTTGGATGATCACTTTACAAGATTGGAAGTAAGCTAGCAAACTTGGAAGTATTCTTGATTTTATGAAACTAGAACTTATAGAATTTATGAAGAACACTTAGAACTTGAAGATAGAACTTGAGAGAGATCAATTTGATGAAGAAAATTGATGAATGAAAGTTTTTGTAGGTGTTTTTGGTCGTTGGTATATGGATTAGATATAAAGGATGTGTAATTTTGTTTACATGTAAATAAGTCATGAATGATTACTAATATTTTTGTAATTTTATGAGATATTTCATGCTAGTTGCCAAATGATGGTTCCCAAATATGTTAGGTGACTCACATGGGCTGCTAAGAGCTGATCATTGGAGTGTATATACCAATAGTACATACATCTAAAAGCTGTGTATTGTACGAGTATGAATACGGGTGCATACGAGTAGAATTGTTGATGAAACTGAACGAGGATGTAATTGTAAGCATTTTTGTTAAGTAGAAGTATTTTGATAAGTGTATTCAAGTCTTCAAAAAGTGTATAAATACATATTAAAACACTACATGTATATACATTTTAACTGAGTCGTTAAGTCATCGTTAGTCGTTACATGTAAATGTTATTTTGAAGCCTTTAGGTTAACGATCCTGTTAAGTGTTGTTAACCCATTGTTTATTATATCAAATAAGATGTTAAATTATTACATTATTATGATATTATGATATATTAATATATCTTAATATGATATATATACAATTAAATGTCGTTACAACGATAATCGTTACATATATGTCTCGTTTCGAAATCATTAAGTTAGTAGTCTTGTTTTTACATATGTAGTTCATTGTTAATATACTTAATGATATGTTTACTTATCATAATACCATGTTAACTATATATATATATATATCCATATATATGACATCATATAGTTTTTACAAGTTTTAACGTTCGTGAATCACCGGTCAACTTGAGTGGTCAATTGTCTATATAAAACCTATTTCAATTAATCAAGTCTTAACAAGTTTGATTGCTTAACATGTTGGAAACATTTAATCATATAAATATCAATTTCATTTAATATATATAAACATGGAAAAGTTCGGGTCACTACAGTACCTACCCGTTAAATAAATTTCGTCCCGAAATTTTAAGCAGTTGGAGGTGTTGACGTATCTTCTGGAAATAAATGCGGGTATTTCTTCTTCATCTGATCTTCTCGTTCCCAGGTGAATTCGGGTCCTCTACGAGCATTCCATCGAACCTTAACAATTGGTATCTTGTTTTGCTTGAGCCTTTTAACCTCACGATCCATTATCTCGACGGGTTCTTCAATGAATTGTAGTTTTTCATTGATTTTAATTTCGTCTAAAGGAATAGTGAGATCTTCTTTAGCTAAGCACTTCTTCAGATTCGAGACGTGAAAGGTATTATGTACATTGGCGAGTTGTTGAGGTAATTCAAGTCGGTAGGCTACTGGTCCGACACGATCTAAAATCTTGAATGGTCCAATGTATCTTGGATTTAGTTTCCCCCGTTTACCAAATCGAACAACGCCTTTCCAAGGCGAAACCTTAAGCATAACCATCTCCCCAATTTCAAATTCTATATCTTTCCTTTTAAGGTCCGCGTAGCTCTTTTGTCGACTCTGAGCGGTTTTCAACCGTTGTTGAATTTGGATGATTTTCTATGTAGTTTCTTAGATTATCTCCGGACCCGTAATCTCTCTATCCCCTAATTCATTCCAACAAATTGGAGATATGCACTTTCTACCATAAAGTGCTTCGAACGGTGCCATTTCGATACTCGAGTGGTAACTGTTGTTGTAAGAAAATTCTGCTAATGGTAGATGTCGATCCTAACCGTTTCCAAAATCAATAACACATGCTCGTAGCATGTCTTCAAGAGTCTGTATCGTCCTTTCGCTCTGCCCATCGGTTTGTGGATGACAGGAAGTACTCATGTCTAGACGAGTTCCCAATGCTTGTTGTAATATCTGCCAAAACCTTGAAACAAATCTGCCATCCCTATCAGAGATAATAGAGATTGGTATTCAATGTCTGGAGACGACTTCCTTCAAATACAGTCGTGCTAACTTCTCCATCTTGTCATCTTCTCTTATTGGCAGGAAGTGTGCTGATTTGGTGAGACGATCAACTATTACCCAAATAGTATCAAAACCACTTGCAGTCCTTGGCAATTTAGTGATGAAATCCATGGTAATGTTTTCCCATTTCCATTCCAGGATTTCGGGTTGTTGAAGTAGACCTGATGGTTTCTGATGCTCAGCTTTGACCTTAGAACACGTCAAACATTCTCCTACATATTTAGAAACATTAACTTTCATACCTGGCCACCAAAAATATTTCTTGAGATCTTTGTACATCTTCCCAGTTCCAGGATGTATTGAGTATCTGGTTTTATGAGCTTCTCTAAGTACCATTTCTCTCATATCTCCAAATTTTGGTACCCAAATTCTTTCAACCCTATACCGGGTTCTGTCTTCCTGAATATTAAGATGCTTCTCCGATCCTTTGGGTATTTCATCCTTTAAATTTCCCTCTTTTAAAACTCCTTGTTGTGCCTCCTTTATTTGAGTAGTAAGGTTATTGTGAATCATTTTATTCATAGCTTTTACTCGAATGGGTTCTCTGTCCTTTCTACTCAAAGCGTCGGCTACCACATTCGCCTTCCCAGGGTGGTAACGAATCTCAAAGTCGTAATCATTTAACAATTCAATCCACCTGCGCTGCCTCATGTTCAGTTGTTTCTGATTAAATATATGTTGAAGACTTTTGTGGTCGGTATATATAATACTTTTGACCCCATATAAGTAGTGCCTCAAAGTCTTTAATGCAAAAACAACAGCGCCTAATTCCAAATCGTGTGTCGTATAATTTTGCTCGTGACTCTTCAATTGTCTAGACGCATAAGCAATTACCTTCATTCGTTGCATTAATACACAACCGAGGCCTTGCTTTGAGGTGTCACAATATATCACAAAATCATCATTCCCTTCAAGCAATGACAATATAGGTGCCGTAGTTAACTTTTTCTTCAACAATCAAAACGCTTTTTCTTGTTCATCCTTCCATTCAAATTTCTTCCCTTTATGCGTTAATGGAGTCAAGGGTTTTGCTATTTTGGAAAAATCTTGCATGAATCTTCTGTAGTAACCAGCCAGTCCTAAAAATTGGCGTATATGCTTCGGAGTTTTAGGGGTTTCCCACTTTTCAACGGTCTCAATCTTTGCCGGATCCACCTGAATACCTTCTTTTTTCACTATGTGACCGAGGAATTGAACTTCTTCCAACCAAAATGCACACTTTGAAAACTTAGCGTACAGTTTTTCTTTCCTCAACAACTCTAGCACTTTTCTCAAATGTTCTTCGTGCTCTTGATCATTCTTTGAGTAGATAAGTATGTCATCAATGAAAACAATGACAAACTTGTCGATATATGGCCCACACACATGGTTCATGAGGTCCATGAACACAGCTGGTGCGTTAGTCAATCCAAATGGCATAACCATAAACTCGTAATGACCGTAACGCGTTCTGAAAGCAGTCTTCGGAATATCGTCCTCCTTCACCCGCATTTGATGATACCCAGAACGTAAATCAATCTTCGAATAAACCGACGAGCCTTGTAATTGATCAAATAAGTCGTCGATTCTCGGTAGTGGGTAACGGTTCTTGATGGTAAGTTTGTTCAACTCTCGGTAGTCGATACACAACCTGAATGTACCATCCTTCTTTTTGACAAACAAAACAGGAGCTCCCCATGGTGATGTACTTGGTCGTATGAAACCACGCTCTAGAAGTTCTTGTAATTGGCTTTGAAGTTCCTTCATTTCGCTGGGTGCGAGTCTGTATGGAGCACGAGCTATTGGTGCAGCTCCCGGTACAAGATCTATTTGAAATTCAACGGATCGGTGTGGAGGTAATCCCGGTAATTCTTTCGGAAATACATCGGGAAATTCTTTTGCGACGGGAACATCATTGATGCTCTTTTCTTCAGTCTGTACTTTCTCGACATGTGCTAGAACAGCATAGCAACCATTTCTTATTAACTTTTGCGCCTTCAAATTACTAATAAGATTTAGCTTCGCGTTGCTCTTTTCTTCGTACACCATTAAGGGTTTTCCTTCTTCTCGTACAATGCGAATTGCATTTTTGTAACATACGATCTCTGCTTTCACCTCTTTCAACCAGTCCATGCCGATTATCACATCAAAACTCCCTAACTCTACTGGTATCAAATCAATCTTAAATGTTTCGCTAACCAGTTTAATTTCTCAATTCCGACATATATTATCTGCTGCAATTAATTTACCATTTGCTAATTCTAGTATAAACTTATTATCCAAAGGCTTCAATGGATAACTTAATTTAGCACAGAAATCCTTACTCATATAGCTTCTATCCGCACCCGAATCAAATAAAACATAAGCAGATGTATTGTCAATAAGAAACGTACCCGTAACAAGCTCCGGGTCTTCCTGCGCTTCAACTGCATTAATGTTGAAGACTCTTCCTCGGCCTTGCCCATTATTATCCCCCTGATTTGGACACATATTTTTGTAATGGCCATTCTTCCCGCATCCGAAACAGGTAATGTCTGCATAACTTGTTCCGGCATTATTTGTTCCCTTAGCCATTGATCTGTAGATTTCGCACTTTGTCGCACCATGGCCCTTTCTATTACACTTAGTACACACTGCTGTACAGAGCCCAGTTGGATGGTATCCTTCACATCTCTGGCAGAATTTCTGCCTCTTGTTGTTATTGTTGGGATTGTTGTTGTTGCGGTTGTTATTGTTGTTGAAACGGTTGTTGTAGTTGTTGTTGGGGTGGTTGTTGTTGTTGCGTTTGTTGTTGCAAAAATTGGTGCGATTGTAGTTATGATTGTTGGGTTGATTATTGAAATTGTGACCCTTGTCACTGGTTTCTTCCCATTTCCTCTTGACTTGTTTCGTATTAGCTTCTTCGGCCGCCTGTTCTTTAATCCTTTCCTCAATTTGATTTATAAGTTTATGAGCCATTTGACTTGCCTTTTGTATGGAGGCGGGCTCGTGTGAACTTATATCCTCTTGGATCCTTTCCGGTAACCCTTTTACAAATGCGTCGATTTTCACTTCTTCATCTTCGAGCGCTCCCTGACACAATAGGCACAACTCTGTGAATCGTCGTTCGTACGTGGTAATATCAAACCCTTGTGTTCGTAACCCTCTAAGTTCTACCTTGATCTTATTGACCTCGTTTCTGGGATGGTACTGCTCATTCATTAAGTGTTTAAATGCTGACCATGGTAGTGCGTAAGCAGCATCTTGTCCCACTTGTTCGAGATAGGTATTCCACCATGTTAACACAGTACCTGTGAAGGTATGCATGGCGTACTTTACCTTATCTTCCTCAGCACATTTGCTTATAGCAAACACAGATTCGACCTTTTCGGTCCATCGTTTCAGTCCGACTGGTCCTTCAGTTCCATCGAATTCCAGAGGTTTACAGGCAGTGAAAGCCTTGTAGGAGCATCCTACACGGTTTCCTGTGGAGTTAACTCCACTGATAGACCCTGAGTTATTGTTGTTTTGCATTGCAGCCTGTACTGCGGCTATATTTGCTGCAAGGAAAGCACGGAAGTCTTCCTCACTCATGTTCAAGTTCTGACGAGTAGTCTGTGCCATTTCCTTCAAAAATAGCCAAAAGAATTAAGTTAATCATATAGAATATTAAGAGTAGTTAATAGTATTCCGTAGCATAATATGAACTCATTTATAAAAGCTTTTTCTTCATATTAGCGTTTTATAAGTTTTAATTCGAGTAATACTTACCCGTTAAGTTCATACTTAGTAGCTAACATACAATTCAACTACTACAATTCTATATGAAAACTGGTTATAATAATATTTCACATTCAAACTTTTATACAATATTTTGCAAACTTACAATGCCGCTATTTTACATATAGCATGAAATATAGCACATAAAAAACTCTGATACAAAACAGTTGCGAAGACAATTCTAGTTAATACGCAAGTCGTTCAACAAAGGCAATAAAGACACGTAATTCATACGTCCAGAAACAAGTCATGCATTCTGGTTTTACTATGACTACTTCCCATCCTTGGTCTTGTGGAACATAACCGTTGTGACCGTTGACAAGACAGCATGTTGTAATGTCATCAAAAGGACGAGGGTTTCGTAATGTCCAACAGCCCCGTAATAATCTAAAAACCTTGTTTCTCATCTCAACTACAGAGTCCATCACTTGTGGGAATGTTTTATTTAAAAGTTGTAACCCAATGTTCTTTTTCTCAATTTGATGAGAAGTGAACATTATTAACCCATAAGCATAACATGCTTCTTTATGTTGCATGTTAGAAGCTCTTTCTAACTCACGAAATCCTATGTTGGGATATGTTGAGTCAAAATAGGTTCTTAACCCGTAGCGTAAAATTGCATTTGGGTTCCCCGCATTTAACGCTTTAAAGAAAACACGGCGTAACTTACGGTCTCTCCAATGTGATATACCCCACCTATCAAAGGAAAGCCTTTTATAAACTAAGGCATTTCTGGAAAGTCTTTAAAATGTTTGACAAGTTAATTTCGCCATAACTAAATGTGCTGATGAATTCTGACCGACTCTAGACAAGATTTCCTTAATCATATCCTCTGGTAGGTCTTCTAAAATATTCGGTTGTCTACCCTTAACGTCCATTTTGTTTTTATACTGTAAAATAGACAAGGATTAGATTCGTAAAAGATAATTAACAAACAATACAAGCAATTTTTACATAGAACATAAAAGTACAAGCACACTATATTACAAATATTACACAACATGATTACAACTCTTTAATCCGACTCACTCGTTTCTTCTTCTTCGGACTTGGTTCGTTTTGCTAATTTTCTAGGGATATATGATGCTCCCCCTAATACGAGCTGTCGTTTTCCACAATGGTTTAGAAAAACCTGGTGGTTTAGAGGTTCCCGGGTCATTGTTACATTTTAGGAAATACGGATGTTGCCGATACATATAAAGTTCATCGGGGTTGGAATCGGGTTTCTCTATTTTTATACCTTTTCCCTTATTATTTTATTTCACTTTATTAAATTGGGTCGAGGTAATTTCTATAACATCATCGGAATCCTCATCGGGATCCGATTCATCGAAAAATTGATAATATTTTGTGACGACCCGGAAATTTCCGACCAAATTTAAACTCAATCTTTATATGTTTCGACACGATAAGCAAAGGCTGTAATGATGAGTCTCAAAAAGTTTGAACTGTTTCATATATTCAATTGACTTTCGACCATTCCCGGCGATTCACGAACAACTATTTGTAAATAGATAGCTATAAATATATATATATATATATGTTAATTTGAAATATTATCTGAAATAATATATGATTTAATTGTTGGAAATAAATATGAAAAATAATATGGAATGTAATAAAAACTAATATTATAAATATATAGATATATTTATATATATAAATATGTATATAAATATTATTTGTAAATATATAAAATTATATTAAATATCATTATTATTAATATCATTCTTAGTATTATTTTGGTGTTATCATTATTGTAAACATTATTATTATTTTTATTATTATCTTTATTAACAGAAATTATTTATTATTTATATACTTATATTATTATTAATGATATTGAATATAACTAATCAAATGTAGACAAAATCTGTTATAAATCAACTTCGGTTGTATATTATTATTATTTTTTTATTTCCTATATGCTTTATTTCCATTCTACTGAACCAAATTGATATTTCTGTTTACTCAAAATTCTCTGTCGACCATTATAGCTACTACCATACAAACTATCTAACCCTCTAGCCCTCCTGCCTCATTCTCGGTTTGATATAATGTAGATTCTTCTGTAAATAGAAACCACTATCATATTATCCTTTTCCTAACATAATCAAAGTTATTATGTTCATTCACGAGAAGTGCTATGTTCTTGGATTAATGTTTGTCAATATTAATATTAATAATTTAATTAGAAACAGCAAGTGGTTGTCGTTTATCTACTTGTTGTATGAGATAGAGCCAATATTAAAGTTACCCATGTGGATTCCACTAATTGTAATTGTAAACTTTTATATCGAGTTGGTGAGATGGGTTGGGTGAAAATGATGTGAGCTTAACCTTATGTAACAAGCATCTTATACTAAAGTCATATACTAAGACATAAAGTGGGTTTATATATTTCTGCTGCCAGATATGCCACATACTAGAGATAATATGGACCAATATAAAATATACCCAATTTATCATTCCACAAGAAAAGCAATTGCATGAGAACCTTATCCTACTTCTATTCGATCAAGGAACCACCACCTTGAAAACCAACCCACAAACTCACCATGACAACCATCACCTTTACACCACCATCACTACTACTATGCTTACGTTTATTGTTTCTGTATCACTCGTGAATCACCCAAACACCACCACCTTCAATTCATTAAACCCATGACCACATTAAACCCAAAACACCATCCACCACGTTCTATTTTTTTTTCCTTTGTGGAATCACGAACCATTTCACCACCTTTATTTATTTTTCTGTTTGTTGCTCATTGTGAATCACCAAACCACCACCATTACATCATTTTTTTTTGTTTTTGTTGGTTTTTTTTGTTTTTGTTGAGGAACTAAGACCAACCCATCACCTTTGTTGTTCACGTCCGTTAAACCGAATCCTTTATGGTTGTGCAGTCCGACGAAACACCACACCCAGTTAGAACCACCACCACCGTACCATTAATTTTTTTTCTTTCCTCTATTCTTCCTACTCGACAACAGTAGCGACTGCTACTACTGTTTTCGTTGTTTCTGTTTATTGACCAAACACCACAACTTATAAATAGTTATGAATATATTCCTCTGGTGGGCATTTTAAATGCTAAGAGTTATAAACTAATGTATGTTTTTGGAAATGGGATGGGAGTATTATATATACACAGCTCATTAGTCCAAATTAAAGTATAAAGGTTACTTATAAAAAGCCTTATAAAAATCAGAACATGTGGTGTTTGTGGGATAAACATGGCCGACCATTAGTGTTCATTAGTTGTCTATTTGAGTGCTCGGTAGCTGGTTCCATATTCCTATTTTGAAAATGAAACCCATATACTTTTAGGTTATATTATTGAAGTGGTTTGAAAAGTTCCATACTTTAACCATGTGGTCATGCACCAAATGCAAATGGATATCAGATTATTTTTTTTTCTTTCATAGTGATTGGCTAGACAAAAAGCATACCATAATTGACATGGTCATCAAAGATTCATAATACGATTTGTTAAGTTTTGGAGATATTAAAACCAATATAGATGGCCGACAATTTGGGTCTGTAGAAGGGTGGCGGTCCATTTTTTTTCCTCTTTCTTTGTCACGATACCTTCTATTTTTTTTTTCACTGATTGTAAAGGAAAACCTTTATCATACTCCTGGACTACCATTCCGCATATGGGCTTCAATTGAATTAAGATGTTGTGAAGTTTTAATTAAATGGATTTACAAATGGGGTTTTCGAATGGGCCGATATATATATTTCAGTTGGGCTGGTATGATTCAAGTAGGCCGAATCCCTTTTAGTTGCTGGGTCGTATGAAATTGAGAAATTGGGTTGATACCCATTTATCTTTATTGTGAAGATGATAAAAGATATAGGGATTCGGTGGAAATTATGTGATCATTATGAATTAGGATTTTGATGATGATGTCGAGTCTATGATGGTAATGATGAATAAAGAAAATGATCATTGTTGTACATGAAATAACGATTAGGATGATATCAAAAAATATGATTATGATCGTGAGTTGATCAAGAAAACGATGGTGAGTAAGATGTAAGATTATGGTAATGGGATATTGATGACGATGTTAGGAAAAAATGATGAATGATACCGACAACAAGGTTGATGATTATGTTAATCGAAAATGATGTTAAATGAGGGAGAAGAAGATAACAGAAAGAAAGGGTTAAAGGATTTAATTTAGCTATTAAAACAGAAAAGCTAAGACAGAGGAATGGTTTAGGTTGTTATTGGGTTAGTGGGACGTCGCGGGTTCAAACCCGGACCTGGGCATTTTTTAGGAATACTCCTTTAAGGTAGTTACTTATTTATTTATTTATTTATTTATTTATTATTATTATTATTATTATTATTATTATTATTATTATTATTATTATTATTATTATTATTATTATTTTATTATTATTCAAATGATTTTTTTAATAAAAACATTATTATTTTAATATTATTATTATTAATTTACATTATTATTAAAAATTATCATTATTATTATCATTATTATTTTAATTATCATTATTATTTTAATTATCATTTTTATTATTATTTTTATAACAAATAAATATTATACTTATATTACATACAATTACATACTAAACATATTAACATTATTTTTATAAATATTACAAATAACAAATTTTTGATAAAATACTAATATACATATTAAGATATCTACATGTATAAATATTAATCATTTTAAATATATACAAATTAAATACATATAACATATAAACTAAATTATAATGTATATATAAATTTGTTCGATTACAAATATATGTGTTAATATACATTAATGATATAGGTTCGTGAATTCGAGGCCAACCCTGCATTGTTCAGTTTTATCATATGTATTTTTACTACAAAATACATTAGGTGAGTTTCATTTGCTCCCTTTTTAAATGCTTTCGCAATATATATTTTTGGGACTGAGAATACATGCGCTGCTTTTATAACTGTTTTACGAAATAGACACAAGTACTTAAAACTACATTCTATGGCTGGATTATTAAACCGAATATGCCCCTTTTTAGTCTGGTAATCTAAGAATTAGGGAACAGACACCCTAATTGACGTGAATCCTAAAGATAGATCTATCGGGCCCAACAAGCCCCATCCAAAGTACCGGATGCTTTAATACTTCAAAATTTATATCATGTTCGAAGGAGGATCCCGGAATGATGGGGATATTCTTATATGCATATTGTGAATGTCGGTTACCAGGTGTTCACCATATGAATGATTTTTGTCTCTATGCATGGGACGTATGTTTATGAGAATTGGAAATATGAAATCTTGTGGTCTATTAAAATTATGAAATGATTCTTTATGATAAATTAATGAACTCACCAACCTTTTGGTTGACACTTTAAAACATGTTTATTCTCAGGTCTGAAAGAAATCTTCCTCTGTGCATTTGCTCATATTACATGGAGTCGTTCATGGCATATAGAGGTCAGAACCTCGCAATGGGACCACCTGTTGAAGACTTCGTCCAGATGGATTAGGACGGGTCATTTCAGTTGGTATCAGAGCGGTGGTCTTAGCGAACCAGGTCTTGCATTAGTGTATCTAACTAGTAGTTGTTTAGATGCATTAGTGAGTCTGGACTTCGACCGTGTCTGCATGTCAAAAGTTTTGCTTATTATTTAGTGTCAAAAATTAATTGCTTATCATTCTTAAAGTCTAGACACGTCTTACAGCCTCTATTGCATAGACAGTGTATAGATAAATTCATATCTTAGCGTATATGTTATTGTTACCTTTTCCTGACAGCTTCCGTAGATTCCTCCGTAACCTATGGGATTTTAGTATTATATATGCATATGTAAATTATGTATTGCAGGGTACTAATCTATATCCTATAATCTATTTCTTATCGAAAATCCTTCATTTGATCGTACGAGATGAATCCCTCAACCAGTTCGAATTCCGACAACTATTTCGATATGGAGTTTCACCTAAGCTCCGAAAGCAGTGTCCCAGAATGAATCAACCAATTCATTTGATGGGTTCGTATCCTACTAAATCAATGGAGACGAAAAGAAAGTGATCCTTTCCATCAACCAAATTCACATTTTGACGAAGAACCTAAAACACTTACCGGTGAACTAGTCCGAAACACCATTTTCACCCTCATTTCCCTAATATCTCGTCATGATTACATACTATCTCAGATTCTAAACCTTATTCATTCGATCGTTCTTACCGAAAATCATCCCGAAGTAATCGAAGAATTCAACAAACTTCGCGCTCGAGTAATCAATTTGGAAAACGTGGTGCAAAACGTACCAGCTTCAGCAACATCACCGGCACCAACAGTATCACCGATATCAATACCAGTACCACCAACAACCCAAGCTTCAACATCACATGCCTCAACATTTCATTCTGTACCTCGAGTATAATCATCATTCTACATGACATTCTACATCTTCGTTCTTCATGATGATTATGTAATCTCTAATGTTTTAGAGATTATGTATTCTAGTTCTAATGATAAATTAGATGATATTAATATCATATAAATTCATCAAATCCAAGATTACATCTGAAGAAAATATATATGTATATATATTTTCATAAAGAATGGAATTAAAAATTCTTTTGTATAAACTGTTAATGGTGAAAATATTTTAACGGGTAGGTAATACCCGAGGAATATTTAGATTTCACATTAATAAGTTACACTGTACATTCTTCGAATCTGATTCAACAGTCATTTACTATCCTACTTACACCCACAGATATACGTATCCGTTCACCGCAGAATAACCATTTTCATTTAATTTCATATTTGGATTTTGACATATCAGAATCCAACAAGTGGCATAATGAAGAAAACATTGGACAAAATAAAATTTGTTAGAAACAAAAAAATTAACTATGAGAAATTTTGTTAAGAATCTACGCTAACTGTTCCTAGCTATCTGTTCCTAGCTAACTGATTACATTTTATTTATCGCAATTTTAATTATCGCAATTTTATTTATCGTCATTTAATTTCTGTTATTTATTTTACGCACTTTATTTATTGTCATTTAAATACTGTTATTTACGCATTTAAATATCGGGACACGTATACAAGGTTTTGACATATCATATCGACGCATCTATATATATTATTTGGAATAACCATGGACACTCTATATGCAGTAATGCTGGAGTTAGCTATACAGGGTTGAGGTTGATTCTATAATAATATATATACTTTGAGTTGTGATCGAGTCTGAGACGTATACGGGTCACGATACGTATTAATTAATTCGAATATTATATATTAAACTATATATATGAATTATTGAATTAGTAACTGTAGACTGCTAAATGTGGACTACCAACATTGGACAATTAAAATGAATTAAAATATTGATTATAACATATGAAACTAAACATCTCTTCAAGTTTTCCACTTGATTTCATCTTAAAACCTCATTTGTATCTTGACGATTACAATCTGCATTCAAACCTTTCGTAATTCTTGAAAACACCTCAATCGAAAGGATGAACCAACTGCACTTCATCTACGGAAGGAAAGATTTATGCATATAGTTATGCACCTGAAAAATTCTCGAAAACTGAGTAAACATTTAACATGTAGCTGTGCTAATCCCTTTAGTGTTATTATTACCCAAAATGACTTTGCAGTTCTTTTTCAAATTAGCCAATTTTGTCACAGCTTCAGCAAATCAACTTCGACTTCCATTCGAATTAGCCTTATTATAACCTCGATATATAAGTTCGCCTGTCGTCATCGTTACCGGGGGACCGTTTATATTCCACCACATTAGCAGTAAACTTACCAGCAACAATAATTATATTCATTGAATTTGACTTTCTGAAAAATCATTATATTCATTGAAACCCCATCGTGTATTCATCTATACCCTGTAATAATAATTTCCATACCAATTACCGAGAATCAGTAATCAGTATATTGAATCTCGTAGCATTTCCACATCATAGTTATATGTATACATATAACAATTATCTCCTAGAATTACGATCTTCAATTCTGAAATTTTGAAAAGCACCCAGCCTACGAATCAGTACATTGAACTTTGAAAAAGCTGAATGAAGCAGCAAAAACTGTAGGTAACCGTAAACGACCTTAATCGTCGAAAGTTTGATGATAAAAAATAGTATGTTGGAAAAGCTTAGAAAAGTTAGAACTGGGAAACGGATTGAGCTAACCACGAAGGTGACCAAGGACAAATACAAGGACCATACCCTATAATCAAAGAATCCAGGTAATTCTGGATCCGTTGAAATCTTTAGAGAATATCTTGCTCCGAAGTCATGTTAAAATTTTGCGTAAAAATTCTTCTTCATCAACCTTCGAACTTGGAAATTTCAAAATATCATCATAAATATCTTCGATATTCTGAGGATATTTTCATAAATATTCGTGTCCAAAATTAATTATCTCTTCGTGCTATCTATGTTACATCATAAAGAAACTGATTTAGTTTCTATCATTCTGTAAAATTTGAGTTTAAATTGTGAATGAATTTCTAGAGAAGTGTTGGGAATTGAAGCATGGGTTAGTATAATATAATGATGCCCGGCCAACGTGATTATATTACAGTAAGTCATGCTGAATTTCTAATGGAACGTGATGATTCACAGATCATACCATCATCATGTGTCATGTTACACAACTCTTTCATTCTACTTAACCTCTGAACATATCAAGAAAATATATTCTTGATAGTCTTATCCTCAGGGATTCTGGTAATTTGACAAATTAAATCGTGTTAATACATTCCTTTCTGCTTAGAATACTATAATCATTCGAAATTCCATACCAACGAATTCCGGACCGTTACTCGCTTTACTAGAGGTCGAGAAGATAATAAAAAGGCAAAGAGCTCCAAAATGTAAGAGAAGATATAAAGCTCAATAACAATACGGAGGTTACAAACCGTAGATATTAATACGAATAGCAATATAAAGACATGGTATAATTAAGAATAGTATCACCCCAAGGTAATAGTAGAAGTAAACAGATTTTCTGGTGGAAGATTGAAAAGAAGGATGACAGAAATGATAATTAGAAAAATATCAAGGATTAGAACGGAATTAAACTTTTTCATAACCTATTGGAGGTATGAACTAAGAAAGAAAGTATAGCAATGGTGAGAATAATGGAACGGAAGAGTTTAATTTATAATGGAATGACAGACAGAGTAATCAAGGCAGATCTCCTCATTTAATTAGAGAGATCCTGATTTCCTTATTCGCCGAAGAATCAGATCTTATAGATTTTAAAAGATTTTCTTTTAAATCCCTCGAATTCCTGAATTCAACCAAGACAACGTCTAAAGTTAACACGAAACTTTATTTATTCATTTCATTCTTTTGTTATAGCTTCATTCGTATTCTTCGAATAATCGAATTTATCCATATTACTCAATGATGATAAAACTCTACTTATCAACTCATATTCATCATGAAAACATTTTTATTGTTAGCCATGACCACCTCACTCAAATTTTGGGACGAAATTTCTTTAACGGGTAGGTACTGTGACGATCCGGAAATTTCCGACCAAATTTAAACTCAATCTTTATATGTTTCGACACGATAAGCAAAGGCAGTAATGATGAGTCTCAAAAAGTTTGAACTGTTTCATATATTCAATTGACTTTCGACCATTCCCGGTGATTCACGAACAACTATTTGTAAATAGATAGCTATAAATATATATATGTTAATTTGAAATATTATCTGAAATAATATATGATTTAATTGTTGGAAATAAATATGAAAAATAATATGGAATGTAATAAAAACTAATATTATAAATATATAGATATATTTATATATATAAATATGTATATAAATATTACATGTAAATATATAAAATTATATTAAATATCATTATTATTAATATCATTCTTAGTATTATTTTGGTGTTATCATTATTGTAAACATTATTATTATTTCTATTATTATCTTTATTAACAGAAATTATTTATTATTTATATACTTATATTATTATTAATGATACTGAATATAAATAATCAAATGTAGAAAAAATCTGTTATAAATCAACTTCGGTTGTATATTATTATTATTTTTTTATTTCCAATATGCTTTATTTCCATTCTACTGAACCAAATTGATATTTCTGTCTACTCAAAATTCTCTGTCGACCATTATAGCTACTACCATACAAACCATCTAACCCTCTAGCCCTCCTGCCTCATTCTCGGTTTGATATAATGTAGATTCTTCTGTAAATAGAAACCACTATCATATTGTCCTTTTCCTAACATAATCCAAGTTCTTCTGTTCATTCACGAGAAGTGCTATGTTCTTGGATTAATGTTTGTCAATATTAATATTAATAATTTAATTAGAAACAGCAAGTGGTTGTCGTTTATCTACTTGTTGTATGAGATAGAGCCAATATTAAAGTTACCCATGTGGATTCCACTAATTGTAATTGTAAACTTTTATATCGAGTTGGTGAGATGGGTTAGGTGAAAATGATGTGAGCGTAACCTTATGTAACAAGCATCTTATACTAAAGTCATATACTAAGACATAAAGTGGGTTTATATATTTCTGCAGCCAGATATGCCACATACTAGAGATAATCTGGACCAATATAAAATATACCCATTTTATCATTCCACAAGAAAAGCAATTGCATGAGAACCTTATCCTACTTCTATTTGATCAAGGAACCACCACCTTGAAAACCAACCCACAAACCCACAATGACAACCATCACCTTTACACCACCATCACTACTACTATGCTTACGTTTATTGTTTCTGTGTCGCTCGTGAATCACCCAAACACCACCACCTTCAATTCATTAAACCCATGACCACCTTAAACCCAAAACACCATCCACCATGTTCTATTTTTTTTCCTTTGTTGGAATCACGAACCATTTCACCACCTTTATTTATTTTTCTGTTTGTTGCTCATTGTGAATCACCAAACCACCGCCATTACATCATTTTTTTTTGTTTTTGTTGAGGAACTAAGACAAACCCATCACCTTTGTTGTTCACGTCTGTTAAACCGAATCCTTTATGGTTGTGCAGTCCGACAAAACACCACACCCAGTTAGAACCACCACCACCGTACCATTAATTTTTTTTCTTTCCTCTATTCTTCCTACTCGACAACAGCAGCGACTGCTACTGCTGTTTTCGTTGTTTCTGTTTATTGACCAAACACCACAACTTATAAACAGTTATGAATATATTCCTCTGGTGGGCATTTTAAATGCTAAGAGTTATAAAGTAATGTATGTTTTTGGAAATGGGATGGGATTATTATATATACACAGCTCATTAGTCCAAATTAAAGTGTAAAGGTTACTTATAAAAAGCCTTATAAAAATCGGAACATGTGGTGTTTGTTGAGTGCTCGGTAGCTGGTTCCATATTCCAATTTTGAAAATGAAACCCATATACTTTTAGGTTATATTATTGAAGTGGTTTGAAAAGTTCCATACTTTAACCATGTGGTCATGCACCAAATGCAAATGGATATCAGATTAATTTTTTTTTTCTTTCATAGTGATTGGCTAGACAAAAAGCATACCATAATTGACATGGTCATCAAAGATTCATAATACGATTTGTTAAGTTTTGGAGATATTAAAACCAATATAGATGGCCGACAAGTTGGGTCTGTAGAAGGGTGGCGGTCCATTTTTTTCCTCTTTCTTTGTCACGATACCTTCTATTTTTTTTTTTCACTGATTGTAAAGGAAAACCTTTATCATACTCCTGGACTACCATTCCGCATATGGGCTTCAATTGAATTAAGATGTTGTGCAGTTTTAATTAAATGGATTTACAAATGGGGTTTTCGAATGAGCCGATATATATATTTCAGTTGGGCTGGTATTATTCAAGTAGGCCGAATCCCTTTTAGTTGCTGGGTCGTATGAAATTGAGAAATTGGGTTGATACCCATTTATCTTTGTTGTGAAGATGATAAAAGATATAGGGATTCGGTGGAAATTATGTGATCATTATGAATTAGGATTTTGATGATGATGTCGAGTCTATGATGGTAATGATGAATAAAGAAAATGATCATTGTTGTACATGAAATAACGATTAGGATGATATCAAAAAATATGATTATGATCGTGAGTTGATCAAGAAAACGATGGTGAGTAAGATGTAAGATTATGGTAATGGGATATTGATGACGATGTTAGGAAAAAATGATGAATGATACCAACAACAAGGTTGATGATTATGTTAATCGAAAATGATGTTAAATGAGGGAGAAGAAAATAACAGAAAGAAAGGGTTAAAGGATCTAATTTAGCTATTAAAACAGAAAAGCTGAGACAGAGGAATGGTTTAGGTTGTTATTGGGTTAGTGGGACGTCGCGGGTTCAAACCCGGACCTGGGCATTTTTTAGGAATACTCCTTTAAGGTAGTTACTTATTTATTTATTTATTATTATTATTATTATTATTATTATTATTATTATTATTAGTATTATTCAAATGATTTTTTTAATAAAAACATTATTATTTTAATATTATTATTATTAATTTACATTATTATTAAAAATTATCATTATTATTATCATTATTATTTTAATTATCATTATTATTTTAATTATCATTATTATTTTAATTATCATTTTTATTATTATTTTTATAACAAATAAATATTATACTTATATTACATATAATTACATACTAAACATATTAACATTATTTTTATAAATATTACAACTAACAAATTTTTGATAAAATACTAATATACATATTAAGATATCTACATGTATAAATATTAATCATTTTAAATATATACAAATTAAATACATATAACATATAAACTAAAATATAATGTATATATAAATTTGTTCGATTACAAATATATGTGTTAATATACATTAATGATATAGGTTCGTGAATCCGAGGCCAACCCTGCATTGTTCAGTTTTATCATATGTATTTTTACTACAAAATACATTAGGTGAGTTTCATTTGCTCCCTTTTTAAATGCTTTTGCAATATATATTTTTGGGACTGAGAATACATGCGCTGCTTTTATAACTGTTTTACGAAATAGACACAAGTACTTAAAACTACATTCTATGGCTGGATTATTAAACCGAATATGCCCCTTTTTAGTCTGGTAATCTAAGAATTAGGGAACAGACACCCTAATTGACGTGAATCCTAAAGATAGATCTATCGGGCCCAACAAGCCCCATCCAAAGTACCGGATACTTTAGTACTTCGAAATTTATATCATGTTCGAAGGAGGATCCTGGAATGATGGGGATTATCTTATATGCATATTGTGAATGTTAGTTACCAGGTGTTCACCATATGAATGATTTTTGTCTCTATGCATGGGACGTATGTTTATGAGAATTGGAAATATGAAATCTTGTGGTCTATTAAAATTATGAAATGATTCTTTATGATAAACTAATGAACTCACCAACCTTTTTGTTTGACATTTTAAAACATGTTTATTCTCAGGTATGAAAGAAATCTTCCGCTGTGCATTTGCTCATATTACATGGAGTCGTTCATGGCATATAGAGGTCAGAACCTCGCAATGGGACCAACTGTTGAAGACTTCGTCCAGATGGATTAGGACGGGTCATTTCAGTTGGTATCAGAGCGGTGGTCTTAGCGAACCAGGTCTTGCATTAGTGTGTCTAACTAGTAGTTGTTTAGATGCATTAGTGAGTCTGGACTTCGACCGTGTCTGCATGTCAAAAGTTTTGCTTATCATTTAGTGTCGAAAATTAATTGCTTATCATTCTTAAAGTCTAGACACGTCTTACTGCCTCTATTGCATAGACAGTGTATAGATAAATTCATATCTTAGCGTATCTGTTATTGTTACCTTTTCCTGACAGCTTCCGTAGATTCCTCCGTAACGTATGGGATTTTAGTATTATATATGCATATGTAAATTATGTATTGCAGGGTACTAATCTATATCCTATAATCTATTTCTTATCGAAAATCCTTCATTTGATCGTACGAGATGAATCCCTCAACCAGTTCGAATTCCGACAACTATTCTGATATGGAGTTTCACCTAAGCTCCGAAAGCAGTGTCCCAGAATGAATCAACCAATTCATTTGATGGGTTCGTATCCTACTAAATCAATGGAGACGAAAAGAAAGTGATCCTTTCCATCAACCAAATTCACGTTTTGACGAAGAACCTAAAACACTTACCGGCGAACTAGTCCGAAACACTATTTTCACCCTCATTTCCCTAATATCTCATCATGATTACATACTATCTCAGATTCTAAACCTTATTCATTCGCTCGTTCTTACCGACAATCATCCAGGAGTAATCGAAGAAGTCAACAAACTTCGCGCTCGAGTAATCAATTTGGAAAACGTGGTGCAAAACGTACCAGCTTCAGCAACATCACCGGCACCAACAGTATCACCAATATCAATACCAGTACCACCAACAACCCAAGCTTCAACATCACATGCCTCAACATCTCATTCTGTACCTCGAGTATAATCATCGTTCTACATGACATTCTACATCTTCGTTCTTCATGATGATTATGTAATCTCTAATGTTTTAGAGATTATGTATTCTAGTTCTAATGATAAATCAGATGATATTAATATCATATAAATTCATCAAATCCAAGATTACATCTGAAGAAAATATATATGTATATATATTTTCATAAAGATTGGAATTAAAAATTCTTTTGTACAAACTGTTAATGGTGAAAATATTTTAACGGGTAGGTAATACCCGAGGAATATTTAGATTTCATATTAATAAGTTACACTGTACATTCTTCGAATCTGATTCAACAGTCATTTACTATCCTACTTACACCCACAGATATACGTATCCGTTCACCGCAGAATAACCATTTTCATTCAATTTCATATTTGGATTTTGACATATCAGAATCCAACAAGTGGCATAATGAAGAAAACATTGGACAAAATAAAATTTATTAGAAACAAACAAATTAACTATGAGAAATTTTGTTAAAAATCTACGCTAACTGTTCCTAGCTAACTGTTCCAAGCTAACTGATTACATTTTATTTATCGCAATTTTAATTATCGCAATTTTATTTATCGTCATTTAATTTCTGTTATTTATTTTAAGCACTTTATTTATTGTCATTTAAATACTGTTATTTACGCATTTAAATATCGGGACACGTATACAAGGTTTTGACATATCATATCGACGCATCTATATATATTATTTGGAATAATCATAGACACTCTATATGAAGTAATTCTGGAGTTAGCTATACAGGGTTGAGGTTGATTCTATAATAATATATATACTTTGAGTTGTGATCGAGTCTGAGACGTATACGGGTCACGATACGTATTAATTAATTCGAATATTATATATTAAACTATATATATTAATTATTGAATTAGTAACTGTGGACTGCTAACTGTAGACTACCAACATTGGACAATTAAAATGAATTAAAATATTGATTATAACATATGAAACTAAACATCTCTTCAAGTTTGCCACTTGATTTCATCTTAAACCTTATTTGTATCTTGATGATTACAATCTGCGTTCAAACCTTTCGTAATTCTTGAAAACACCTCAATCGAAAGGATGAACCAACTGCACTTCATCTACGGAAGGAAAGATTTATGCATATATTTATGCACCTGAAAAATTCTCGAAAACTGAGTAAACATTTAACACGTAGCTGTGCTAATCCCTTTAGTGTTATTATTACCCAAAATGACTTTGCAGTTCTTTTTCAAATTAGCCAATTTTGTCACAGCTTCAGCAAATCAACTTCGACTTCCATTCGAATTAGCCTTATTATAACCTCGATATATAAGTTTTCCTGTCGTCATCGTTACCGGGGGACCGTTTATATTCCACCACATTAGCAGTAAACTTACCAGCAACAATAATTATATTCATTGAATTTGGACTTTTTGAAAAATCATTATATTCATTGAAACCCCATCGTGTATTCATCTATACCCTATAATAATAATTTCCATACCAATTACCGAGAATCAGTAATCAGTATATTGAATCTCGTAGCATTTCCACATCAATAGTTATATGTATACATATAACAATTATCTCCTAGAATTACAATCTTCAATTCTGAAATTTTGAAAAGCACCCAGCCTACGAATCAGTACATTGAACTTTGAAAAAGCTGAATGAAGCAGCAAAAACTGTAGGCAACTGTAAACGACCTTAATCGTCGGAAGTTTGATGATAAAAAATAGTATGTTGGAAAAGCTTAGAAAAGTTGGAACTGGGAAACGGATTGAGCTAACCACGAAGGTGACCAAGGACAAATACAAGGACCATACCCTATAATCAAAGAATCTAGTTAATTCTGGATCCGTTGAAATCTTTAGAGAATATCTTGCTCCGAAGTCATGTTAAAATTTTGCGGAAAAATTCTTCTTCATCAACCTTCGAACTTGGAAATTTCAAAATATCATCATAAATATCTTCAATATTCTGAGGATATTTTCATAAATATTCGTGTCCAAAATTAATTATCTCTTCGTGCTATCTATGTTACATCATAAAGAAACTGATTTAGTTTCTATCATTCTGTAAAATTTGAGTTTAAATTGTGAATGAATTTCTAGAGAAGTGTTGGGAATTGAAGCATGGGTTAGTATAATATAATGATGCCCGGCCAACGTGATTATATTACAGTAAGTCATGCTGAATTTCTAATGGAACGTGATGATTCACAGATCATACCATCATCATGTGTCATGTTACACAACTCTTTCATTCTACTTAACCTCTGAACATATCAAGAAAATATATTCTTGATAGTCTTATCCTCAGGGATTCTGGTAATTTGACAAATCAAATCGTGTTAATACATTCCTTTCTGCTTAGAATACTATAATCATTCGAAATTCCATACCAACGAATTCCGGACCGTTACTCGCTTTACTAGAGGTCGAGAAGATAATAAAAAGGCAAAGAGCTCCAAAATGTAAGAGAAGATATAAAGCTCAATAACAATACGGAGGTTACAAACCGTAGATATTAATACGAATATCAATATAAAGACACGGTATAATTAAGAATAGTATCACCCCAAGGTAATAGTAGAAGTAAACAGATTTTCTGGTGGAAGATTGAAAAGAAGAATGACAGAAATGATAATTAGAAAAATATCAAGGATTAGAACGGAATTAAACTTTTTCATAACCTATTGGAGGTATGAACTAAGAAAGAAAGCATAGGAATGGTGAGAATAATGGAACGGAAGAGTTTAATTTATAATGGAATGACAGATAGAGTAATCAAGGCAGATCTCCTCATTTAATTAGAGAGATCCTGATTTCCTTATTCGCCGAAGAATCGGATCTTATAGATTTTCAAAGATTTTCTTTTAAATCCCTTGAATTCCGGAATTGTAACAACCCAACCCGATATACAATCGACCACGTGAAATTTACCAACATAAAAAAAAAATTTCTTTGTTCAGCAGGTGGCGCGGCGCGCCATATGGCCGCGCGACGCGCCAAACTGGCCTGTCCAAAAAGTCATGAAGTGCGAAAATGTTTGACCACTTCCCGGCGTATTTAGACAAAACGCTTTTAACCATACATTAATATATGTAGAACTAACACGTCCCATTAATAAAATTAGTTTTACGAAGACCGGGCCCACATCGGCCGTTTTACGACTTTCGTACGAAAATACAAGTTTTCAACCACATGATTTGTAATACAAAATAAAGGCCGAGCATGGCGATTGGGGATACGCTACCCAATCCTAATAAATCCAAAAGCAAGCCTTCTAAAGTAACTACGTAAGTCCACTAGTCCCCGCTTACCCGAGCCTCCGCATCCATGCAATCTATAAAAAAGTCAACAACGAGAGGGTAAGATAACGCTTAGTGAATGCAATACTTATACATATACATATGTAATTTACCTACACGCATCCACTTACAATACCATGCAAATAAAATGCATAAACGAGCTAGCAACACCAAACATACGACTAGCAACAATGTTAGTATATAAATCGCCACAATAATATACTAAATCACAATAATGCATAAATATAACAAACCGTTCCCCGCTATGGCACTACCGACTTGTAGACGACCAATAACGTCGAGTCTCACTCGTATGTTGTTACCGACTTGTGACTCATCAAAGGGTGTCACCGACTTGTGAACTACCCACCAATATTTATAGGTCACCGACTTGTGAACGCCATGTGACATCACCGACTTGTGAAGCGCCACTAAGTGTCACCGACTTGTGAACACTATAGGGTGTCACCGACTTGTGAATCACCCAAGGGTATCACCAACTTGTGAACCCCCATCAATACATATGGGTCACCATTTGTGAACGCCATGTGACATCACCGACTTGTGAAGCGCCACTAAGTGTCACCGACTTGTGAACACTATAGGGTGTCACCGACTTGTGAATCACCCAAGGGTATCACCGACTTGTGAACCCTCATCAATACATATGGGTCACCGACTTGTGAACGCCATGTGACATCACCGACTTGTGAAGCGCCACTAATTGTCACCGACTTGTGAACACTATAGGGTGTCACCGACTTGTGAATAACCTGTCGAGACACTACCGACTTGTAGTTCCCATCCCATCATATAACGCCCACTACTCACGATGTGGCACCAAAGGCCCACATCGCGTACGAGTAAATAAACCACATACATACATGTATAAATATTCCACTCACCTTGTCGCCTTGAAGAATGCCACCGAATAATCCATAACACATCGATGGAATGTACCTATTCCATTATCACAAACACAACAACACAATTAGGGTGGATTTACAAATCAACCCAAACTGATAACTAGTGCAATTTCGACCCAAATGCACTTCCAAGCACCAACCGCGCCCAAATTAACCACTAATCACTAACACAAGTGAGAATGGTCCTAATACGCCAATTAAACCCAATCATAGGTGTTAAACACCTATCTTGCCCATAATGACACTTAAACCCTAATTTTGACCCAAAGGAGTCAACATCGCGCCATTAGCGAGTTTTGACACCAAAACATATTTAACTCGGTTTTATACTTCAACTTAATCCATTTTACGTTTATAAACCTTATTAAATCGGCAATTGAGTCATAATCATCAACAAACCCTAACTTTGACTCTAGTCAAAGTTAGTCAACCATAAGAACCCTAATGGTTTCCAAAACACCAATAATCACTAACACTAGTGATTATACACCATTTACAAGTATTAAACATGGTTAAATTATTAACCAACCCAAAACCACCAACATCAACAATAACTAGTTACAATTACACATTTCACCTCCTAAATGAGTTTTATAACTAACTAGTTCAAAACCCTAAACTTGAATATCAAATTGCAAAGATGAAGTTCGGAGTTTGAACTTACCAATACCGCCAAAATGATGCCGTTGACGAGTAGAACAACTTTAATACCGGAGGTTTGACCCGAAACACCCTTCTTCTTCTCCAATTGGAGCTCTCTCTCTCTCTCTCTAAAACTCTCCTCTCACTCTAGGGTTTGAAGATGAGAGTGTTTGATGAGTGAAAATGAGCTCCAATGGAGTTCTAGGTCAGTCTTGATGACCCCAAATCGACCCTAATTGAAAAGACCAAAGTACCCCTCATTTAAACCTTTTAAAAAGGTTGAAAATTGCCTCTGCAGCAATTGGCGCGCCGCGCCAGAAGGTGGAGCGCCGCTCCAAATAACTGGAAATTGTGGTCGAGCCCAAAACAGGTTTTAGCAACTTGTTTTGGCCATAACTTTTCGACCGTAACTCCGTTTTCGATGAATCAAATATCGTTGGAAACGTAATAAGATATTCTATCCAATGGTAAGGCTTTGAAACATCAACTCAAACTTTATTTGGGGTTGAAAAGATACGTACACACCTTGTCACTTCGGACAACGTCCAGTTTCCTTCGACGTTCGAGCAAGCAACACTTCATACACGCATCGTACACCATAAATACATTATGTACAATAAATATTTGGGTCTTACAGGAATTCAACCAAGACAACGTCTAAAGTTAAGACGAAACTTTATTTATTCATTTCACTCTTTTGTGATAGCTTCATTCGTATTCTTCGAATAATCGAATTTATCCATATTACTCAATGATGATAAAACTCTACTTATCAACTCATATTCGTCATGAAAACATTTTTATTGTTAGCCATGACCACCTCACTTAAATTTCGGGAAGAAATTTCTTTAACGGGTAGGTACTGTGACGACCCGGAAATTTTGGACCAAATTTAAACTCAATCTTTATATGTTTCGACACGATAAGCAAAGGCTGTAATGACGAGTCTCAAAAAGTTTGAACTGTTTCATATATTCAATTGACTTTCGACCATTCCCGGCGATTCACGAACAACTATTTGTAAATAGATAGCTATAAATATATATATGTTAATTTGAAATATTATCTGAAATAATATATGATTTAATTGTTGAAAATAAATATGAAAAATAATATGGAATGTAATAAAAACTAATATTATAAATATATAGATATATTTATATATATAAATATGTATATAAATATTATTTGTAAATATATAAAATTATATTAAATATCATTATTATTAATATCATTCTTAGTATTATTTTGGTGTTATCATTATTGTAAACATTATTATTATTTCTATTATTATCTTTATTAACAGAAATTATTTATTATTTATATACTTATATTTTTATTAATGATACTGAATATAACTAATCAAATGTAGACAAAATCTGTTATAAATCAACTTCGGTTGTATATTATTATTATTTTTTTATTTCCTATATGCTTTATTTCCATTCTACTGAACCAAATTGATATTTCTGTCTACTCAAAATTCTCTGTCGACCATTATAGCTACTACCATACAAACCATCTAACCCTCTAGCCCTCCTGCCTCATTCTCGGTTTGATATAATGTAGATTCTTCTGTAAATAGAAACCACTATCATATTGTCCTTTTCCTAACATAATCCAAGTTCTTCTGTTCATTCACGAGAAGTGCTATGTTCTTGGATTAATGTTTGTCAATATTAATATTAATAATTTAATTAGAAACAGCAAGTGGTTGTCGTTTATCTACTTGTTGTATGAGATAGAGCCAATATTAAAGTTACCCATGTGGATTCCACTAATTGTAATTGTAAACTTTTATATCGAGTTGGTGAGATGGGTTGGGTGAATATGATGTGAGCTTAACCTTATGTAACAAGCATCTTATACTAAAGTCATATACTAAGACATAAAGTGGGTTTATATATTTCTGCTGCCAGATATGCCACATACTAGAGATAATCTAGACCAATATAAAATATACCCATTTTATCATTCCACAAGAAAAGCAATTGCATGAGAACCTTATCCTACTTCTATTCGATCAAGGAACCACCACCTTGAAAACCAACCCACAAACCTACCATGACAACCATCACCTTTACAACACCATCACTACTACTATGCTTACGTTTATTGTTTCTGTGTCGCTCGTGAATCACCCAAACACCACCACCTTCAATTCATTAAACCCATGACCACATTAAACCCAAAACACCATCCACCACGTTCTATTTTTTTTCCTTTGTTGGAATCACGAACCATTTCACCACCTTTATTTATTTTTCTGTTTGTTGCTCATTGTGAATAACCAAACCACCACCATTACATCATTTTTTTTTGTTTTTGTTGAGGAACTAAGACAAACCCATCACCTTTGTTGTTCACGTCTGTTAAACTGAATCCTTTACGGTTGTGCAGTCCGACGAAACACCACACCCAGTAAGAACCACCACCACCGTACCATTATTTTTTTTTTCTTTCCTCTATTCTTCCTACTCGACAACAGTAGCGACTGCTACTGCTGTTTTCGTTGTTTCTGTTTATTGACCAAACACCACAACTTATAAACAGTTATGAATATATTCCTCTGGTGGGCATTTTAAATGCTAAGAGTTATAAAGTAATGTATGTTTTTGGAAATGGGATGGGAGTATTATATATACACAGCTCATTAGTCCAAATTAAAGTGTAAAGGTTACTTATAAAAAGCCTTATAAAAATCGGAACATGTGGTGTTTGTGGGATAAACATGGCCGACCATTAGTGTTCATTAGTTGTCCATTTGAGTGCTCGGTAGCTGGTTCCATATTCCTATTTTGAAAATGAAACCCATATACTTTTAGGTTATATTATTGAAGTGGTTTGAAAAGTTCTATACTTTAACCATGAAGTCATGCACCAAATGCAAATGGATATCAGATTAATTTTTTTTTTATTTCATAGTGATTGGCTAGACAAAAAGCATACCATAATTGACACGGTCATCAAAGATTCATAATACGATTTGTTAAGTTTTGGAGATATTAAAACCAATATAGATGGCCGAAAAGTTGGGTCTGTAGAAGGGTGGCGGTCCATTTTTTTTCCTCTTTCTTTGTCACGATACCTTCTATTTTTTTTTCACTGATTGTGAAGGAAAACCTTTATCATACTCCTGGACTACCATTCCGCATATGGGCTTCAATTGAATTAAGATGTTGTGCAGTTTTAATTAAATGGATTTACAAATGGGGTTTTCGAATGGGCCGATATATATATTTCAGTTGGGCTGGTATTATTCAAGTAGGCCAAATCCTTTTTGGTTTCTGGGTCGTATGAAATTGAGAAATTGGGTTGATACCCATTTATCTTTGTTGTGAAGATGATAAAAGATATAGGGATTTGGTGGAAATTATGTGATCATTATGAATTAGGATTTTGATGATGATGTCGAGTCTATGATGGTAATGATGAATAAAGAAAATGATCATTGTTGTACATGAAATAACGATTAGGATGATATCAAAAAATATGATTATGATCGTGAGTTGATCAAGAAAACGATGGTGAGTAAGATGTAAGATTATGGTAATGGGATATTGATGACGATGTTAGGAAAAAATGATGAATGATACCGACAACAAGGTTGATGATTATGTTAATCGAAAATGATGTTAAATGAGGGAGAAGAAGATAACAGAAAGAAAGGGTTAAAGGATTTAATTTAGCTATTAAAACAGAAAAGCTGAGACAGAGGAATGGTTTAGGTTGTTATTGGGTTAGTGGGACGTTGCGGGTTCAAACCCGGACCTGGGCATTTTTTAGGTATACTCCTTTAAGGTAGTTACTTATTTATTATTATTATTATTATTATTATTATTATTATTATTATTATTATTATTATTATTATTATTATTATTATTATTATTATTATTATTATTCAAATGATTTTTTTAATAAAAACATTATTATTTTAATATTATTATTATTAATTTACATTATTATTAAAAATTATCATTATTATTATCATTATTATTTTAATTATCATTATTATTTTAATTATCATTATTATTTTAATTATCATTTTTATTATTATTTTTATGACAAATAAATATTATACTTATATTACATATAATTACATACTAAACATATTAACATTATTTTTATAAATATTACAAATAACAAATTTTTGATAAAATACTAATATACATATTAAGATATCTACATGTATAAATATTAATCATTTTAAATATATACAAATTAAATACATATAACATATAAACTAAAATATAATGTATATATAAATTTGTTCGATTACAAATATATGTGTTAATATACATTAATGATATAGGTTCGTGAATCCGAGGCCAACCTTGCATTGTTTAGTTTTATCATATGTATTTTTACTACAAAATATATTAGGTGAGTTTCATTTGCTCCCTTTTTAAATGCTTTTGCAATATATATTTTTGGGACTGAGAATACATGCGCTGCTTTTATAAATGTTTTATGAAATAGACACAAGTACTTAAAACTACATTCTAAGGTTGGATTATTAAACCGAATATGCCCCTTTTTAGTCTGGTAATCTAAGAATTAGAGAACAGACACCCTAATTGACGTGAATCCTAAAGATAGATCTATTGGTCCCAACAAGCCCCATCCAAAGTACCGGATGCTTTAGTACTTCGAAATTTATATCATGTCCGAAGGAGGATCCTGGAATGATGGGGATATTCTTATATGCATGTTGTGAATATCGGTTACCAGGTGTTCACCATATGAATGATTTTTGTCTCTATGCATGGGACGTATGTTTATGAGAATTGGAAATATGAAATCTTGTGGTCTATTAAAATTATGAAATGATTCTTTATGATAAACTAATGAACTCACCAACCTTTTGGTTGACACTTTAAAACATGTTTATTCTCAGGTATGAAAGAAATCTTCCGTTGTGCATTTACTCATATTACATGGTGTCGTTCATGGCATATAGAGGTCAGAACCTCGCAATGGGACCAACTGTTGAAGACTTCATCCAGATGGATTAGGATGGGTCATTTCATATTTTGCTTCCTCGGCGGAAACACCATTGACCATTATTAACTTTGGTCCGTTGGTTGAGGATTTTCTTTTATTTAATCGATTTACTATAGGTATCAATATTTCTTCTTCCGAACCCTCTTCTTCTTTCGGTTCCTCCTCTTCTGATTCCTCTTTTTCCGGTTCCTCTTCTTCCGGTTCCTCTTCGGGAATTTGTGAATCTTCCCAAATTATATTCGACTCTTCATTATTATTAGGTGAGTCGATGGGATTTGTACTAGTGGTAGACATCTATCACACAATATTAAACACATTAAGAGGTTAATATATCACATAATATTTACATGTTAATAATATATAATTTCCAACAAAAGTGTTAAGCAATCGTTTTTTAAAGAAAAAACGGTCGAAGTCCAGACTCACTAATGTATCCTAACAAACTCGATAAGACACACTAATGCAAATTTCTGGTTCTCTAAGACCAACGCTCGGATACCAACTGAAATGTCCCGTTCATATTGATTATAAACGTTCCATATTAATTGATTTCGTCGCGAGGTTTTGACCTCTATATGAGACGTTTTTCAAAGACTGCATTCGATTTTAAAACAAACCATAACCTTTAAAATATTACGACGATTATCAAATAATGATAATCTAAAATATAGCGTTATTCACACGACCATTACATAATGGTTTACAATAATATTACACATCAACATAAGTCTTCGAATGCAGTTTTTAAACAATATTATACAAGCATGGACTCCAAATCTTGTCCTTAATTTAGTATGCAACAAATGAAACTCTTAATAATCACCTGAGAATAAACATGCTTAAAACGTCAACAAAATTGTTGATGAGTTATAGGTTTAACCAACATATTATTAAATCATAATAATAGACCACAAGATTTCATTTTTATAACACATCTCTTATCAGGCATTTCACAAACTGGATAGAGATAAAAATCATTCATATGTTGAACACCTGGTAACCGACGTTAACTTAATGCATAGAATATCCCCAAAACAGAACCTCTCGTCTGTATAATAATCTCGAAGTACTAAACCATCCATAACCTGAATGGGGGTTGTTAAGCCCAATAGATCTATCTTTAGGATTCGCGTCAATTAGGGGCCATTTCCCTAATTCTTAGGCTACCAGACTTGAAGGGCGATATTCGGTTTAATAATCCAACCATAGAATGTAGTTTTGCGTACTTGTGTCTATTTTGTAAAACATTTATAAAGCTGCATGTATTCTCATCCCAAAATATTAGATTTTAAAAGTGGGACTATAACTCACTTTCACAGATTTTTACTTCGTCGGGAAGTAAGACTTGGCCACTGGTCGATTCACGAACCTATAACAAATATGTACATATATATCAAAGTATGTTCAAAATATATTTACAACATTTTTAATACGTTTTAATGTTTTAAATATTTTCAGTCAGCTGTCCTCGTTAGTAACCTACAACTAGTTGTCCATAGTTAGATGTACAGAAATAAATTGATATATATATATTATGTTGACCCAATCCACGACCCAGTGTATACACATTTCAGGCTAGATCACAACTCAAAGTATATATATTTTTGGAATCAACCTCAACCCTGTATAGCTAACTCCAACATTACTGCATATAGAGTGTCTATGGTTGTTCCAAATAATATATATAGATGGGTCGATATGATATGTCAAAACATTTGCATACGTGTCTATGGTATCCCAAGATTACATAATATATTAGAATACATGTGTAATACAATATAAGTTAGCTAGGATATGATTTATATAGATTTGTTACCAATTTTCACGTAGCTACAACAAGTAAAAAATATCCAATCTTGTTTTACCCATAACTTCTTCGTTTTAAATCCGTTTTGAGTGAATCCAATTGCTATGGTTTTGTATTGAACTTAAGTTTATGAATCTATACAGAAAAAGTATAAGCTTATAGTCGGAAATACAGGTTACAAGTCATTTTTGTAAAGGTAGTCATTTTAATCGAAAGAACGACGTCTAGATGACCATTTTGGAAAACATACTTCCATTTTGAGTTTAATCATGATTTTTGGATATAGTTTCATGTTCATAAGAAAAATCATTTTCCCAGAAGAACAACTTTTAAATTAAATTTTATCATAGTTTTTAATTAACTAACCCAAAACAGCCCGCGGTGTTACTACGACGGCGTATATCCAGTTTTACGGTGTTTTTCGTGTTTTCAGGTTTTAAATCATTAAGTTAGCATATCATATAGATATAGAACATGTGTTTAGTTGATTTTAAAAGTCAAGTTAGAAGGATTAACTTTTATTTGCGAACAAGTTTAGAATTAACTAAGCTATGTTCTAGTGATTACATGTTTAAACCTTCGAATAAGGTAGTTTTATATATATGAATCGAATGATGTTATGAACATCATTACTACCTCAGGTTTTGTGGATAAACCCACTGGAAATGAGAAAAATATATCTAGCTTCAAAGGATCCTTGGATGGCTTGAAAGTTCTTGAACCAGAATCATGACACGAAAACAAGTTCAAGTAAGATTTCCACTCGAAATAAGATTGTTAGAGTTATAGAAATTGAATCAAAGTTTGAATATGAGTATTACCTTGTATTATAAAGATATCTTACTGTAAATAAGAAAGATTTCTTGAGGTTGGATGATCACTTTACAAGATTGGAAGTAAGCTAGCAAACTTGGAAGTATTCTTGATTTTATGAAACTAGAACTTATAGAATTTATGAAGAACACTTAGAACTTGAAGATAGAACTTGAGAGAGATCAATTTGATGAATAAAATTGATGAATGAAAGTGTTCGTAGGTGTTTTTGGTCGTTGGTACATGGACTAGATATAAAGGATGTGTAATTTTGTTTACATGTAAATAAGTCATGAATGATTACTAATATTTTTGTAATTTTATGAGATATTTCATGCTAGTTACCAAATGATGGTTCCCATATGTGTTAGGTGACTCACATGGGCTTCTAAGAGCTGATCATTGGAGTGTATATACCAATAGTACATACATCTAAAAGTTGTGTATTGTACGAGTACGAATACGGGTGCATACAAGTAGAATTGTTGATGAAACTGAACGAGGATGTAATTGTAAGCATTTTTGTTAAGTAGAAGTATTTTGATAAGTGTCTTGAAGTCTTTCAAAAGTGTATAAATACATATTAAAACACTACATGTATATACATTTTAACTGAGTCGTTAAGTCATCGTTAGTCGTTACATGTAAATGTTGTTTTGAAGCCTTTAGGTTTACGATCCTGTTAAGTTTTGTTAACCCATTGTTTATTATATCAAATGAGATATTAAATTATTACATTATCATGATATTATGATATATTAATATATCTTAATATGATATATATACAATTAAATGTCATTACAACGATAATCGTTACATATATGTCTCGTTTCAAAATCATTAAGTTAGTAGTCTTGTTTTTACATATGTAGTTCATTGTTAATATACCCAATGATATGTTTACTTATCATAATACCATGTTAACTATATATATATATATATATATATATATATATATATATATATATATATATATATATATATATATATATATATATATATATATATATATATATCCATATATATGACCTCATTTAGTTTTTACAAGTTTTAACGTTCGTGAATTACCGGTCAACTTGGGTGGTCAATTGTCTATATAAAACCTATTTCAATTAATCAAGTCTTAATAAGTTTGATTGCTTAACATGTTGGAAACACTTAATCATATAAATATCAATTTCATTTAATATATATAAACCTGGAAAAGTTCGGGTCACTACAAATATTGATGAACTCACATAAACCAAATTCAATAACATGTATAATTAAATAAATGATATTTAGATGCACATGATGTGTGCGATCGAGACCTTTATTTATGAACGGATTTGAGTTGTTTTGTTACACGAATTGATTTATTGTATATGTGGTATTTTATTGATTTTAGGTTGATTTCACACATATATATAGGCAACTAGTCCTATCCGTGTAGTTTAGTTTGTTGGTAAATCCGATTCGTTCCACAGGGAGATGGAGTGTTTAATGGTTTTTTAATAGTCTTTGATGTCAAACTTAATTAAAGAGGGTTTTGGATTAGGCAATTTATAGTAACAGTAAAAGAAGATAACTTAAACTAAATTACTAAATGAAATTACAAGATTACAAAAATTAACTTAAAAAGGGAATCTAATTGAAATTATATTAATTATTATGTGACAATTATATTACTAGATGGTAATTAGTAAAATAGTAATTTTTAATAAAACTATATGTTTAGAAATTTGTTTTAAGTAATTATTATATAAACTTATTTAAATTAACTAAATGACATTTTTAATAAAACTAATACAAATTAAAAGGAAACTAATTAATTAACTAATTATAAACTAGTTATAATTTATGAACTTATAATAGTTAATGCTAATTTTAGGATTAAAACATGTATTTAAGTATTTTATATTAATTAAAACTAATTATATAATAAATAACCTAATTATAATAAATAAATAACTAATAACCTAATTTTATAATATTAAATAATTAAAACCCTAATTTTTGACCTACGGTGTACTGTAGCCGTATTCAAGCCTTACACGATTCGTGTGAGGTTACACGATTCGTGTAAGTGTAAAAATGTGTGACACATAACTGTTACGAAAATTAAATGTTTTTATGTATTTTTATATATTTTAAACTTATAATTCATGAATAAATACAACAATACTTTTTATAGGAACTATAAATAAGATAAATGGGAGTGTTTACTTAATTGTGTCACCCCTAGGTCCATGGATTGTTTTAAGTTTTACGCCCTATTAAAATGTTCTAGTATCAAACTTTACATTTTTCTCTCGAATAAATATAAAGTTACAACTTAACTAAATAAAATCTAATTTTCATTGGATTCTTTTTAGAAAGCTACTATTCCCTAAGTATTTAAATTGAGACCTAGCCTAGTTTTGACCTTCGCCAATACCCAAATTATAACGGTCTCCCTTTTTATAATTTCACCTTCATATAACTTAATGATATCACCCAAACCACCGAAGTTTATTTCTAAATTGGTGTCAATAACTTATCCATAAATTCGTCTAGATCATTTTTAATGTTGAAGCTTAATTTGTGTAAATAAAAAACAACTTTCGTTATTTAAATTTACTAAATTAAGTGGCAAGGGTTAAATACCTAATTACATAAAAATGGTTCTTTTAACTAGGCTCAATATTAAAAATACTAAAGTTACATTTTAACTTTACTAATGGTAACAATCCATTTCACTAGGGGCTCTACATTTAAGCAAACACTAGGGAAATTTAGCTATTCATTACACTAGGGGAGACATAAAAATATATATGCAAACATAATAACAACGCTAATTTTAACAGAGTAAACTTACTAATATATCTTCACTTGCATTAACTTCAAATGGTAGAAAAATTACAATAATAACACCCCTTTCACGCGTACAATAACACCCTTTATCACGAACAATACTCCCTTAATATTACCACTATTGTTAACCTTAAACTAATAAATTACAGAAAGATAATATATGTGTATATAGTAATTTTGTACTACATAATATATTCTCTTCAACTCTGAACGTATCCATATTTATGAACATGAAAGTTGGTCAAAGAGCTTTGTTGAAATCCTGCTGTCTTCAATTGGAGAAAAAGAATAGTTTTAAAACTCATAAAGCAGCCGACCTTCTGGAATCCGTAATAGTGCTTTGTCCTAACATTACACGAATCGTGTATGTATACACGAATCGTGTATGACCAGTTATATTACACGATTCGTGTAACATTACACGATTCGTGTAAGAGTAATTATCAGATTTCTTATTATTTTTTTCTTCAGTTGTTTTTTGTTGATCTCGTGTTGATGTATACCATTTTGGACGACGTGTGTAACCTTTTTCTTCAGACTTCTTCATTCTTAAATTCGGATAAACGTTTTCTTGATATAAAATTTGGTTAAAACTATCGTTTTATCGTCGAATCTTCAAATAGCAACTCTTGTCCACTTTTGTCGTTTTTCTTGAATATCATACGTGGAATGTCTTCGTAATTGATAAAAGCTGATGAAATATAACTGATATTGCGTTGAATAATATGTATGTTTAGAGCAATATCAAAATACCCCACACTAGAACGTTGCTTGTCCTCAAGCAATTACATCTTTTAACAGAGTTAGAACATTATATATCTTTCTTATCGAACATTTAGATCACACAACACACACTACACGAAATGAAACACACGCTATATGAAATATATTACACAACACAGTATTTATTGGATCACACGCACACCACACGAAATGAAATTCTGACAACAGAAACAAACATGAAACTCGTGATTAGGGTTTAAAAATTTGGATCCTTAGGGAAAATTGGACCTTGTGAAAACGTTTTATGATTTTATAAAATGTCATGCTAGTTTTTACACTAGACACGTTTTCCGGTTTTAACCTCAAATTCCGGTTGAGGGTAACTGAAAACCGAAGTCTCAGTCGGCGATTAGCAAGCTATTCGCCCCCATGATTGTAGTATCATGGAACTTGAAGCCAAATGTCCAAAAATAGTTTTACACAAATATAATTCATAAAATAGCATAAGTTTTAGAACAAAATTATATCGTGTCCAAATATCATCGGTTAACCATGAGTTTGTACACCTCAATTTGTTATGGCATATGTATGTTGACCGCGGTCAAACATAGATGCAGTTGATCTTTACGGAGATCATCCATCTGGGGATTAGATTCATTAGTCTTAAAAGCTAATTTGCATTGTGCCCCCCCATTGTACGGGACATATCCTTCTCATGGTTAGGATAAGTCTGACCACCAAAAACCCTGTTTGAAGCTGAGGTTAGGTGGATTTCCAGCCGATTTTAGGGATGACTTTACAAGATTTTTCGTCAACCTACAGCTGTTCTGGACTACATCTTCTAACATAAGTTAGCAAGTGTGTCAATTCGGAAGACTTTACTTCCTTACGGGATGGACTTGATTCATCCTCTATTACTCGTGATAATGGAATATTCCGGTTTATACGTTCCTTAGCAATGATATCTGCAATAAACTTCAAAGAAACATGTGATAAATGGTTCTCAATATAAGGATTTATAAATTCTTGTTATAAATGGTTTTCTTTTATAAGTTTTAAACAAATAAACTTATGTATTTTTAATGTATGGAGACAACAATTTCGGTTTTTACACCTGATCTTTAATTGCTCGTAGTTACCTTAAGAATTGATTAGATACATTTGTTTAAAAAATTTTCAAATTTTCATAAAAACCAATAACTTATAAGTTCTCGAGAATTTATATATTCCCACCCCACACTTAAGATTATGTAATGCCCTCATTACATAAAATCAGATAATAATGTATAAATTTGAGAGGACAATTAGTGTGAAGTTTTTGGAACTTCCTTTGTTAACCGATTTGGATTTTCAAATTGTTTTACCTATGATTGTATCTAAAAAATTTCGCATCACAATGCAAATCCGTGTTTGGTTTCGTTTCATCTCATTGCATTTCCGTTTGTACCTGTCAAAACCATGTTAAAAACACACAAAATATGGGGTTTTAATTCAATCGTACAACACATTTTTTTACCCCACACTATATTTTCTTGCTAATATATAAAAAATAAAAATATAATAAGTTTCAATACACACCAAAAAATTATGTTATTACAAACTAATTTTTTTTTTCTTTATATATATATATATATATATATTTTTTATAACTTATAATCAATTAAATTTAAAATATCTTTTATAGATTTATATTTGTAACGAAAATTCGGTTGTTATACCTGATCTTAATCCGTTTATAAATTTTTAAATTCAATTTATAAAATTTAATCCATTAAAAGTTTAAAATTTTTTATAGTTTTATCGAAAATAAGTAAAATAAAAACAAGTACATGAAAAATAAAAATTAAACAAATAAAAATTCACTCTATTTTTGTTATATACCCTTTAATCAACTAATTTTCAAACTTAAAACTTTGTTTCCTATCGTCTAGGTAGAGATTAATGTCGGTCGTCAAACCTATCATTATCCGCAACAAAGATTTACAAGTTATATATTTTTACGGTTATTGATAAAAGAGTATATTTTTTACAATCTACTACAGACTTTTAGAGTTTAATAAATATTATGTACAATTTTTAAAAATGAAAATTCAGTTGTGACACCTAACATTTTCATTTTCAAAGAAACAAGTTAAACTCAAGGCGTTTCACCTCAATTTAGTAGAAAGAATTTTTCTGATTTTTATTTTGTTTTCGTGGTTTACTATTTAAAAGATATCTTAACAATTTAACAATTAATTTCGTGCAGTTTGAACAACAATAATTCAGTTTTAACACTTTAACATTATTGTTTTCAATGAAAACAGGTTAAATTCAAGTTTAATCAATTTAAATTAAATAAACCCTTTTTTTTTTTTTAAAAAAAAACACACGGCAAACAATAAACACACAAAAACATAAACACACAAAATAAAAACAAAATATGCACATACATACAATGGACGAGAAAAAGAATTAGATAGTGAACCCACGTTGACTCGCTTCGTAGTCGAGTCGCGAAATTTCACTTCCCATCGCCTCGTAGGCGTAACCACGTGGGTTTAAAAGGTTTTCGTCTAAGCATTTGAAAGGCCCTTCTCGGCATAAAGTTACGTACTCGAAATTAGAGTCCGTTTGGTTCTTTGGGCAATCTCCGGAGTGAGCCGGTTTTCCACATTTTCTACATTTACCCAATTGTCGTGCTCGACGTCTCTTAGCGCATTTTGATTTACCTTTTGCATAATTTTTTTCATTATAATCTTGTCTTTCTCTTTTTCTTATCGCATCGCATCGTTTCTTAATATCTAATACCACATCTCTTGGTAGAATTTTATCGCACATTAAAATGAAGTGGTTGTAGGTATATTTACCTCGCATCTTGAAAATAAAGAAATAAAAACAAACCAAAAGAAATTAAAAAGGTAGAATGGGGGGAGAAGACTAGTTCTTTAGGGTCTGCTAGGGAAAGACCAATCGAACTCCACTCTTGAAGATAAAAATGAAAAGTGAGAATGGAGTTTAAAACCTTAGAGTTACCCTGAATTTACTTGTCCTTAGGGTAGAATGTGACTTCGTCTCTTTCCGTAGTGTTGATCCCTTCAAAGTATAGTTTTAGTCGATGACCGTTCACCTTGAAAGTTCCACCGTCTTTACCGTACAATTCTGCATATCCAGATGGAAAAACCTGTTTTATTATATATGGCCCAGACCATCGGGATCTTAATTTCCCAGGTGAAAACTTAAAACGTGATTGGAAGACTAAAGCTTTATCTCCCTGTTCAAATTCTTTTGTTTTTAGTCGTGCATCGTGCCATCTTTTAGTTTTCTCTTTATATGTTTTAGAGTTTTCATATGCTTGTAGTCTTAATTCATCTAATTCATTAATTTGTAAGAATCGGTTTTCCCCGGCTTGCACAAGGTCGGTGTTACATTCTCTTAAAGCCCAATATGCCTTGTGTTCGACTTCGACAGGTAGATGACATGCCTTACCATAAACTAATCGGAAAGGTGTAGTACCAATGGGCGTTTTAAATGCGGTTCTAAATGCCCATAGCGCATCATCTAGCTTTCGATGCCAGATTTTCGGGTTGTTATTTACCGTTCTTTCTAAAATTCGTTTAAGACCTCGATTAGTGTTTTCAACTTGGCCACTCGTTTGAGGGTGGTAAGAAGTTGAGAAACGATGATTAACTCCATACTTTTTAAGCACTTTCTCGAGTAATTGATTTGTAAAATGAGTTCCACGATCACTGATTAATGCCTTTGGAATCCCAAAACGTGAGAAAAGGTTTTTAAGGAAGCTAACAACAACTCGAGCATCGTTAGTGGGTAGGGCTTTTGCTTCAGCCCATTTAGAAACATAATCGACTGCTACGAGAATGTATTTACATTTGTTAGAAGCGGGGAATGGACCCATGAAGTCAATACCCCAAATGTCAAATATTTCGCATACTTGGATGCTTTGTTGTGGCATTTCGTCTCTCTTGGAGATATTTCCCGATCTTTGACAAGAATCACATGTTTTAACCATGTGATATGCATCTTTGAAAATAGTTGGCCAATAAAAGCCCGAGTCAAAAACCTTTTTGGCTGTATAGCTAGGTCCGAAATGACCACCTGCTGGGCCTTGATGACAGTGCTCTAATATTTGTTGAGCTTCTTTACCATATATGCAACGGCGGATAACTTGATCCGCTCCTATTCGAAAAAGATTAGGACTCTCCCAGAAGTAATACTTTAAATCAGCAAAGAATTTCTTCTTTTGCTGGTATGTTTGATTTTTAATTAATACTCCTGTAGCAAGATAGTTTGCAAAATCAGCAAACCATGGAATTTCAAAGTCGGTTTCTATTCTCATTAGAGATTCATCAGGGAATGTATCTTTGATGATTGTATCATCAAGTTTCTCTAATTCGGGATTTTCAAGTCGAGATAAGTGATCGGCAGCTAGATTCTCAGCTCCTTTCTTATCACGTATTTCAATGTCGAATTCTTGTAGTAAAAGAACCCAACGAATTAGACGGTGTTTTGCGTCTAGCTTCTTGAATAAGTATCTAAGTGCTGAATGATCTGTGTAAACAATGGTTTTAGACAACACTAAATATGACCGAAATTTATCAAATGCATAGACAACTGCTAGGAGTTCCTTTTCTGTGGTGGTATAATTAATTTGGGCTCCTGTTAGAGTTTTACTTGCATAATAAATCGGACGAAAATGATTATCTGAGCGTTGTCCTAAAACAGCACCTAAGGCATAATCGCTTGCGTCACACATTAACTCAAATGGTTTGGACCAATCGGGAGATACTATGATAGGTGCATTCGTAAGTTTTTCTTTTAGGATGGAGAAAGCTTGTAGGCATTCGTCATTGAAATCGAATGTACTATCTTTCTCAAGAAGTTTAGTCATGGGTCGAGCGATTTTGGAAAAATCCTTTATGAATCGTCGATAAAATCCCGCATGACCTAAGAAACTACGAATTCCTTTAACGTTAGTTGGAGGAGGAAGCTTTGAAATTACATCAATCTTAGCTTTGTCTACTTCCATTCCATCTCGAGAAATCTTGTGTCCTAAGACAATGCCTTCCTTCACCATGAAGTGGCATTTTTCCCAATTTAAAACAAGATTTGATTCTTCACAACGAATTAACATTCGTTCGAGGTTTGAAAGGCATGAATCGAAGGAATCTCCAAAAACAGAGAAATCGTCCATGAAGACTTCCATACTTTCTTCTATCATGTCATGAAATATTGCCATCATACACCTTTGGAAGGTGCCTGGCGCATTGCATAATCCGAACGGCATTCGTCGGTATGCGAAAGTACCAAATGGACAAGTAAAAGTTGTCTTGTCTTGGTCTAATGGATCAATGGGAATTTGAAAATAACCGGAGAATCCATCAAGGAAACAATAGTATTCTTTTCCCGCTAAACGTTCTAACATTTGATCAATATAAGGAAGTGGGAAATGATCTTTCCTTGTGGCGTCATTTAAACGACGGTAGTCTATACAGACTCTCCAACCAGTGACTGTTCTCGTAGGAACGAGTTCATTTTTATCATTAAGGACTACAGTTGTACCTCCTTTCTTGGGTACAACTTGAACAGGACTAACCCATGGGCTATCGGATATAGGGTATATTAACCCGGCATCAAGTAACTTGATAACCTCCTTTTTGACAACTTCTTTCATGTTGGGATTTAGCCTACGTTGTCTTTGTACTACGGGTTTGTAATCATTCTCAAGGAGAATTTTATGTGTACAGTAAGACGGGTTTATTCCCGGAATGTCGGTTGTTTTCCAGGCTATAGCTTTTTTATGGGTTTTTAAAACAGAAATTAACCTATCTTTCTCATTATCGGAAAGATGTGAAGCGATAATTACTGGTAATTGATATGTACCTTCGAGATAAGCATACTCCAAGTGTTTGGGTAGCTCTTTAAGCTCTAGTACGGGTGGTTCTTCCAAGGAATTCTTTATACGGAATCTATCTTCATTATTGATTTCCTCAAATGTTTCCTCTTCATTGGGAATTTCTTCGTTAATGGTCTCGTCATCCGTGACTACCTTCATTAACTTATCAAAATCTTCATCAATATTGAAGTATTCATCTTCACTTACCGGGGCTAATCCCGGGATATCAATTTCTAGTAGTTCTTTTAATTCATTTTCGACACATAGATCTATAACATCAATTTGAAAACAAGAGTCATCGGTAGAAGTGGGTCTTTTCATGGCTTTGTCAATGTGACAAATTATTCTCTCGTTTCCTACACCTAGACTTAATTGTTCTTTTTGGACATTGATGATAGCATCTGCAGTATTTAGGAAAGGACGTCCTAAAATGATAGGAACTTTTGTGTCCTCTTGCATTTCTAGAATAACAAAGTCGACGGGGAAGATGAGTGAGCCAACTTTTACAAGTATATCCTCGGCTATACCTATGGGAGTATCAAATGATTGATTTGCTAATCGAATACCCATTCGGGTTGGTTTTAGGTCTCCCAAGTCGAGTTTTAAATATAATGAGTAAGGCATTAAGTTGACACTTGCACCTAGATCGGCTAGTGCATCGTACACTACCGAATCACCCATCATACATGGTATGATAAAACTACCAGGGTCTCCTAATTTTGGAGGTACATTTTGTTTCTTTAAGATAGCCGAACATTCTTCATGGAGGAATGTGGCAGAAACATCATGGTATTTACCCTTTGAAGATATTAGATCTTTTAAGAATTTCCCGTAGTTGGGCATATCCCTAAGTACTTCTGCGAGTGGCATGTTAATGCTAATTTGCTTAATCATGTCCGCAAATTTCTCATATCGCTTTGCGAGTCTATCTTTCTTTAATGCTTTTGGGTAAGGAATAGGTTCCTTATGCACTTTTACTGGTGGTTCTTCAATTTTCTTTTGTATGACCTCCGGTAGATCATTTTTCTCTTGTTCTTCGTTATCTTGCTCGTTTTCATCAACCGGTATTGGTGAAATAGTAGGAGATAAAGGAACTTCCGGAGATTTTGGAGTCTCGGGTTTAGTAGTTAAACCACTTCTAGTAGTTATAGCATTTACATGCTCGTTCCTTGTTTGGGGATTGTTGGGATTCACTTGAGTATTTGAGGGGAGAGTACCTGGTGGTCTCTCTGATAGTAACTGTGAGATCCTTCCAACATCTCTTTCTAAGTTTTGTATTGTAGCTTGTTGATTTCGAATTTGCTGAGTTTGGAGCTCTGCATTTTGCTCATGCTTAACCATAAAATCTCTTAAGAGATCTTCTAAACCAGATTTCCTCTCGGATTGAGGTTGCATAATTGCTAATGGTTGTGGTTGCATGAGTGCTAACGGTTGCGGTTGATTGGGTTGGAAATTATTTTGATAATTTCTTTGAGGTTGATTTCGGTTATTATATCCTGGCGGTGGATTTCTTTGATTTTGATTTTGAAAATTCCGGTTGTTTTGGTAACCTTGATTTCCACCTTGATAGTTGTTGTTATTTTGATAGTTATTATTCGATCCTGAAGGTCCTCCTACTTGATAGCTGTTGATAGGAGGATATCTTCGGTTGTTTGCTTCTATAGCTGGAAAATCGCTAAAGTTCATTTCACCTTTTCGTAAGTAACCTAAGAAATTTGCTTGCTCTTCCATTGTTGCTTGATTACAATCTTTAGTAAGATGGGGACCTTGGCATAGTTCACATCCTACTCTAATAGCATGCATCTCCTTGGTTACTTTCTCGATTTGCCTTGCTTGATTTGCTATTTGAACTTTTAAAGAAGCAATTTCATCATTGCTTTCGATACTAGCAACATTTGATGATCTAGAGAATTCTATTTCTTGATGCCAGTTATGAGAATGGGACGCTAAATCAGCAATGATTGTATGAGCGTCTTCAGGTGTTTTCTTCATAACCGAACCTCCGGCTGCAACATCTATATCTTTTCGAGTTGCTACATTGACTCCTTTATAGAATATACAAACTTTTTGGAATGTACTCAACCCGTGTTGAGGACATATTCGAAGCATTTTATTGAATCGAGTCCAAGCTTCATAAAGAGTTTCATTAGGCTTTTGTTTAAAGTGATTTATATCACTTTGTAATTTTGCTGCTTTTGAAGCAGGAAAGAATTCTGACAAAAATTTGTCCATCATATCATTCCAGTCTTCAATATAGCCTTCAGGTAATGAGTCTAGCCAATCTCTAGCTTCATCTTTTAATGACCATGGAAAGATTTTTAAACATGCGACATCATCGGTGACATCCTTAATTTTGAATAGTTTGCAAATGCTTACAAACTTACGAAGATGCTCGTTAGCATCCTCATTTGGAGCTCCACCGAATTGGCATGTATTAGTTACCATGTGTAAAAATTGACCTTTTATTTCAAAGCCATCACTCATCGTGGGTTGGGTGATTGCGTGGCCTTGACCTTTTCTTGTGGCCTTCATTAATGCTTCCATCGTTTGATTTGTATCAGCCATTTCTTCTTCTTCTTTAATAATCGGCTCTATGATTGGTTGAATTATTGGTTCAGAGTCGGATTCTAAGAAAAGTGACTCTAAATTTTTAGCAAGAGATTCTACTTCTTGAGCTCTTAAGCGTTCGTGGAGTTTTCTTTCGGGTTCAGGATGTGAAGGGGTTAATTCAGCGTTGGAGGAACGTAAGTTCATACATTAATTTCTTTTATGAAATCACAACACTGAAGGTTTAGCTAGGGTTACCTATTTGTTTCTCTTCTTTTTTTTTAGTATTTTTCGGTGTTTTAAAATTACTAGCACTTCCTATTTCTTTTTTTTTTTTTTTTTTAGTATTTTTCGGTGTTTTAAAATTACAAGCACTTCCTATTTCTTTTTGTTGTTTTTGTCCTTTATTAATTCTTTGAGATTCCGGATTAAGTTTAACGAGTTTAGGATTGAACGGATCATACAATTTGGGAAATTGTACAAAGAATTAAAGGATTTATTCAAAAACTTTGAACTTTCTTGGAAATGAATTTCCTCGAGAGGATCGAATAACATAAAAACAATGATAAAAACCCTTAAACAACAGATTTTCCTTCTGATTTTGCCCACGTTTTGAATAGCCAAAAGATGCAGCAGAGGGGCAGGATCCTTCTATTGACCAATAAAATTGGTGATCCAACAACCCGGTCCACGTACAAATCCAACTACTACTACGAATCAGAAAAATTATCTATTTATTTAACTGCCAACTCCCCGGCAGCGGCGCCAAAAAGTTGATGTGTGCGATCGAGACCTTTATTTATGAACGGATTTGAGTTGTTTTGTTACACGAATTGATTTATTGTATATGTGGTATTTTATTGATTTTAGGTTGATTTCACACATATATATAGGCAACTAGTCCTATCCGTGTAGTTTAGTTTGTTGGTAAATCCGATTCGTTCCACAGGGAGATGGAGTGTTTAATGGTTTTTTAATAGTCTTTGATGTCAAACTTAATTAAAGAGGGTTTTGGATTAGGCAATTTATAGTAACAGTAAAAGAAGATAACTTAAACTAAATTACTAAATGAAATTACAAGATTACAAAAATTAACTTAAAAAGGGAATCTAATTGAAATTATATTAATTATTATGTGACAATTATATTACTAGATGGTAATTAGTAAAATAGTAATTTTTAATAAAACTATATGTTTAGAAATTTGTTTTAAGTAATTATTATATAAACTTATTTAAATTAACTAAATGACATTTTTAATAAAACTAATACAAATTAAAAGGAAACTAATTAATTAACTAATTATAAACTAGTTATAATTTATGAACTTATAATAGTTAATGCTAATTTTAGGATTAAAACATGTATTTAAGTATTTTATATTAATTAAAACTAATTATATAATAAATAACCTAATTATAATAAATAAATAACTAATAACCTAATTTTATAATATTAAATAATTAAAACCCTAATTTTTGACCTACGGTGTACTGTAGCCGTATTCAAGCCTTACACGATTCGTGTGAGGTTACACGATTCGTGTAAGTGTAAAAATGTGTGACACATAACTGTTACGAAAATTAAATGTTTTTATGTATTTTTATATATTTTAAACTTATAATTCATGAATAAATACAACAATACTTTTTATAGGAAGTATAAATAAGATAAATGGGAGTGTTTACTTAATTGTGTCACCCCTAGGTCCATGGATTGTTTTAAGTTTTACGCCCTATTAAAATGTTCTAGTATCAAACTTTACATTTTTCTCTCGAATAAATATAAAGTTACAACTTAACTAAATAAAATCTAATTTTCATTGGATTCTTTTTAGAAAGCTACTATTCCCTAAGTATTTAAATTGAGACCTAGCCTAGTTTTGACCTTCGCCAATACCCAAATTATAACGGTCTCCCTTTTTATAATTTCACCTTCATATAACTTAATGATATCACCCAAACCACCGAAGTTTATTTCTAAATTGGTGTCAATAACTTATCCATAAATTCGTCTAGATCATTTTTAATGTTGAAGCTTAATTTGTGTAAATAAAAAACAACTTTCGTTATTTAAATTTACTAAATTAAGTGGCAAGGGTTAAATACCTAATTACATAAAAATGGTTCTTTTAACTAGGCTCAATATTAAAAATACTAAAGTTACATTTTAACTTTACTAATGGTAACAATCCATTTCACTAGGGGCTCTACATTTAAGCAAACACTAGGGAAATTTAGCTATTCATTACACTAGGGGAGACATAAAAATATATATGCAAACATAATAACAACGCTAATTTTAACAGAGTAAACTTACTAATATATCTTCACTTGCATTAACTTCAAATGGTAGAAAAATTACAATAATAACACCCCTTTCACGCGTACAATAACACCCTTTATCACGAACAATACTCCCTTAATATTACCACTATTGTTAACCTTAAACTAATAAATTACAGAAAGATAATATATGTGTATATAGTAATTTTGTACTACATAATATATTCTCTTCAACTCTGAACGTATCCATATTTATGAACATGAAAGTTGGTCAAAGAGCTTTGTTGAAATCCTGCTGTCTTCAATTGGAGAAAAAGAATAGTTTTAAAACTCATAAAGCAGCCGACCTTCTGGAATCCGTAATAGTGCTTTGTCCTAACATTACACGAATCGTGTATGTATACACGAATCGTGTATGACCAGTTATATTACACGATTCGTGTAACATTACACGATTCGTGTAAGAGTAATTATCAGATTTCTTATTATTTTTTTCTTCAGTTGTTTTTTGTTGATCTCGTGTTGATGTATACCATTTTGGACGACGTGTGTAACCTTTTTCTTCAGACTTCTTCATTCTTAAATTCGGATAAACGTTTTCTTGATATAAAATTTGGTTAAAACTATCGTTTTATCGTCGAATCTTCAAATAGCAACTCTTGTCCACTTTTGTCGTTTTTCTTGAATATCATACGTGGAATGTCTTCGTAATTGATAAAAGCTGATGAAATATAACTGATATTACGTTGAATAATATGTATGTTTAGAGCAATATCAGCACACAACATTGGATCTTTCAAGAAAACACAATTAATTAAACATAAACCTTAATTAACCACAAGATAGAACAATCCAAATTCATAAGTTTTACATCAAAGTAAACACAAATATGTTTATCCTAACATGCCAAAAGAAAGAACAAAATAATAATTGGAATTAATAGTATTCATCATAAAATCACCAAAATAATGAAAAAGTAGGGTACCAATGATTAACGGATGCTCCAATCTTCAACCTTGTTGTTATAATCTTCAAAATTGATGAAGAATGGTTTGAAAACCTTCAAAAACGGCCCTCATAGCCTTAGAATTCGTAAAACAGTCGATACCCAAAATTTGAGGTTAAATGGGGTATTTATAAGGCTAAAATTTTTACCCCTGACTGACCCCACGTCGCGACCGTGACCTACACATCGCGAACGAGATGCATAAATCGCGACCGGGATGCATCAATCACGACCGGGATGCTTTGCTGCTCGAAAACTCCAATCTGTCTCTTTATCACAACCGGGATATCCCCATCACGACCGCGATGTGCACAGCATCTAAACAGCAGATCTGATTCTTGATCATCGTAGAGCTATGAGGTACGAAAATCTGGGCTTTGGATTCACCTCTTTTCGAGTCCGTATGCTCAAGTTATGGCCAAAACCGTGGAGACTCGCAAACCAGAATTTGAAGCTTCTTCAACAATTATCTTTTTTGCTCCAAAACTCTCGTAAACCACCAAGAATACTTCTAAAACATCACTTGAACCAAAAGACGATAAACTTCATAAAAACCTCATTATATCTTCAAATTATTACGAAATTAATACGAACTGAACCCGATATCGCAATATAAAATATGTATCAATGTGGCGATATCAGTACCCAACACACCTCAAATTACCTACGTGCAAAATTTTCTTGTCCCAACATGCTACGTAAGAGGCGTTATCAAGGCATGTCGGTCCACATTTTTGCTCAATAACGTGCACTAGATATGTTCTAACGTATTGATAAAATTGCTTACGAAATTATTATGTAATGTGATCATATGCGTAGTCATACATTGAATTATGCGCTATAAGTTGCGCGAATATACATTGCGGAAGTAACAAATATTTGCGCAACGTTTAGCGGATGACTCGTATGAATCACCGAGTGATGCGCAAAAACTATTAATAATAAAACGCAATCCGCATATAATCAGAAAACTATAAATATAGGAATTTGACTCTCATTCGAAGGTTTTGAACCTGGATCATTCGAAAGTATATTATTACTATTTCATTTATTCGAGTTATTAGTAATCAAATTAAGGTAATTGTAAGGTTCAAGACCAGGACATGGTGATTGATGCTTCTAAAACAACGTTTTAGATTCAAAAATGATCATAAGGTCTCCAAAACATCACAACAACACCAACCTCATTTTACTCGATCTTAATTTGGCTTTTAGTAGTTGAATCTGGCCTCGATCATAATGCATGTACAAAATTAATTGAAATCATAAGCTTGATAGATAGATGGAACCATCAATCAAGTTCTTACATACTTCCTCCGTCCCGTATTAACTGTTCCAGATAAAACATATACAGTTTAAAATTTTTTTAGTAAAAATACTGTAATTTTTGTCTCTTTTTCCGTTTGACCCTTACATTTTCTTACTCCTTTTAATCCTATTTACATACATTAAGGCATAATAAAACTTAAGCTTCTTATTTTTTTATTTATGAAAATGATCGAACAATTAATTTGGAATATCTCAAAATGAAATACCGGTTAATAAATTAGGGACGAAATGAGTATATACATATTATAAAGTACTACTCCGTATAAGCCGGAAATGAAATATGATATAAGCCGGTTAAACCTCAATTTAAATACTCACTAATTAATTTATCTTTCGATAACCAATTTACTTCACAAGTTTGCACGCCTAATTAGTATCTGTGTTCTTGATCGTGAATAATCGTGACAATTCATGTACTACAAAGATCGATGATTTTTCAAAAAGAAACAAAGTTAACAAAGATGTTTTAAATGTACTTATAATACGTACTACTTTCATTAAACAAAAGTTTCGGGTTTAATCCCTTTTACAACACATATATGTTTGCATAGTAATTAACAAATATTACAAGTATATGTAGACGTAATTAGGATCTTAGATTAATCGTAATAGCTAGATTAGAGACGAAAATCACTAATCTACGGTGATAACGAATACTATGACACTTCGGGATCAATAATACCAACAATGGTTGATGTAATTGACGCCTAAGGATGTGTATTCGGTTGGAGTTTGGTCTAGGACAACTACAAGATCAATAAACGTCGGCTAAAGGGTGTAGGGTTTGTAACCTATGAATGAAACCCGAATTCCCAATTTATATTAGTTTACAGTGTCCATCGGTCGATGGTCTCTGACCTTCGATCGATGGTGTTTGTCCCTCGACAGATGGTCCCTACCATCGGTCGATGGTCTGAGCTGCCAACCAATCAGCTCTAAACCATTTCACGTCATTGCTTAATCAAATCAAACACAAAATATCAATGACAATGTTCATACATGACTGAATTATAAGTAACATTACAAATAGAACTCATCACAATATAGAACTTGGGATTATGCATCAACAAACTCCCCCTAAGACCTAGTTCTATATCAAAAGTTGAAACGACCCGTCCATATTACTATAAACGCAGTACGTTATTCATTGGTCCCATAGCGAGGTATTTGACCTGTATATGATATGTTTTAGAAAAATATTGCATTCGATTCATAAAAAGCACGCCATTATTATACATAATGCATGTTTTAAACAAGTGGGCGATTATTTAAGAAATAATTCCCATGATACATCGGTTTTCAAATAGTACACACGTGACATAACAGTCGAATATAATACTTGACAAAGGTTTTATTGAATGCAACACTTCATTTAAACAAAAGCATGAGACTCCATGCACAGCTTGCTCAGATAATGCAACAGCGGAAGACTTTCTTAAGGACCTGAGAATAAACATGCGTAAACAGTTAACACAAAGGTTGCTGAGATATATAGGTTTATCATCGATATAAATATAGACCACAAGATTTCATAGTTATAAATATATGTACACTCGCAAGTGTATAAAAGTATTCTATAAGTTGTTGAGTGCTTCGGTAACCATACTTAACCATTAATGTGGCATATTCCCTTTATTATGAAATCTCTCTACACAAGTGTAGTAAAAATGAAGTACTATGCAACCGTTTAAGATACTAGAGCGACTAGTCCGGTTGGGGTTGTCAAACCCGATAGATCCATCAATAGGATTCGCGCTTACATGCTCTTACAACATGTAAATATTAGTTACCAAGCTATTAGGGAAGATATGCAATGTGGTACAACTCAATGTAGAATATATTTTAAGTACTTGTGTCCATGGCGTAAAACATAAAATGCATGTATTCTCATCCCAAAATATTTTTAGAGTTTAAAATGGGACTATATACTCACAGTAGTAAAAGTATATTAATAATAAGTTTTCAACTTATTAAAAATATGACCGTTGTCTTTGGATTCACGAACCTATAACAATAATAACGATTCAGATAATGATACGACATATGAATAAAATAAAGCAAGTTCATAAAATAATTATATAATAATTTTTAACATTTTATGTTAGTAGTCCATTGTTAGTAGTCCTTTGTTAGTCCGAAAAGTCCAACAGTCCAATAATCGGTATATATATATAATCTTAGAATTACCCCACGATGTATTGTATACGTATTGTCTTTTCATCAACCCAGAGACGTATTGTATACGTATTGTCTTAGAATTAACTAAGACGTATTGTGTACGTATTGTCTTAGGATTTATCAAAACGTATTGTATACTTATTGTGTTAGGACGTACCAAGAATATTATTATACATATATACAATCACAGAATTAACCAAGATTATAATATTTTATTATACTACTAATAACATGTCCAAATATATATAGGATATAGGAAAAGTTAACAAGGATATGGTTAATATAGTTTTTATAATATAAATTTCGTCCATACAACGTTAATTTTAGTAGATTTTGTTTTGCTCGCCAAATATTCATTACAACTCCGTTTAAAGTGAATCAAATTGCTATGGATTCATTAAGAAGTAAATTTTATAAAACCAATTCGAAAAGTTCATCCCAAGTTGTAATTTTTAGAGCTTTACCCTCTTTTTGTGTCGGTGGACAGATTTTGAAAAATCCCGGCATCCACCCAATATATGATTTTTGATAAAATACTTCCACTTTGTCTAAAATCATGAAAAAAATACTGGAAGTCTTATTTACATATATTAACATATTTCCAAAGTCTTAGCCTCGAACTCAAAGTCTAAGATAGGTTTTTAATTCTCAACCCAAAACAGCCCGCTTTTTACCGAATGGAGATTAAAGGATATATGTTAAGTTTCAAGGTGTTTTTCATATGTACAAGTTATAAGTTCTAATATTAACTTAATATAACATCACAATACATATAAATAAGTGTTATTAGAGTTAATTTAGAAAGATTAGATTAGTTTTTTAAACAAGCTTGGTGTTCACCAAAACAAGTTCTAGTTTTTACAAGTTTTATAAGTATAATAAGATAGCAACTATACAAGGAATTGAACAAGGATTTTGAGAATTATTTTACCTTGATTATGAAGAGGAAAGTTGCTGAGATTGAAGTATGATATGAGATAATTCAAGTGTGTGTTTTTAGTTTAAGAAAATGTGGAGTAATGAGTTAAAATGGTCCTTATTTATAAGCTTATAATTTTGGCTTTTAGTGAAAATATCTAAAATAAGTTAAATTGTATTAAGTCATGCATGACATATTAAATTGATTAGGTCATGGATGACATATTACACAAATAATTGCAGATTTCTATTGGTATATACCAATAGTAAATACTTCTAGAAGCTGTGTATAATACGGGTAAAAATACTGTATAAATGCGAGTAGAATTCTTTGAGGAAATTGAACGGAAATACGAGTATAGATATCCTTTATATGTATTGGTATATTATAAAGTGTATTCAATACTTGTAAGGATGTGTTTACACTCGTAATACATTATATGTAAATACATTTTAACATAAGTTAATTACGTCGTTTAAATAGTAACATATATATTATTTGAAAACTCTTTAAATTAGTAGTATGAAAATATATATATATATATATATATAATACTTTGTTAATATACTTAATGAGATATTTAATTATCATATTTTAAAGTTAAATATATATAAATCCATATATATACACAATAATTAAATAATTAAACAATTAAATCAGGTTATGACGTTCGTGAATTGTCGGAATAAAAGGGTGACCAAAAGCTTGTGTAAAACTCTTTCTGGAGGTTCAGGATTTATTAAAATTCATTGCTTATCAAGTCAGAATTATATAAAGATTAAGTTTAAATTTGGTCGAAAATTTCTGGGTCGTCACAGTACCTACCGTTAAAGAAATTTCATCCCGAAATTTGATCGAGGTCGTCATGGCTAACAATAAGAATATTATTATGAAGAATATAAGTTGATTCATAGGGTTTTATCATGATTGAGAAATATGGATAAAATAATTCGATTACTCGAAACGTATGAGTGTAGCTATCGTAAAAGAGTGAAATGAGAAAATAGGGATTCGTCTTATCTTTTGACATCATCACGGTTGATCTCCGAATTAAAGAAAATCTTTGTAATCTATATAAGATTTGATTCTTCGGCGATTAAGGAAATTATGATCCTCTTCGATTTAATGCAATAATCTGTCTCGATTTCTCTGTCGGATATTTTACTATAAATCAACCTCCTACGTTTCCTTATTTCCACATCTCCCATCTTTTATACTTCCTTCCTTTCTTCGTACTTCCAAAACATTCGTCAATATGCTCCATCCAGTTTTAATTCTTGATATATTCTTGACTATCACATCTGTCATTCTTATTTTTCATCTTCCACCGGAGGAATCCGTTAATTTCTACTATGCTCTTGGGTTTATAGTGTTCTTAGTTTTCCCGTATCTTTATATTGCTATACGCATCGATATACACGGTTTGTAATTTCTGCGTTGTCTTCGTGCTTATATTTTTTCCTTATATTTTGGAGTTTCATGCTTCCGTCTTCTTTTCCCGACTTCAAGTCAAGCGAATAATGGTCTAGAATTCATAGATATGAAATTCAGAATGGACATAGCTAATGCTCTAAGAGAGAAATTATAATAGCACAATTTGACTTGTGAAATTACCAAAATCCAAAGGAAAAGATAGAACTATCAATAGAATATGTTCTTGATATGTTTAGAGATTAGATTGAATGTAAGAGTCATGTAACATGGCACATGATGACGTTATGGTCTGTGAATCATTACGTTCCATTTAGAAACTCAGCATGACTTACTGTAATATAATCACGTTGATCAAGTGTTATTATATTATACTAACTCATGCTTCAGTTCCCAACATTACTTCAAAAATATTCATACTTTACATTCAGAGGTTTCAGATATTTAGAAACTAAAACAGTTTTCTTTATGATGTAATACAGATAACGCGAAGGAATAAATGATTTCAGATAAGAATGGTTATGAAAATATCTTCAGAAATATGAAGGATATTTATAATGGAAGATACGATGATATCTTAGAATATTTAAGATAAGAGGATGATGAAGAATATTGTCCGCAAGGGTTTTAGAGTAAGGAGCAAGGTATTTGCTAAGGATTTTAGCAGACACCGAATCATTTGGATTCTTTGAAGGTATATTTCGTCCTTATGATTTGTCCACAGCCTCCTTTAGGGTTTGCTCAATCCATTTTACAGTTCCAAACCTTCTCTTTTTCTGTGCTTTGCTAACACAATATTCTTTATCATCAACTTTTGACTGTTATAGTTGTCTACAGTTTCTGCTGCTTCATTCAGCTTTTTCAAAAATGTATAGTACTGATTCGTAGGCTGAAGTGCTATTCCGGATTTCAGAATTATAATTCCAGAAAATAACGTTATATGTATATGCAGAAATGATGTGAGATTCAAGAATAATTATTGATGCTTCCTGGGGTTTGGTATGACAATTATTGTTACAAGATGTAGATGGGTACGTGACAAGGGTTTATAGTGATCTTTCAGAGAGATTTAAGTCAAAGAGCAATAAAGTTGCTGCTAAGCTTACTACTAATGTGGTGGAATATAAAAGGTTCCCCAGTAACGATGGCGAAAAGACAACGCATATATCAAGGTTATAATAAGGCTACTCCGGATAAAAAGTCGAAGTTGTCTTTTTTGGAGCTGTGATAAAATTCACTATTTTGAAAAGGGATTGTAAAGTTATTTTGGGTAATAATAATGCTAAAGGATCTGACACGGATATGTGTTGAACCTTTTCTTAGGTTCAAGTGTCCTCCGAATGCATATCTATATGCATATATTCTTCATACGTATCGTGTGATTGGTTCATTCTCTCGATTGTTCCTTAGTTGAGATGTTTTCAAGAATTTTGAAGGGTTTAGATGCAGGTTGTCATCGTCAATATCCGTATAATGAATTAGTCGTGAATCTTGAATGATACGAATATCTTTATGAGTTCTGTGAATGAAAGTGATGTTCTAGTATAGTTTGAATTTAAAGTATGATTTTGAAGGATGTAGGAATTTAAGATTGATGGCACTTCTTAAATCTTGACTTGGATTTTGATATGTCAAAATCAGAATATGTAACTGAATTGGTATGAAAAATGGTTGTCTTGAATTTTTTGAAATGATGTATATTGCTATGAAAGGAGAGAGTATAATTAACGATTGTCGAAACATCATTGAAAATGTACAGTGTAACATATTAATGTGAACTTAAGTATTTCTCGGGTATTACCTACCCGTTAAAATAAAATTTCACAGGTAATATTTTGTACAAAAGAATTTTTATTACAGTCTTTATGAAAATATATATATGTATATTTTCTTCAGATGTAATATGGATTTAATGAGTTAATATTATATTAATCTCATTTGATTTACGGTTGGAACTAGAAATGAATAATCCCTAAAATTTTAGAGATTACATAATCGCCGCGGAATTTTTCTTCAACGTAAATGAAATAATGAATTAATACTTCATCACTCATTATTGTTGGTATCTCTCAGTGCCTGCGGCGCGTATGATGTTGATGCTCGTAATGCGGCTTGCGATGTTGAGGCTTGTGATGTTGTTGGTAATGCTGATGCTGGTGCTGGTAGTGGTTTGATGTGAGTATAGATATGACGACCCTCAATTTTTCATTCCTGTTTTAACTGTTCAATTATTAGGATTACTTGTACTCATGAACTTTATTCAACAAAGCTTCGATTAAATAATATATTTGATTGATATTTCCTGTTATATAAAGTTTGTGTTTCATTATTTTTAAAACTATATGTAATATTAAAAAGTGATATCTTATAACCTTTAAAAATTAATACAAACTAATTGGAACTAATAAAAACTAATAAAACTTAGGGGTTGATAAATAAATAAAATGTATTTAAATAATATAACCCTAATAATATTAATAATAAAAAAAATAAAAAATAAATAATCAATGAATGCCGTAAAAAAAGAATAAAAATACATGTAACAAATAGAAATCGGCTGTATAAGTTTGTGGGTTTATTTTTAGGAAATTCAACTTGATCCTTAATCTTGCAAGTCCTAGTTTGATTCAAATTAAGATTCTTGATCTCCAAGTAATAGAGTGCATTTAGGAAACAAGTTAAATCTATAAAAAGGCCATCGTGATTTTCAGATTAATCACCACAAATAAACCTCAAACCTGTCGACTAATCTCCTGCTACTCAGCCTGTTTTTCTATCGCCTAATCATCTGCACCATCCACCTTTCTATCGACTAAAATCCCCACAACAACCCACCTGCAATCGTGAATCACCACCACCATCACAGCCTTTTAATCGCCATTCAAACTGCTGTGTTTCTTCTGTTTTTCTGCTGCTTTCTGACGTGATCAAACAAGTCCAAGAAGTCGTTCTTTGTTACTGCTAAACCTGATGTGCCTGCAGCTGTCTTCTGTCGATCAAACAGACCCAAACAGTCCAAGATAACCCTTCATTGGGTCGATATTGTTGCTGCAGCCTGCTTGGTTTCTGTTTTCTATTTTTCTGCTTCGCATTCATCATCAATCCTTGTCTCCAATCTTGCTTAAGGTAGCCTTTTAAACCCTAGTCATTGGATGTTTAAATCAATTACTTATAAGTATATTAATAGGTATTATGTTAAGTATAATGATATTGAAGTATGAGTAATAATTATGTTGAAAGTAGATAAAGATTTATGAATTGTTGTAAGGTTAATTATAATGATTAATGGTAAGGATTATGATCAAGTATTATAATAAATTGTTAATAATAAGATGAATGAATATAGTTAATAATGATTAGGGTCATTGGCTAATAATAAGATAATGGTTAATTAAGCTTGATGTTATGATAAAAGTATTATAAGATCATGATTATGATTTTATGTGGAGTAATAAGTTTAAGTACGATTAATAAAAGTTGATTAGTAAAATAATAATGGTTATGATCAAAGTAAAAGTATAATTAAAAGATGATGATGTTGTAAAAGGTTATGAATAAGGGTTACAAATTGATTAATAAGATTGTTAAACCTAAAGGTATTATGAATTAGTTATGATTGATAAAAGATGAACTAGTTAATGAATCATGTAGGAATAAAGTTATGATTTTATGTGAAAAGTTATTAACTAGTTAGTGAAGATAGATAAAGATTATGAATTGATTATGGCTAAAAAGACTACTAGTTATTATGTTAAAAACTTATGATTTTATGCTTAGTAAAGGGTAATGATAATAATAATACTTGTGCATGCATGCATGCATACATACATATGTGCATGTACACACTATATGTATATGTGTGTGTGTATATGTAAATATATGCATACGTGTATATGTATGTGTATATATGTATGTATATGTACGTGTGTATGTATATATGAATGTGTATTATGTAAAGTATAAGTTAGTAAACTTAATAAAAATAAAAGTGATAAGTATATGTATATGTACCATCTTACACTATTATATATGTAACACATACACCTACTATATATATATATATATATATCATATAGTTATAAATATATACATGTATAATAATAATAAAGAATATATGTATATGTATATGTATGTATCACACAGAGATATAATTATATACGTAACATTAAATGATAGATATACATAGTAAATGATTAAGGTAAATAATAATACTATTATTAGTATAACTTATACACTTAATTAAATAGTAAGACTTAATAACACTAAGTATATTATCATTTATATAAATATAACTTTCTCGAAAACGGTCACTGTTAATATAGTTTACTATATTAATAAACAAACTTTATGTCTATTAGACATTAACTAATCGAACATAATATCTCTAGGTTGAGATCTCTGTGTTTAACACTCCGATCATATAACTTGCGTGGAATATCTATCTGTTATTAAGGTGAACTTCATAGCCCCACTTTTTAACTTGCTTTATATACTTATTTTGAACTTTTGGGGGTGAGACACATACTTGTTTTCAAACTGTTTTACGCTTAGACACAAGTACCCGAAAAATGTTTAACTGTGCTGACATGCTTTGATTCATGCTAAATTCCTACCATGATATCGTTAATTGCTACGTATAAAGGCAATCTTAGTTATTATGATTAGCGCTATTGAGAGTGACGTCTCTAACCATTTGACCGTTGGTCTTTGGTTACATAATAATGATTAAACGACACTGACAGTTCAAGGTGTCCTGGGGTAACTTTGTTTACGTCTCGATATCATAACTTCAGCATTTACTTTTGATAACTAAATCTTGTGGTCTAAAACTATATATATTAAACCTATGTTGTTCACTCAACCTTTTTGGTTGACACTTTAAGCATGTTTTGTCTCAGGTGAAGATTGCTAAAGATTAATTGCTATTTGGACTTTGCTACTTTTGGAGTCCGCATTTTATCATTTACATTATTGCATTAAAACACTTAGTTTATATATTTACTTTTGTTAAGGATTCAATTGTAATGACTTAATACATTCCGCTGCGTTAACACATTGGTTTTTAATTAAAACGTCTCATATAGAGTCGTTCTCGATTTATACATACTTGTGTTGTGATATTGGTTAGTCATATTTCCCCGTCCCTATTTGGGAGTATGACAATAGATTATGAGAATTTGTTTTGTTTTGTATTGTGAAAGAAGATGTTTAAAGTTTCTTGAATAAAAAGAGAGGTCAAGAGCTTTATAAAGGGAATGAAATGATGTAGGATGCACTTGCTAATGAAGTTTTGCTTTTCATGACAGTAATTTTTTTTTACTAAATAATTCACCATGCAAGATACGGAGTAAAGGTCGGATAGCCTCAATAATATTAGTAATATTATACTCGTTGCGGCATATCCTGGAAAGGAGAGAGAAAATGGTGTTACGAACGGGTTCGCCGGTAAGTGCCTCATGTTCTTCACCAAGAGGGCAATGTGGTGGATGGAAGGGATCACCTTCTTCTTATCTCCAATGATTAAGTAGACTACGAACCCATCCCCAATTTATCCAAAATAGATGATGGCTAATTGGTTGATCCATTCCAGTCACACTGCTTTCAGAGCTCGAGTGAAATTCCATATCGGAATTCGAGGGACTTGAACTAGTGGAGAGTTCCATTTCGTACGATTGAATAAAGGATTTTTCGATATGAAATGATTTCGGGCTATCGAATGGTATTCTAATTACATATATAGAGCAAAAGATTTCATAGATTACGGAGGAATTTACGGAATATGTTAGGCAAAGTTTACAGTAACAGATACGCTAAGATATGAATTAGCATATACGCAAAAATATGAACTTTGTCTATACACTATTTATGCAATCAATGCAGTAAGATGTGTCTAGACTAAGAATGATAAGCATGTAATTTTCTAAGGGTGATAAGCAGATGATTTCCGACTAGAAATGATAAGCAAAACTTTTGACATGCAGTTAAGGTCGAAGTCCAGACTCACTAATGCATCTTAATAACTATCCGTTAGACACACTAATGCAAGACATGGTTCGCTAAGACCACCGCTCTGATATCAACTGAAACGACCCGTCCATATTACTATAAACGCAGTACGTTATTCATTGGTCCTATAGCGAGGTATTTGACCTCTATATGATATGTTTTAGAAAAATATTGCATTCGTTTCATAAAAAGCACTCCATTATTATACATAATGCATGTTTTAAACAAGTGGGCGATTATTTAAGAAATAATTCCCATGATACATCGGTTTTTAAATACTACACACGTGACATAATAGTCGAATATAATACATGACAAATGTTTATTGAATGCAACACTTCATTTAAACAAAAACATGAGACTCCATGCACAGCTTGCTCAGATAATGCAACAGCGAAAGACTTTCTTAAGGACCTGAGAATAAATATGCGTAAACAGTCAACACAAAGGTTGGTGAGATATATAGGTTTATCATCGATATAAATATAGACCACAAGATTTCATAGTTATAAATATATGTACACTCGCAAGTGTATAAAAGTATTCTATAACTTGTTGAGCGCTTCGGTAACCATACATAACCATTAATGTGGCATATTCCCTTTATTATGAAATCTCCCTACACTGTACCAAGTGTAGTAAAAACGAAGTACTATGCAACCATTTACGATACTAGAGCGACTAGCCCGGTTGGGGTTGTTAAACCCGATAGATCTATCAATAGGATTCGCGCTTACATGCTCTTACAACATGTAAATATTAGTTACCAAGCTATTAGGAAAGATATGCAATGTGGTACAACTCAACGTAGAATATATTTTAAGTACTTGTGTCCATGGCGTAAAACATAAAATGCATGTATTCTCATCCCAAAATATTTTTAGAGTTTAAAAATGGGACTATATACTCACAGTAGTAAAAGTATATTAATAATAAGTTTTCAACTTATTAAAAATATGACCGTTGTCCTTGTATTTACGAACCTATAACAATAATAACGATTCAGATAATGATACGACATATGAATAAAATAAAGCAACTTCATAGAATACTTATATAATAATTTTTAACATTTTATGTTAGTAGTCCATTGTTAGTAGTCCTTTGTTAGTCCGAAAAGTCCAACAGTCCAATAATCGGTATATATATATATATATATATATATATATATATATATATATATATATATATATATATATATATATATATATATATAATCATAGAATTACCCCACGACGTATTGTATACGTATTGTCTTTGCATCAACCCAGAGACGTATTGTATACGTATTGTCTTAGAATTAACTAAGACGTATTGTGTACGTATTGTCTTAGGATTTATCAAAACGTATTGTATACTTATTGTGTTAGGACGTACCAAGAATATAATTATACATATATACAATCACAGAATTAACCAAGATTATAATATTTTGTTATACTACTGATAACATGTCCAAATATATATAGGATATATGAAAAGTTAACAAGGATATGGTTAATATAGTTTTTATAATATAAATTTCGTCCATACAACGTGAATTTTAGCAGATTTTGTTTTGCTCGCCAAATATTCATTACAACTCCGTTTAAAGTGAATCAAATTGCTATGGATTCATTAAGAAGTAAATTTTACAAAACCAATTCTAAAAGTTCATCCCAAGTTGTAATTTTTAGAGCTTTACCCTCTTTTTGTGTCGGTGGACAGATTTGGAAAAGTTCCGGCATCCACCCAATATATGATTTTTGATAAAATACTTCCACTTTGTCTAAAATCATGAAAAAAATACTGAAAGTCTTATTTACATATATTAACATATTTTCAAAGTCTTAGCCTCGAAATCAAAGTCTAAGATACGTTTTTAATTCTCAACCTAAAACAGCCCGCTTTTTACCGAATGGAGATTAAAGGATATATGTTAAGTTTCAAGGTGTTCTTCATATGTACAAGTTATAAGTTCTTATATTAACTTAATATAGCATCACAATACATATAAATAAGTGTTATTAGAGTTAATTTAGAAAGATTAGATTAGTTTTTCAAACAAGCTTGGTGTTCACCAAAACAAGTTCTAGTTTTTACAAGTTTTATAAGTATAATAAGATAGCAACTATACAAGGAATTGAACAAGGATTTTGAGAAGTATTTTACCTTGATTATGAAGAGGAAAGTTGCTGAGATTGAAGTATGATATGAGAGCATTCAAGTGTATGTTTTTAGTTTAAGAAAATGTGGAGTAAAAATTAGTTAAAATGGTCCTTATTTATAAGCTTATAATTTTGGCTTTTAGTGAAAATATCTAAGATAAGTTAAATTTTATTTAATCATGCATGACATATTAAATTGATTAGGTCATGGATGACATATTATACAAATAATTGCAGATTTCTATTGGTATATACCAATAGTAAATACTTCTAGAAACTGTGTATAATACGGGTAAAAATACCGTATGAATGCGAGTAGAATTCTTTGAGGAAATTGAACGGAAATATGAGTATAGATATCCTTTATATGTATTGGTATATTATAAAGTGTATTCAATACTTGTAAGGATGTATTTACACTCGTAATACATTATATGTAAATACATTTTAACATAAGTTAATTACGTCGTTTAAATAGTAACATATATATTGTTTGAAAACTCTTTAAATTAGTAGTATGAAAAAATATATATATATAATACTTTGTTAATATACTTAATGAGATATTTAATTATCATATTTTCAAGTTAAATATATATAAATCCATATATATACACAATAATTAAACAATTAAACAATTAAATCAGGTTATGACGTTCGTGAATCGTCGGAATAAAAGGCTGACCAAAAGCTTGTGTAAAACTCTTTCTGGAGATTCAAGATTTATTAAAATTCATTGCTTATCAAGTCAGAATTATATGAAGATTAAATTTAAATTTGGTCGGAAATTTTTGGGTCGTCACAAAAGTCTTCAGTCATCATCAGATTCATTCGTAAGGATCAATCACCATGTTGTTCAAATAACACAGCTTAGCCACCTTCACATACTGTTCAGCCTGCACCTTGTTCTCTTGTCTATAAAGCATACGATTGTAATACAAATTAAAAATATCAGCCTCGGTACAGTTTCTCAGCCAAATTGGATCCAACACACGAATGCAATCTATATCATGCTCATTCACTTTATCCAATACAATCACAGCTTCCTCCGAACGATCATCATAAAACCACCATCTGAATCTCTGACTCCAATTCTGCGGCAATTTCCTCAAAGGTACTTTCTTCATTGTCTTTGCTCGCTTGCACTTTACAATCCTCCGAGATTCACCAGTTCGAGGATCAATCTTGTAGCTAATCCTAGGAAACTGTGGTCGAAATCCTTCCCAATCCTTTGATCTAAAGGCAATTCAAATCTTCTTTACCAACAACGAAGATAGATCATTCATACCACAATATAACATTCTCAACCTGGCAACTTGCATCAACTCAAAGTATGGTAACGACTTGAATTCATGACCATGTTTAAAGTAATCAACACCAAATTCTCGTTTAACCGCAAATATATTGAATTCTTCAATGTATGCCCAGGCTAGAATTCTTCCCTTCGCACTCTTCCTCAAATTTATCATCTTTAAATACTTTAGCTCAATCTTCGGTTTCTCACAATACTTCCTAATCCTCAAAATATCCTTCCAATCATCTTCCAACTTCTCAACTGTTTCATTATTATACTTAACTGGCAAGAAACCTTCAGGAAAAACTTCAGTTCGTTCCTTCTCTATACACCTGCGATTCAAAATCTCATCATTGGTTCTAAACAACTCATCAAAACCAGGAAGATCTTCATTCTTATCATTCTGATACGTAAGAAATTCTTCATGAGTTACATCCTCAACTAGATCATCCGCATTTTTATCACTAAAACCCTCAGTAATATCTGGGCCAAAAGAATCATCCTCAGATGGAGGATCGTCGGACTGTGCGTCAGTTGTTTTAGCCTCTTCTAGCTCTAGACGCACCAGTTCGTCCAGCTCTGCTCTAGAGAGGTTGTGAGGGATTTCTCCCTCTTCTAGATCATCATAAATAACAGAATGCTTGAGCTCATCCTGTTTAGAAAAGAATTCACTAAAACTATAATCAATATTAAGAGGAATTACAGACAGTGCAGTGGCATTTAAAGAACCATGAGCCTCCACCACTCTGTTTTCAGGCTCGTCCTCTTTCATTTTAATCAACTCAAATTTTCCATCCCAAGCATTCAGCCTTGCAATAGCTGATGCCGCCAACTCTTTAGCCTCTGCTGCCTCTCTCTTAGCATCTGTCAGTAGCAAGGATTGATCACCAACCTTTTTTGTAACAGGTCAACCTGCATAGTTAACCATTTAACATCTTCAGACTTAACCCTGTTCTCCTCTTGTAGCTTCTCATACTTCTCATCCATCTCCTTTCGCATCCTCAGATTATCAGACATAACTTGCACATACAAATCATTTAACGTACGGAGTTGAAGATCCAACACCTCCCTCAGTTCCGGCATGTGGAGGAGCTTCAGGAGTAGGAGTAGAAACAGTCTCCTGAGAAACTTGTGAACCACAGGTGGAGATTGATGTGTTGATTGTGGTTGTTGTTGTTATTGTGATTGTTGTCCTTGAGTTGGTGGTGGTTGTGTTCCCCGTGGAGTTCCAGCTGAGGAACCACCGCCATCTTTATAAACAAGTTGGAACCTCCTTTTTAGTTTAAACTTTGTTGAAACTTGAGAACTCTCATCTTCAACCATTCGCCTCTTCAAACCTCTAGAAGCATCATCATCCCCAGCATCAGGATGAACATCTCCTAACTCATCAACTAAAACACCAGTACCGAATCCACCAGCAGCTTAAGGATTTACCGGTTGATCAACTTCGTCATCACTGTTAGCCACTTCAAAATCAGGTTCTCTATCAGAAGTACTGTTCTCATTTCTCCACTTTTTCCCTGGAGGGCACTGATAATTTTCTCTTGCAAGATGACACAAAAGCTTTCCATCACTTGCACATTTCTTCTGATTCAGTCTATTGAAAGTAAGATCAGTCATATACTTCAGCTCAATAACATCCTTTTTTTAGTCTAGACAAGTCATTGGTTTGACTGTTGATCATTATCTGTAAGAACCTCGGATAAATCAAATACAGCTTGCTGGTCACATTGTCAACCATCAAATCAAAGATAACCCTAGAGAAATTAAAATCAGCCTTCAGTACCAAAGCAGCAAACATCCCTTGATAAATCTCACTTAACTCATCAAAACCTCCTTGTAACGGACTCAAACATCTAAGTACTACCAGAGACAAGTATCGGTATGGTGGAGTGAATCCACTTCTTTTGATTGTAGCCTTAGAAATATCACTAGCATATTTGCACCTCAGCATGCACCTAGTAATCTTGATCTTTGATAATTTCTTAGGCATGTCCTCCCCATCTTCAAATAAAAGCGTGTTGCGAATTATCTCCTCGGACACCTTTACCTCTTGGTTAAAAACTGAGCTCACAATCACCCTCTTGTCATTTTCAGTTTCAATCCTGGCATGTTCCCAGAATTTCCTCTGATGAGAATAATAAGCTGTACACGACATAGACACAGCAGCATAAACTCGAGAATGTTTCAAACTCTATCACCCCCTTGTATTTACCAGCATTAGGACCTTTCTCATTCAAACAAGCAGTCAGATTGGAACCATTGCAAGCCTTTAATCCTGGAAGATTAGCAGATTCAGGACCTCCTGAAGATTCAATATCAGATCCGTGAACAACCTGTTCTGGGTCAATTTGCACACCTGACATTATGAACAATACCTGCAAACACAATTCAAATCAGTATCGCATATTCATGACATAACAGTTAACACAGTGTAATCATCACAAGATACATTACATCATTATTCATAATAGATCAATGTCATGATCACACGATTACATGTCCTAAATAGAGTTATTACAGATTCAGAATAATGTATTAATGCTAACAGGCTAGCATTATCAAATTACACACCAAGCTAAAAATACATTAAACAAGAACAAATACATAACCATTGACACAGAATTACTTATCCCACAATGGGATCTTCTGGCACTAGCTTCTTGACGTATTGTACCACACCGAGTTTCTCAAACATGTTATGCAATAGAGCCGTATAAGGAAATGATTCTTTCGACTCAAGAAAGTCTTTCATCACATTGATTAGAAAGTGGCCCATGTTAACCTTAATGCCATCAAGAAAACAGTACAATATCAGTGCCACTCAAAACATTATCCCCATCTTTCCTAAAAGTCACATTTCGTTTGATTATCCTCAGGTGAGGTCCAAGATGATAATACACATCGTCGTCACTTATCTCAACCCTACCAACACTAGCTACTCGTCATGGCTTGCATATCCTTGCAATTATGTCAGACAGATTGAACTTGTTGGGAAGCTTTCTTAGATCTTTACTAGGATATAACAGTTTAACACCAGAGTGAGGAACATTCAAAAGGTCTGAAAATTCCTCCATGGTCCACTTATATTGTTGATCAAATAGACCTGAGTGAACATATTTCTTTTTACCATCTTCTAAAGCCACATTAGTATACAACTCACGCACCAATTGGGGACAATAATAATCCCCGATGTCTAGAAAAGCCTGACACCCAATGTGTTCCCAAAGATCATAGGTCTTGTGAGTTGCAATGACCTTTTGTTCCACTCGGATAGGTCGTTCCCTAGCTAAGATTCTCCTACGGTCGATGTTAGACATCCATTGCCCAACAAATGAACCACCTGACATTCTTAGACAAACTACGAGTACTAACATTAGATAAGCATTAACAAAGCAATCAGAAATCTAAGAATTTCACAAACAAAGTATAAACTGCACCATCGGTCCAAACCAATGACCATCGGTCGATGGAGTTAACCATCGGTCAGATGGTGTAGACCTTCGGCAGTTAGTGTAACACCGTACTTTTTACATACACATTTTTTTTTGATACTCACAACGGAAGACTAATTAATTACATATCATATATTATTTACACAAACATATGATTACACAAAACACGGGTGTTACGTTATTACTACAAGCCGTTTAACCATATAGTTTATTACAAAACACATCAGAGTGACATTGTGTCAAACATCTGCAGCTGCCCGGCAAAACCTACCAAAAGCTGCTAATACACATCTGCATGGAAAAACACTGTGGGGGAATTAGCATAACGTTAAGTGAATGGCAATATCTAGGTGGACATCACTACAAGCATCAAGCACAGCTTATAGGCACTGGTCACTAATCACTTAAAGCCATACACAAGAGGACCGTCAACCCATAGCTGATCAAGCTGGAATATACCGATAGTCCACACTACTGAATCACTGGTATAGTCTTCCAGACATGACGCACTCGTCATTCACACTATACCACTAATCAGTAACACTTGGACCCAATACTATCACCCTAAATACACAAGGTAAATAGCATTGACCTCTTACGTCTCACAAAACACCTCGACGTTCACTGAGTGCGCACATAATCACATATAGTCACTGTACTGGTCACAAACTCATTACACAATCTAATTATAAGCATGGCACAGATCACTATACTTGTCACTGTATAATCACATCCATACAGATAATCCCACTAACCTGGAAGCACAAGTACTCAGTTGTCTTATATCACTGAGACTTCACCTTTCCGTTTATCACCTGAGAATTATCACATAATATCCCAAGTTAGTATAGTATTCAAGTGTTGAATCACACTTCACATTTAACATAAAATAGTCACAAGACAGATAGGGTTTTCGAGCACCACTCAATTTTCGAACAGTATAATGTTTTCGAGCAATATACATTTTTCGAGCAGCAAAAGGTTTTTTAGCACACACTATTTTCGAGCAGAGTTCTCGAGCAAAATATAGTTTTCGAGCAGTAACAGGTTTTCGAGCACACACTGTTTTCGGACACTAGAGGTTTTCGAGCACACTGTTTTCGTGCCTCTGCATCTTCTTCATCAGCTCGCTGATGAAGCTGATTTGATGCCCAAAAACTCGATTTTCACTTGTTTTGGTCGAATTAGAGCATAAGGAAACATACATAACATGTATAAACACTTTTACTAACCATAAACATCAAAATCTAACATTTATACACAAGGTTTAGGATCAAAGTATCAAAATACCCAATTTACACTAACATGAACCCTAATTTTAAATCACCATATCAAATCAGTTTTAGCTCAATTCACAGCACCATTAGATCTTAGAGCATAAGTCTAACATGTTTCTAAGTCTAAAACATAATCATTAACACATGCATAGCAAATCAAACACTTAAAACCCAATTCACCCAAACCCACTTAAAACCCATTTGAATTCATCAAAATTGAAGATACTTACCTTGTTTTGATTATGAAATCTCAAAGAATTAGACACACCAAGACTTAATCTTCAATTTGCACTTGTTGATTTTGAGGATTTAAAGAGAAGAGAGTGTTTTAGGGTTTGATTAGGGTTGTTTAGTTGCTAAAAGAGGAAAGAATGAAACGTACAGGCTTATATATTTAATTTAGGTTCCTTCACATGAAGGTAAGCTCTCCCATCTAACACACGGGTATTTACCCGTTATCTGAAACCCAAACTTTAATAACTTATTCATTTTAAGTTCGATTCACAAAAGGAAATATGTTCTGTGACCCTTGTCACAAAACGCACATTATCCCATACACAATAATTATAAAACACATAATTATTAAAATCACTTTAATAACATAGAAGGGTAAATAGGTTCTTACCTACTAGGCCTAAAGTGAGGTTGTTACAGTTAGACTAGACAAGCTTATAAATTTCACCATCTGTTCTACTTAAGAACCTACTGCCGAAGGTTAAGATCTACGGCCGAATGTAAGACTCCATCGGTCGATGGTTAGAGACCGTCGGCCGAGGGTAGTTCTTCAGATCTGAACCCAAATAATCGACCCTTTTCCACCAAATTAATGTTATTTTGATCAAAAACATGTGGATAGGCATCAGACAATGCCGATAAACGTAAACATAACAATCAATTTAAACAAAACAACTCACATATCAACGAATCATGCACTAACAGTATTAACTTTTTCAAACTTAAAATTGATGATATGTGTGATGACCCGAAAAATTTTGACTTAATTTTAAGTCAATTCACGGTATAAATTAATATTTCTGACATTATAAGCAAAGTCTGTTAAGTTGAATCTCAAAAATTTTGAACTATGTTCATGAACTCAATTACCCTTTGACTATTTTCGACGATTCGTGAACAATTATTTGTAAATAGATATTGATATATATGAATAATTATACATATTAATGAACTATTCCATGATTTAATATTTCTGACTAGATAAGTAAATTGACGTGTTGCATTAAAATGATTTCATACATTTAATTACTCATTGGACATTTCCAACGATTCACGAACATATTATAATATATATATATATATATATATATATATATATATATATATATATATATATATAATTTAAACCCATTAATAAAATTTTACACATACATTTTTATAATAACAAAATTATTAGTTTTCAAAATATATTAAATATATTTAACGATGAAAAACAAAAATACACCCCTTAGCAGTCCCATTGATTGAGTTTTTATATCATAGCAATGGTGACTCATCTCTTGGCATTTTGCTTAAATAATTGTCACTAGAAACCAGACATGTTGAAAATAAATTTACTACCTTAAATTTTTAAGATAGTTAACTATACATGGTTATATTAAATTAGTACGTAGTGCTAAAAGATTAAATTATTATACCTATATTCTAAAAGACATAGGTCAAATGAATAGTACCCCGGGGTATTTTCGACTTTTCGCTTTTTTTTTTTTGCAAATTCAACCACAAACTACCCCACACTCTATCCAAAAAATCAAATCCACCCCCCAAACAGGGGGTAAAGTGTCAATTAACCATTCTCATAAAAAATCTAAACAAACTCCACCCAAATATTCAACGGGCCATATCTTCGCACTCGCAACGAGTTAAATTTTTCCGCCACCAACGTTAAACTCGAAATAATTTTAGGAACACAATGTCACTAGCTATATGCAAAACGGGCGCTTTTTAAAAACGCTAAATATTTGGGGTACTTTTCATACACGTTAATTCCCCGTTAAATTTTTAAAAGTCGACAACTCCATAGTGAAACGCGGAGATGCACATATATTGTTAATTTTAAATAACATTTAAATCTTTCATGGGTTATACCTTTTAGTTCGACTAGAGTTGCGTTTCAACAACATCATCGTTAGCCACAAAAAAATTTTTACAAACTAAACGCAATAAAATACATTAAAAACCGAATCCCCGACGCGAAGCGAGGGTTCGAACACTAGTTAGTACTAAATGATTATAAAAAAGCTAATTATATATGTGACGACCCGAAAATTTTCGACCGAATTTAAACTTAATCTTTATATAATTTCGACAAGATAAGCAAAGTTGTAATGTTGAGTCTCGAAAACTTTGAACTGTTTCATATATTCATTTGACCTTCGACCAGTTCCGACGATTCACGAACAATTAATTGTAACTTGATAGGTGTGTGTGTGTGTGTATATATATATATATATATATATATATATATATATATATATATATATATATATATATATATATATATATATATATATATATATATATATATATATATATATATATATATAATAACTGGAAACATAATTTTAAATATTGTATGTTATTGTTACTAAAATTTATTTATGTAAAGTAAAATAAAAATAGGATATTATAATGATTATTATTTAAAAAGTATCTATATATATATATATAAATAAAGTGTATTGAATATATATATTTAGTTTCGAATTTATTTGGAAAATGATTGTAACACTCATTTATCGTTCGATCTATATTAAACAAGTTAAATTCGAACTTATATTATTTTAAAATTAACGGTGATCCGAAAATGAGTTCTATAAATTTTAGGCTTATTAAAAATGTATTTAGGAACTATCTGATAAGTTTTAACACTTTTTATATTTTACCCAGAATTGAGAGGGACAGTTGACGTAATTTTTATTTAACAAATTAAGGATCGAATTTTATACCATAATGACCAAAATAAATAAGGATAATTACTGCGAAAATTTGGAATTTATCTGAGTACTTTTATCCGCCACTGATTATCAACGGGGCAGAATATACTACGTGTTGAAAGTGTCGGCAGGGGAAACTATTGTTTAAAACCCGTGAATTTAAATCACTGTGTTACCTTTTGTTTATTCTCCAATATATCTATTATATATAGATATAACATATACATTCATACACATATACATTGAACAAAAACAGCATCCATCAACTCATCTTTACATCGACTTCCTTCTTCAAACTTTGGCCATCACCACCACACGCCATCACCTCACCCTCGGTTCATCACCATGAACCACCGGTTAACAGTCTTCACCTTGTAAACACCCACAACTTTTTAGAATCAAAACCCACTTACATAATATATATATACACACACACACACTACACATACACGATTATGGAACTAATCAACCATCATCCAGTTACTTTATAGCCACAGCACAACCACCATCAAACACCAACCCGCCACCACCTTTCCTCCCTCTCTCTCTATCTCCTCTCTCTCTAATTCTCTCGTAAACTCATCAACATCACCCTCCTAGTTCTACTGCTGGTACTTGTACATTTCTGTTTTTGTTTAAGTGACACCCACATCACCACCTTAACCACAAAACCATCGTGATCTTGCTGCACTCCTATTTCTCGTTTCAATCACAACCTACTTGTATTACTATTACGGACAACCCACAAACTTTTGCTCATTTCCTGTTTTACACCTATAATCGATCAACATGCAACCTCCAATCTATTCCACTACTACTCAATTTCCACTTCTAGTTTAATGGTGATCATGATAATTATGGTACAGTAACAAGGATGATGACGATGCTACAGTAACACAGACCACAACAATACGCATTTAGCATGGATCATCACACGTTCTGTGTAATTTGATGAGGATAGTACTATTTTGATGCTGCTACATTTTCCAGTTCTTCGATCGCTGCTACTGCAGTGTTTCTTTTTAATCTCTGTCGTTACAATTAAAGGACGACGATGATGGTGGTAGAACAAGATAGATGAACGATGAAGAAGATGCAGTGATGACATTATACAATAAATTAAGATGAATGGCAATGATGTTTATGAACTCACAGTGATTATAATATAAAGAGAATGATGAAAGGGTTAGTGCGATGATTAGGTGTAAAGTTGTATAAAAAAATAGATAAATGAAATAAAGCACCAAAACCCTTTTAGGGTTGTCGACATTTGATCTTGGACTGCTTCGAGATTTACCTGGAAGTGAAACAGATTTAAATCTTGGATCAATTAAACCAGAAGTGGGCTGTTAGGAGATCTCTTTTGTTTATGTGGGCCGAACTCTAATTGGGCTATTAGCAGGCTAGTAGCAGGAAACAGTTAAATAATCGGGTTATATACATTCGGGGTGTTATTATTTTCAGAAAAATGGGAGTGAAGTAATGGTTAAGGTTGTTGTTAGTTATCGAGAGGTCACGGGTTCGAGTCCCGTCTGGAGCATTCTTTTTAGACAAAGCTTTAAGGTTATACACAATTACTTTTATTTCTATTATTATTATTATTATTATTAATTATTATGATTATTATTATTGTTATTATCATTAGTTATTATTATTATAATTATTATTATTATCATCTCAATTATAAGTATCATAACCATTATTAGTAATATTATTGATATTATGAGTATTATTAATTATTGTTATTGTATGTTAATATTAATATTATGATTGTTATATTTATCATTTTAGTTATTATTATGAAATAACACTAAGTATTACTAGTATTATTATTATTATTATTATTATTATTATTATTATTATTATTATTATTATTATTATTATTATTATTATCATTGATATAAATATGATTATTATTATTATTATGAATATGATTATTATTATTATTATTGTTATTACGAAAATAACACAAACTATTATTATTATCATTAATATTAGTATTGTATCAAGTTATTATTATTACTATTATTATTATTATTATTATTATTATTATTATTATTATTATTATTATTATTATTATTATTATTATTATTATTATTATTATTATTATTATTAACATAAGTATTATTATCAATATTATCATTATATTTATTAATATGATTATTACTACTATTTTATTAAAACTATCTCCTTATCAAAAATTAACATTTTTAACAAAGTTATTATATTTATTAAAATTTCATTTAGGTTAGTACTATTATCATGAACAATATTTATAAAAAATACTTATATATAATAAACTATCGATTTTTAAATATAATACTAAACATATATTTATAGATACATTAATATAACAAAATGAATAAAAATTTATTTTAAATGTATATATACAAAATAGATATATAATATAAAATTTAAGATATAATACATATAAATAAAGTATATGTATTAAATAAAAATTTAGAATAAAATTTATATAACTACAAACACAAAAATATTATATAAGTAATAAATGAAATTATGATATTTCCATTACATGTTTTAATAAAAATACAATTGATATAGGTTCTTGAATCCGAGGCCAACCTTGCATTTGTTCTATGCCGTCATATGTATTTTTTACTACGAAATACAGTATTGTGAGTTTCATTACTCCCTTTTTATATATATTTTTGAGACTGAGAATACATGCGCTACTTTTATAACTGTTTTATGAAATAGACACAATTACTTGAAACTACATTCTATGGTTGAATTATTATACAGGATATCACCCTTTTAGCTTGGTAGCCTAAGTATTTGGGAACAGACCCCCAAATTGTCGAGAATCCTGAAGATAGATCTATGGACTTTGACACGTCCCATTCGGGTTACAGATGCTTTAGTACTTCGATTTTATATGTAGATGAGTGTACCTGTATATTGGAGATATTCTAGATGCATTTGTTAATGTCGGTTACCAGGTGTTCACCATATGAATGATTTTTAATTCGCAGGTTATGAGTACTATTTTGTACTCGGGTTACGTGTACAATTATATATCTGAAATCTTATGGTCTATTAAAAATAAGGGAAATGAATGTTTATGATAAACTAATGAACTCACCAACCTTTTGGTTGACACTTGAAAGCATGTTTATTCTCAGGTTTGAAAGAAATCTTCCGCTGTGTATTTGCTCATTTAGAGATATTACTTGGAGTCATTCATGGCATATTTCAAAAGACGTTGCATTCAAGTCATTGAGTTCAATAAAGATTATTATTAAGAAGATAACAGATTAAGTCATTTATAGATTGGGTATATCATGAAAGGGTATGCATGCCTGTCAACTTTTAATGAAATGAAAGTTTGTCTTTTAAAAACGAATGCAATGTTTGTAAAATGTAACATATAGAGGTCAAGTACCTCGCGATGTAACCATATGTTATTGTATTCATCCTTATGGAATAGGACGGGTCATTTCAGATGGTATCAGAGCGGTGGTCTTAGCGAACCAGGTCTTGCATTAATGTGTCTAACTGATAGTTGTTTAGATGCATTAGTGAGTCTGGACTTCGACCGTGTCTGCATGTCAAAAGTTTTGCTTATCATTTCGTGTCGAAAATTACCTGCTTATCATCCTTAGGAAATTACCTGCTCATTATTCTTAGTCTAGACACATCTTACTGCATTGACTGCATGATTAGTGTATAGACAAAACTCATATCTTAGCGTATCTGCTAATTCATATCTTAGCGTATCTGTTACTGTAAAACTTTGCCTGACATATTCTGTAAATCCCTCCGTAATCTACGAAATCCTTTGTTCTATATATATAGATATTCTATGTAATTAGAATACCATCCGATAGCCGGAAATCATTTCATATCAAAAATACTTTATTCAATCGTACGAAATGGAACTCGTCACTAGTTCAAGTTCCTCGGATTCCGACAGCTATTCCGATATGGAAACACACTTGAGCTCCGAAAGCAGTATAACCTAAATGGATCAACAAATCAGTCATCACTAATTCTGGATGAATTGGGGATGGGTTCGTAGTCGACTTAATCAATAGAGACGAGAAGAAGGCGATCCTTTCCACCAACCAAATTCACCTCTTGGTGAAGATCCTGAAGCACTTATCGGCGAACCTATCCGAAACACCATATTAACCCTCATTTCCAGGATATATCGCAATGATTATATGATATCCAAAAATTTTCAACCTTATTCATTCGCTCGTTCCAACCGTCAACCATCCCGGGGTAATGGAAGAAGTCAACGAGCTTCGCGCCCGAGCTGTAGCCTTGGAAAATATGGTGCAAAACGTACCAGCTTCAGCAACATCACCGGCACAAACAGTACCACCAACATCAATACCAGTACCACCAACAACCCAAGTTTCAACATCACATGCCTCAACATCTCATTCTGTACCTCGAGTATAATCTTCGTTCTACATGACGTTCTACATCATTTATCTTTGTCGGACATGATGATTATGTAATCTCTAATGTTTTAGAGATTATGTACTCTAGTTTTAACCGTAAATCAGATGAGTTTAATATCATATTAACTCATTAAATCCATGATTACATCTGAAGAAAGTATATATATGTAAGTATATATTTTCATAAAGATTGTAATTAAAAATTCTTTTGTACAAACTGTTAATGGTGAAAATATTTTAACATGTAGGTAATACCCGAGAAATATTTAGATTTCACATTAATAAGTTACACTGTACATTTTTCGAATCTGATTCAACAATCATTTACTATCCTACTTACATCCACAGATATACGAATCCGTTCACCACAGAATAATCATTTTCATTCAATTTCATATTTGGATTTTGACTTATCAGAATCCAACAAGTTGGATTTTGACTTATCAGAATCCAACAAGTGGCATAATGAAGAAAACATTGGACAAAAAATAAAATTTATTAGAAACAAACAAATTAACTATAGGAAATTTTGTTAAGAAACCACGCTAACAAAATCCTAGCTAACTGTTCCTAGCTAACTGTTAATTCCTTATTACATTTATTTATCGCAATTTATTTATCGCAATTTTAATTCTCGCAATTTTATTTATCGTCATTTAATTTCTGTTATTTATTTTACGCACTTTAAATATCGTTGTATAAACCGGGACACGTATACAAGGTTTTGACATATCATATCGACGCATCTATATATATTATTTGGAATAACAGTAAGTCACTCTATATCGCGGTAATGCTCGAGTTAGCATATAAAGGGTCGAGGTTGATTCTAAAATAATATATATACTTTGAGTTGTGATCGAGTCTGGCACAAGGCCTTGCAGCCCGCTGTCCAAAATGTCCAATTTTCGTTTAAAGATCTCCCACTTCCCGACACTTTTAGACGAAACGCTTTTCACAACCCATTATAATATGTAAAACTAACACGTTTCAATAATAAAACAAGTTTTACCAAACCGGGCCCATGTATGCTGAAATACGAGTTTCGTACAAAATATATGTTTCGACCACATTAGTTTAAATTTCAAACGACACTTTGAGCATGGTGTTTGGGGGTTAAACTACCCAAATCTTGGTCAAATTTCAAAAAGCTATACTCCCAAAAGCTTCTCCTATCATAACAAAGCGGGATCACTAGTCCGAACGAATACCCTTTCCCTTGTCCACGCCGGAGCCTATAAAAAGGTAAACAACGAGAGGGTAAGCAAAATGCTTAGTAAATGCAATAGTTATACACATACATATATAATATACCTACTTGCAAACACTTACTCACATACCGCATACATGCTAGCAATATATTTAGCATACCACCTCAAGTACGAAGCTAAAAATCTCCAATACCGCAACTAGCATAAACAATAGCATATAATCGACATAATACAATATGCTACAATACAACACACAACCATGGTTAACCATACTCGCGTCATGGTGCTACCGGCTCTTTGGCTCACACCATACGCATCGGTTGTGACACTAATGGCTCTTTGGTTCACATCACAACCCGAGTCATACTTGCGCTAAGTGCTACCGGCTCTTTGGTTCACACTACAACATACGTACTATGATGCTACCGGCTCTTTGGTTCACATCATAGCACAATCGCACATACTATGGCACTACCGGCTCTTTGGTTCATACCATAGCATACAAATAAATATATTATATACATACGCATATAATTATTCCACTCACCTTGTATTCAAAGTGAAGGTAAGACAACAAGCTCTTCAACCGTCAACGAAATCACCTATAATATTAATGTAAAATCAACACTTATCTAAATGGGACTCTTAACCCGCCCAAATAGACACCTAGTGCAAATGTTCACCCTTTTGCACTCATAATGCCAATCGTAGGCCTAACTCGCCAATAACCACTAAAACTAGTGACCATGGCATTAAATCACCCAACTACACACCACTAGGTCATTCAAAACTCGTTTGACCCATACCGAGGTCAACACACCCTTTTGGGTCATCCACAACCCAAATAACACCCATTTACAAAAACAACAAAGTATGCTAGTGATTAACTATCCATTTAAGACTCATAAACACCAATTAACATTTTGAAACCCTAGGTTAGTTACTATTGAGTCCGCATGACCCAGTCTTACCCAAGAACACCAAAATCACCAAATATGGGTTTTATGTTCACCATTTACCCAAACCCTAACCCTTATATAAATCAAAGTAAGGAAATCAAAGTTAGAACATACCACCATAACCAAAACGTAGCTAAAGGCTAGATGAACAACTTTAATACTTGAGCGTTAACCCGAATCAAGCTTCTTTCTCCTTGATTTGAGCTTTCTCTCTCTCAAAGGGTTTCTCTCTCTAAAATTGAAGTGGAATTGAAGATGGTGTTGGTGGTTGTGTTGAATGTGTTTCAACCACCACAAAACTGGCCATAAGTGACGTAAACCCGGCCTCAAGTGAAAGGATAAGAATGCCCCTCATTTAACTTTAATTTAAAAAGCAGAAAACTGTGCCCAGGAGCAGTACGCCACGCGCACCCTTAATAGTGCGCGGCGTACACAAGTGATCTGAACAGGTTCTGACCCAGTTTAATTACACACTGTTATCCACACTTTATGTACCCTATTTACATCTCTGTATAATAAATAATCGGGTCTTACAACTCTCCCCCACTTGAATCGAAGCGCGTCCTCGCGATCCAAGCCGCATGACAAGAGGGAAGATAAACTAACACAAACTCTTCGGGCTCCCAAGTAAACGCGGAACCTTTACTACGACGCCATTGAACTTTAAAAGTTCTCACCTCTTTATTTCTCAACCTTTTGACCTTCTCATCGAGTATAGCAATCGGCTCCTCAATATACTCTAACTTATTGTTTAGCTCAATCTCGTCTAATGGCACCCATGAAGAATCATCCGTAGGACACTTACGGAGATGGGAAACATGAAATGTATTATGGATCCCTGCAAGCTCTTCGGGTAGTTCCAAACGATACGCAACTTCACCAACACGAGCTAAAATTTTAAATTGCCCAATAAACCGAGGAGCTAACTTTCCTCGTTTTCGAAACCAAATAATACCCTTCCATGGCGAAACCTTAAGCATCACCATGTCACCTTCTTGGAACTCAATCGGTCGTCTACGCTTATCGGCATACGACTTTTGCCTATCTTGAGCCGCTTTCAACTGAGTCCGAATTATCTCAATTTTACTATTCATCTCTAAAACCAAATCGGTACTCCTAATTTCCCTTTGTCCCACTTCACCCCAATAAATCGGAGTTCGAAACCTACGCCCATAAAGCATCTCATAAGGTGGCATCCCAATACTAGTATGATAACTATTATTGTACGAGAATTCCACCAAAGGCAAGTGCTCATCCCAACTACCACCGAAATCGATAATACATGCCTGTAACATATCCTCCAATGTTTGATTCGTACGTTCAGTTTGACCGTCCGTTTGAGGATGGTATGCCATGCTCAATCTCAATTGTGTACCCATATCTTCATGAAACTTTTCCCAAAACCGAGATGTGAAACGAGTATCCCAATCCGAAACAATAGATATAGGGACCCCGTGTCTCGATATCACCTCCTTGATAAATAACCTTGACAAAGCCTCCGACGATATCGTTTCCCGAATGGGAAGAAACAAAGCACTTTTTGTCAATCGATCAACTATCACCCAAATCATATCAAATTGGGTTCTCGCCGTCTTAGGTAACTTCGTGATGAAATCCATGGTAATGTGCTCCCATTTCCATTTCGGGATTTCTAACGGTTGTAACATACCATACGGTTTTTGATGCTTGGCCTTAAGTTGCAAACACGTGACACATTGTTCTACATACTTTACAACATCACGTTTCATGCCCAGCCACCAATACTCTTTCTTCATATCAAGATACATATTCGTCGCGCCCGGATGAATGGAATACTTTGACTTATGCGCTTCATCAAGTAACACTTGTTGGAAATCTACCATTCTAGGCACACACACTCTTCCTTGAAAGGACAACAAATTCAAAATGCCCGTAACGCGTTCGAAAGGCCGTTTTCTCAATATCTTCATCACGGACCCGCATTTGGTGATAGCCGGATCGTAAGTCAATTTTAGAAAAATAAGTCGCACCTTGGAGTTGATCAAACAAGTCGTCAATCCAAGGCAATGGATAACGATTCTTGATCGTCACTTTATTCAACTCCCGATAATCGATGCACACCTGCATACTACCATCATTCTTTTTCACGAATAAAACCGGAGCGCCTCATGGCGAAGCACTCGGTCGGATAAAACCCTTTTCAAGCAGCTCTTGAGTTTGATTTAACAACTCTTGCATTTCCGTTGGTGCTAAACGATAAGGAGTTTTAGAAATGGGAGTAGCCCCCAGAACCAACTCAATGCGAAACTCAACTTGTCTTTTCGCCGGAACACCCGGCAATTCATCCGGAAAAACGTCTTCGAATTCATTAACCACCGGAATTTCATGAATGGATGGTGGCTCTTCACGAGTATCAACTACACGAGCAAGAAAAGCCATGCCACCACTAATAAGAAAACGCCGTACACGTGCATAAATGCATAAATGGCACAAGTCTTCTCCGTCTCTCGCCATGAATAATTAACTCTCCCCCACTAGGGGTCTTCACACGAATAGATTTTTCATTACATGCAATATCGGCTCTATAACGATCGAGCCAGTCCATACCAATGAAAATATCGAACTCACCCAAAGTCATCGGGATGAGATCAATTTTAAAGGTTTCAGTACCAAACACAACATCACAATCATTACACACATCAACCCCTAGCACCGTCTTACCATCCGCTATTTCAACTTCTACCAGATGACTTAACTTAGCTAGCAATTTATCAAGCTTAGACACAAAACACGAAGACACAAACGATAAATTAACACCGCTATCGAATAGTATCCTTGCCGGATTAGAGTTAACCATGAAAGTACCTGAGACAACTTCATTGGATTGCTTGGCCTCATCATGGGTCATTAAGTAATTTCGTCCCCTCACCGTCCCCGCCGCCTTTTCTAGCTTCTTAACTTGATCATTCCACAAATCGGGACATTTCGTCATTCGGTGACCCTCTTTTTGACAATTAAAACAAATGATTTTGTTGGAAGATGAGTTCGTACAATCACGGGCCATGTGCCCTTGTCGCCCACAATTGTAGCACGTGGGTCCAAAACCCTTAGAAGTCCCCTTTTTCACACTACCGACGCTCTCGGTCACACTCCTACTCTTCTTGTTCGAGTGGCTAGTAGCTTCAAATTTTCGTTTGACAAAGGTGAAGTCACTCTTTCTCGGAGCAAGCGACTCAAAACCCTTAGCGATAACGAACAACTCATCAAAAGTTTTCACTGAGTTCCTACTAATCCTTTCTTGATAGTTATCATTCAAGGTTCGGTAGAAATCTTCTTTCAACATTTGGTCATTCCCGACATACTCCGGGCAAAATTGGGTCTTTGATAAGAAGCTGGACTTGAGAGTCTTCAAATCCATTGACCCTTGCCTTAAAGTACGCAACTCGTCCTTAAGCCTCGAAAGATCGGCCGAAGTTCGGTACTCCTTGAAAAATTCCGCCTTAAACTCATCCCACGTTAAACTCATACTTTGTTCTTCACCATAAAGTCGGATTTTCGCATCCCACCACAAGGCATCACCCCTCATCATGCTACTACCATACCTCGTCCTCTTATCGAGAGGGCACTTACTAGTATGAAAAGCCCCCTCTATATCGGAGATCCAACGAGCACTCTTGATTGGGTCTCGTTCTCCTTCAAAGGTGGGAGGTTGAGCATCTTTGAAATTTTTATAGTGGAAGTCTCGCCTTCCAATGTTATCTTCTTGAAGAACAATCTTAACATGTTCCTTGACTAGATTGACTACTTGCTCATCAATCGAATCTAAGAACATCTTCTTGACGTCCTCTAGAAAAGCCATGTGACGCCTTTGCATAATGGCCTCAACCTTTGCCGTGAACTCGGCGTCCTGGCTCGTACCTCCTTCATTGGTATCATGTCCGTTTCTCATCTTCATTCTATAAAACGGAAATAGATTAAACCATAAAACGAAGAGACATGACACATATATACAAACACACCTCACCGCCCCATCTTGCTCAACAATCATCGTACGTCGCTTGTTTGACACGATTTGAACCCGTAACAATGGTAGCTAATCATTGTTACGCGAGCACGTCACATTAACTTGCTAGTACAACGTCTATCTCGCTTGATGATTGCAAACACAACACAAAACAATTAGTGCAAGGTTAGTTCACATAAACCTAGGCACTAACCAATCCCGGTCCGACTCGTCTCCTACAAGTCTCGCATAAAGCGCATACACAATAAAGTCTAAGTCTAGGCACCTATCTCAAGTCGCCTAAATCCCTTAGACCATGCTCTGATACTACTTGTAACAACCCAACCCGTTATCCAACTGAATACGCGAAAAAACAAAATTATATCAGCAGGGTGCGCGGCGCGCAGCCCCTTGTATGTGCGGCGCGCACAAGGTCTGGCAGCCCACTGTCCAAAATGTCCAATTTTCATTTAAAGATCTCCCACTTCCCGACACTTTTTAGACGAAACGCTTTTCGCGCTAAGTGCTACCGGCTCTTTGGTTCATACTACAACACACGTACTACGATGCTACCGGCTCTTTGGTTCACATCATAGCACAATCGTACATACTATGGCACTATCGGCTCTTTGGTTCATACCATAGCATACAAATAAATACATTATATACATACGCATATAGTTATTCCACTCACCTTGTATTCAAAGCGAAGGTAAGCCAACAAGCTCTTCAACCGTCAACACCTATAATATTAATATAAAATCAACACTTATCTAAATGGGACTCTTAACCCGCCCAAATAGACACCTAGTGCAAATGTTCACCCTTTTGCACTCATAATGCCAATCGTAGGCCTAACTCGCCAATAACCACTAAAACTAGTGACCATGGCATTAAATCACCCAACTACACACCAGTAGGTCATTCAAAACTCGTTTGACCCATACCGAGGTCAACACACCCTTTTGGGTCATCCACAACCCAAATAACACCCATTTACAAAAACAACAAAGTGTGCTAGTGATTACCTATCCATTTAAGACTCATAACCATCAATTAACATTTTGAAACCCTAGGTTAGTTACTATTGAGTCCTCATGACCCAGTCTTACCCAAGAACACCCAAAATCACCAAATATGGGTTTTATGTTCACCATTTACCCAAACCCTAAACCTTATAACATTTTGAAACCCTAGGTTAGTTACTAGTGTACGTGAAATAACCAAATAAATTGGGGGGGGGGGCTTGAATTATATAAGTACACGTACAAATTGCACACATAGATTTCAATTCATAAAATTTTGGTCCATAAAACCACACACGCATGAACACATAACAATAATTCTACTCCGTCTATATATATATATATATATATATATATATATATATATATTTCTTTTCCTTGTTGGTTAAATTTTCAAGTTCGTGTTGTCTACCATAATAAGTGTTATACGGGTGTTTCAATAACGGGTTCAAATGGGTTTTAGCTAAGGATGTCATGGGTATTGTTCGTGAATATGAGACCAATCATTTCGTCGTTGTCATTGCATCTACATATTTTGCCTACAATATTGAACCACAATATTGGAATGTGAGTTTATAGATCCCTTTTTAAATGTTTTAAATATTTTTGGGCTGAGAATACATGCACTTTATTTTATATGCAATGGGCACAAGTACATACTTAATTCTACACTGAGTTTAAACCGAAAATCCCTTAGCTTTGGTAACTATTAACTGTCGGTTATAAGAACTGGTGGGCACGAGTAGTTGTATATGGATCTATAGGGCTTGACATCCCCGTCTGTTCCAGGTATAGAAACCCTAGCCTGAACTATAAAGCGAACGTATGCTATTTGAGTTTAGTACACGTTGGTTGCGTGTATTGTACATGTTGGTTACATGTATGTTAAAACAGGGGTACTTATTATATATACGTTAAGTTTAGTTACCAGGGTGCTCAATTTCATAGAATATTTTGATAAACGTTTTGGATCAAATAACTGAAATCTTGTGGTCCACCTTTATATACAAATTATGCGCAATATTAAAACTATGAATTCACCAACCTTTATGTTGACACTTTTAAGCATGTTTATTCTCAGGTCCCTAGAAGTCTTCCGCTGTTTTCTTATACGTTATACAAGCTATGTGCATGGATTCATACATACTTTATTCGATAAAACTTTGTATTCACAAAATCATCACCATGTATCTTATTTTGGCTGCATTGTCAACGGATGTATTATTGTAAACTATTATTTACGGTGATTGTCTATATGTAGAAATCATCAGATGTCGAAAACCTTGGATTTAGATATTCATTTACGGTGTGCCTTATTAAAAAGAATGCAATGTTTAAAAAAGTATCATATAGAGGTCAATACCTCGCAATGAAACCAGTGAAAAACGTACTGCATCAATAGCGATTTTGGTAGTTCGTTACAATATGTAACAAATGAAATCGAATTGGAATACCTCGATTACAGCGCTGTGATCACAATGAAAAGATTCACAAAACAATCGATCGAAAACTCCTATCGCCTTTACTTGAAAATCGATTGAAAAAACTCTCCAAAATCACCAAGTGACTGACCCGATAGTGTCTGGGTATTTTTATACCCTTTCAGCGACCATCTGCCGATGGTCTAGTCCTACGGCCCGATGGTCTAGACAATCGGATGATCGTTTTTTCCTACGGTCGGAGGTCTTGACTGTCGACCGGTAGTCTTACCTTTTAAAAATTTTAAAACTTAAGGCTTTTTAATTTCATCATTTACATTATTTTTCACATCCACTCCCCCTGGGACTGATATCTACAGTATAAAATAAACACGCTTTGTTCCTTTAATCTCCAAACAACTTATTGTCAGGTTTAAAGAAAAACACATAATTCCTTTCACAGTGAACCTTTCTAAGAACTGAGTTGCCAAGCTTAATAATTAAAACATAAATGCAGATGCAACTAACAAATAATGCAAATATTTTTGGAATTTTCAGATATATAAGCACATGAAAAGCTACAAAGCAAGATACTGTACAAGATCCAGTGTATCATGATCAACAATATTATAACAGACATATATACAGTAAATCTTTAACCTTACATGTCTGCAATCATTCGGCTTCTAACATCAGTTTCATTAATCAATTGCGTAATCACGAATTAAATGTTATAATCATAAGAACAACTAATACTGTTTATCAAGAGCAACACTAAGAAGAACATAACACGTATTTTTGTGAGTTGATATACCATATTGATTCAATCTTTTTAATTTGAGGATCAGAACTGAACTTATTTTGACATGTTATTTCACGATTCATACATTTTCATATTTAATAAAGCGTATACAGAACAACTTTCAATTATATCAATAAACAGTTACCAACTTTCACCCTAGACTTCGATGACCAGGTTGAATTAATTAATTTAACATTTTTCAATGTTGGATTTTGATCACAAAGTCAGTCCTCATTTGAGATCGCACGATGTATCAGGTAGAACAATTGAGCACAAATCTATTGACGATGTCCTCTTATCGCATCAATGTACTTTCGATTTGATTGAACAGAACCATATCACGATGTTTCTATCAACCCTTTCAGCCATGAGCTTCTACCTTAAACTTACACCTTTCGTTTAAGATAGCATTGTTTATCTCAAATTTATTGCATACTTTGAAAAGATGCATACCAGCCGCTATAAACCCCATACTTGAACGAAAATCGTATGATGTATGATGTTGGATGGATGGTAGTGATATATATTTGAGTGATAGAATGCTAAGATATCCTCCAGAAGATACCCCCAGCTATCCAGGCCAATAGGTACAATCCCATACCACAGACAAAAGATGTAAAGTCCACCAAATTAGTGATGTGGACTGAATGATTTAAGTTCTCTATATCTGATGATCTGATAATCTTCTCCCCCTCGGATGCAGATAACTAAATCTTGCAAACAGTTCTCTGATTGAAACATATGTTTTCGCAGACTTAGATAACTTAGGAATCCTTGAAAACTTTGTTCAATCCTTGATCCATGATTCTTTTGCAGTAATGTGGTGCATCATTTTTATTTACAACTCAAATAAACAAACATATGCATTTTCTAAACAAACATATCATTTTTTTTAATTGGATTTTCCGATGTTGCACTTTTCTCCATGCTATATTACAAACCATAAACAAAAACAAATAAAATAAATGTAACTATACATGATGATGCACCACTGTCTTTGACTTTTGTTGTATCTGTACGGAAAACCAATCTTCTAATGTTGAAATCTGTAACCCGATGACGTTGCATTGTACAAATCATTCTATGTCTGTGATACAAAATTGCACTTCTCAACCCGTCTAAAGAGAACAACTCCCTTTAGATACCTGACATGTATGCTGTTGACTTTCGGTCCAAGCAATAAAGGTAAATAGAAACAAGTATGCATCCTAGAAAAAGTATGTTCACCTTGGGGACTCACAAAATTATCCTTTACTACCGAGTATAAATCGTAGTAGGGGAGACCTCAACCGTCTGTTGAGTTTCTGAACAATCATTTCTCAGTACATATTCAGTGATAAGTAGGTGACTACCCTCAACCGCTGTAAACATTTCCATGAGTCCCTCATCATGATATTTACACGTTGTTAGTGTGATCATCTCTATCTATAATTAGGTCAATAAAGTCTAACAATACATTATCAATCATTCTGTACTACTTGTTTTTTTACCAGTTATATGTCAGTTCAGTATTGCAATCACTTCCCCACAGATAGAATAAGCAACTCATTTTCAGGATTTTCCAATTTTATGGATTTTCTATTTTTCAACTTTTTATTTGATTTTCTGGTTTTATGATTTTTATGGCTTTTCGATTTTCTCTCTACAAAAGCATAAAAACTAACTAAAACATAAAAAAGCATGCAGTACCATCAGAAAACAATTATCTATCACGCAAACGAAAATTAATCATGCAAATGAACTACAAACTACTATGCAAAACTACACATACTATACAAGCAGTTTTAAGGCATTCACAACTCAATCTCTTTGTTAGGTTCCTCTGTGTTAGCAACCTCAGTTTCAGGAACCACGCCATTCAACAATTTAATACCCATTTCTTTTAACAAGTAATTAAAGCGTGGTTTATCAAAAGCTTTAGTGAAGAGATTAGCCCATTGGGTTGTAGTGTCTATCTGCACTACATCTATTAACTTTTTCTCATATCAATCTCTAATGAAATGATATTTAATCCCTATATGTTTTGTTTTAGAATGATTTACGGGATTTTTAATGACAGCTATAGCAGCAGTATTGTCAACATAAATAGGAGTGTTAGAAATATGCAAACCGTAGTCACGTAGTTGCTGTTGAATCCAGATAACCTGTGATGTACAGCTGGACGCGACAATATATTATGCTTCACATGTGGACTGAGCCACTGCTGTCTGCTTATTACACTGCCAGGTAACTAGTTTGCTACCAAGGAATTGACAACCCCCTGATGTTGACTTAAAATCTTTCTTGCAACCGCCATAGTCAGAGTCACTATAAGCTGTGAGATCAAAACCATCCTCACACGGATACCATAACCCTAAACTCGGTGTATCTTTCAAATACCTCAGAATCTTCTTAACCACAAACATTTGATGAACTTTAGGATTCGCCTGATTACGAGCACACAGGCAAACCGCAAACATAATGTCTGGCCGAGAAACTGTTAGATACATTAGAGAACCTATGATTGCCCTATATAACGTGGGATCCACTTTAGCACCCTCACAATCAGGTGAGATCCCATGATTCACTGACAATGGAGTCTTAGCTGGTCTTTCTGATTCCACTTGAAAGCGCTTTAGGATATCAGCAACATACTTGGTCGGATGCAAGAAGATGCCTTTATCCGTCTGTGCTACCTGCAAACCTAAGAAAAAATTTATAGTTCCCATGGAACTCATTTTGAACTTCCGCTGCATGACCTTCTCAAACTCATCAACCATTAGGGAATCCGTTGACCCAAAGATGATATCATCAACATAAACCTGCACTAACATAAGATGTTGTCCCTTTTTCTTGATGAAAAGTGTCTGATCAATGACACCTCTCCGAAAATCGTTTTCAAGCATATAGTTGGACAACGTGGCATACCACGCTCTAGGAGCTTGGTGAAGACCATAAAGTGCCTTTTCAAGTCGATAAACCTTTTCTGGGAAATGAGGATCTTCGAAACCAGGTGGTTGTTCAACATAAACCTTCTCATTAATCTCTCCATACAAAAATGCGCTTTTCATATCCATCTGATATACTTTAAATCCCATGAAGGATGTAAACGCTAAGAAAATTCTAATTGCTTCCAGCCTTGCTACCGAAGCAAATACCTCATTGTAGTCAATCTCAAAGATTTGTTAATATCCCTTTACCACCAATCTAGCTTTGTTTCTGATGAAGATACCATGTTCATCTTTCTTATTCTTCAACACCCATCGAAGACCATAGCGTTCATAACCATGTGGTGGATTGACTAGTCTCCAAACTTTCAAATGTTTAAATTGTAACAACTCTTCCTGCATTGCACTAACCCACTCATCATATTTCAATGCCTCAAAGGCATCTTTCGGTTCAATCTGACACACATAGCATGAGTGAGCATGCATAAATACTCTCCATGTCTTATTTAACGAGGAATAGAAAGCTGTTACCACATTTGCAATCTCTGTTTCAACATATTCTGCTCTCGTTGGACTTTCACTTACCACAGGAACATCAGATGTAGTAGGAACTTCAGATGTAGATGCTTCATTAGTCTTGGTATGAGGAATGACAATATGAGGGATGCCCCTTGTATCTACAAAATAATCATCTAGACGTTTTAGAGGCATGATAACACGGTTTGATCTACATACACCTCCTACTTCAGTCCGTTGTTCAGGCACTGTTACAGTTGGTGGTTAATTATAAAGAGGATTAAGATGTTCCTATGTCAATCATGTTCGATTAACTCCCTCATCTTCTTCTGACTCACTGTCTTCATCATTATCTACTACTCCATCCACATTTGAATCAGTATTACCTCGAACACTCTTCAGACTTGGTTGCAAGCTAGAAATCGGATTCTAAACCTGAGGTAGAATAGTAATGACATCTTCAGTAGAGTTTTGTGAATCAAATAACATCTGAGTTATCACATCTTCATCAGTAACTTCTGGTGGAAGATTGAAAGAATCAAACAATTTATCATATTCAAACTGCCATGCGAACCCTTTACTAACACGAGCCGGAGCATTACGCTGAATATCAACCTCAAAATGTTCTTCAACACACTTAGATTCAGTATTGTACACTCACTTATTCGGATTCCCATAGCCCAAGAAGATACCAGAGATGACCTTTGAATTAAATTTCCTTCATGTGTCTCATACCAGAATAGTACAAGGAGCACCAAAGGGTTCAAGATGTTTAATGTTAGGCTTTCTCTTGTGTAACAGTTCATAACAAGTTTTGCCATGTCTTTTCACCACTAGAACTCTGTTCATCACATAGCACGCTGTACTCACGGCTTCACCCCAGAAAACAATGGGTAAACACGAATCAGCTATCATAGTTCTTGCGGTCTCAATTAACGTCCTATTCTTTCTTTCAGCTACACCATTTGACTATGGCGTATAAGCAGGACTGAACTGTTGTTGTATCCTCTTTTCATTACAAAACAGCAGCATCTGATTATTCTTGAATTCCGTACCATTGTCAGTACGAATCTTTCAGACTTTCAACTTATACAAACTTTCAAGCTTCAGAATCAAAACTTTAATGTGCTCAAAAGTATCTTATTTATGCTTTAGCATCACAACCCAAGAGAAACGTGAATACTCATATGTAACCACCAAGCAGTATGACTCTCTAGTGATAGTCTTGCAATTAACTGGACCAAAGAGATCCATATGCAACAACTCCAAAGGAATATTTATAGAATGATGTTTCTTGGTAGCATGTGACTTCTTAGTCTGTTTTCCTTGTTTACACGGAAGATACCCTTCAGGAATATGAAAACTTTTAACATTCACACCATCAACTAGTCCGTTGTGGACTAGGTTATTCATCTTCCTTAGACTCAGATGACCCATACGTTTGTGCTAAATAATAGAATCATGTTCATTGGCCTTAGAAACAAAAGCCTGATGGCCTGTTGCTGCTTTAACATAAGCCTTACGTATATCAAGAATATAGAGATCCTTGCACCTTAGAGCAGTCATAAAAACCATGTCTTCCGGAATTACAAATGCTTTCTTCAAAATATAACACAACTTGCCATCAAAAGCAACCGTATAATTTTTGTCAGCAACCTGTAAAACTGAGAGCATATTGTTCGACATCTGCTTCATAAAATTTACTTTATCAAAGCTGACATTCTCATTTGCTATCACCCCTTGTGCAGTAATAAAACCTCCTTCACTACCTGTAAAAGAAACTGGTCCTCCATTCACCGTTTTAACCTTTGAAAGCAATGACAAATTCCCTATCATGTGCCCGGATGCCCCACTATCAACAATCCATGTATTGGAGCGTGGATTGTAGGCGACCTGCATATTAAAATAAGGAGATTAGTTAGAAAGTGCCACCCATGCCCTAATGGTAGTGGGTTTCCCATCAACGCCAAACCACTGGCAATTCCACCCATTATCCCTTAGATCCAGAAGGAACTTCAGAATTTTGGACACCCTTAACTTCTGATTTACGTTTCTAAATAGCATTTTTCGGTAATGGTTTCCTGTAGTAATCACTTGTTTGAAGAACTTTTGTTTCATTTGTTTGCACATAAGTAGATTTAAACACAGGTGAAAATGATCTTCTGTTGAAAGCACGTTTAGGACTAAGATCAATCTTCCTATGTGGTGTCTGTCTAATGGATTTACAATTCACAGCCCTGTGTCCCAACATCCCACAATTGAAACAGATAAAATTATCAAAATTACTAGAATTAAACAATTGATGTCTAGTAGGTGAAAACTGTCTCCTAAGTGGTGTAGTCTGTTGTCTAGTCATAGGGGGTGACGAGACTTGTTGTTTAACAGCCTGTCAACGATTAGGCAGAACATATTTCGTCACGCTTCCAGAATTGGAACTCTCATCTTTTGGTGGATGTTCAGCTTTTAGGATCAACAACCTGTGAATTCAAAGTACTTCCATCCTTAACAAACTTAACAGGATTGAGCTGAGTGTTTTTCTTCCTAATATGTTTTGGTTTTCTAACACTCTTTATCTAAGTCTTCTGACTCTCACTCCTATTAGCCTCATTCTTTAGATTCTTTAAAATCGTGATGGGTTTAGTCACAAGTACAAAAGGTTTGCTATCCTTTTCGGTGTCGACATCAGTGTCGGACTCCGTCTCATAGACAACATCTAAGGGTTTCTTACTCTCAGCATCCTTACTTGTACTCTTAATAGGCCTTTTCTCAGACTTACTCTTCTCAACAGGCTTATTGACATACTCATGCATAAGCGGTGGGGCAACCTGATCATAACCTATCCCTTGGTTTTTAGGATGTTTAAAAGTTTGTGTCACGTATGACATTCTATGCCAATTATCAATCCTAACCTTTTCTAATTCATACTTTAACTTATATGAATCTTTTTCTACCTTAAGTGCTTCTATCTGGCTCAGATACAGATGAATCACTTTCTCATCATCTACAATAGCTGATTTTAAGTGACCTACATGATTCTTTAAGGACTTAATGACATCAACATACTCTTTCTGCTTATTAAGGTAGTAAAGAGCATCATCATAGTTCTTCCTATTTGTCTGATTTTCTAGACTCAAATTCTTAAGTTCAAGTCTAAGTTTCGAACAAGTTTCACAAGTAGCAGGTATCTCATTAAGCTTAGAAACTACACATTCAAGTCTAGCTATTTCCTGTTCAAGGTCAATGCATTTAGAAAAAATGGAAGCTGAATCATCACATACCTTGTCATTACTGGAAGTGTTAGCCATGAACGCGTAATCATTTCTACCAATTTGCGAATCTGCATCTGATTCTGACTCTGACTCTGAACTTGTACTGTCCGAATAATCAGCATCATAACTTCCTTTGCCCTCAACTTTAGCAGAACTATCCGAACTCTTAACCGTAACTATCTTCTCATCAGTACCTTTAACATCACCGTTGATCAAGTGTGTAAGCTCTTTTCTAAACAAGGTACCAGTATGACAACTCATTCCCAAGGATTCATCATCGTCGGAGGAATCAGTAGTAAACTCAAGATCAGACAAGTCCTTAGCTTTGCGGAACTTATCATACAACTGATCCTTGATCCTCTTCTTAAGACACATCTTCATTACCTCTTCTACCCTTTTCATTCTAGCATCACATTTACATACATAGCATGAGCAATCAGGATTATCTTTACCCATGCAACCAGCATTTCTTCTCACAATCCGTTATTCCTCAATCTCAGCTTCACTTTTACCCACGAAAACAACATTAGCTTTCTCAGTGTCTACCGAAATAGACCATTCACACACCTCACCTGCATAAGTAGTAGTCAATGCTTTAGATTGACCAATTACTGTTGCATCTTTCTCCACATTTGAACTCACTAGCTTTTGATTCACTTCAATGGTTGTGGTTTGAAATGGATTATGAAAACCAGACATTGGTGGTCTTCTACACGTCCTCTTAAAATGACCAAGTTCATCACAGTTGTGGCACCTGACCTTGGACATGTCAAAACCAAATTTAGTGTTACGATTTAAGCTCAATGTCCATTGACCTGTTCTTTTCGAATATTTCTTGCACGTCTTACAATACTATCCATACAATAAAGTATATCCATTCTCTCTGTGATGACCCGAGAATTTCTGACCAAATTTAAACTTTATCTTTATATGTTTCCGACACGATAAGCAAAGTCTGTAATGTGAAGTCTCGAAAACTTTGAAGTTTGTTCACGTAATCATTTGACCTTTGACTACTCCGACGATTCACGAACAAATAATTATATATGTATATAAATATAAATATGAATATAAATGTATTTATAATATTTTGATTTAATAAAGAACACTTTAATCAATTGAAATTAAAAATAATAAACAGAATAATAAGGTTACTATTAAAATAAATATATATAAATATATATATATATATATATATATATATATATATAAGATTTCTATTAATAATATTTATTATATTATAATATATAGTATATATAAATATTAAATATTATCATATAATATATGATACCGTATTATATAGATAATAAATTGTAATATTAATATATTAAATGTAATTACAAGAATAATTATAGTTGTATATTATTTTTACATTCATTATTATAAATATTAATAGTAGATTTATTAATATTATTAAAATTATAATATGAAGTTAGATACATTTGATTTGTTATATTATCACTATTATTATTAATATTATTATTATTGCCATTTTTAATATTATAACTAGTGGTAAAATTATAATTTTAGTTATTGTAATTATTGTTAATATTATTATTATTAGATATTATTATTATTAATATTAAAAAGTAATATTATTATTATTATCATTATAAATTATTATTAATGTTACTATTAGAAAATAATATATTTTATTATTATTAATATTAATAATATGATTATTAATATTATTATTATTATTATTATTATTATTATTTATTATTAATATAAATATTATTATATAATTATTAATTATTAATATTTATTATATAAATCAAAGAATAATCGTACGTACAAATTGATCCAAAATCAGTTGCAGATATCTATCAAGTACTGTATGTGATTTTTGTTTGGATCTCCCAAGTTGTTACACTTCTCAATCGATCGTACAAATCAATGGACTTTCAAAACCATATTATTATTTTTTATTCCTGACAGAATTGACTGTCAAAACCAATTAGTTATATAATCCAACGAATTACACACTTATTTTGATTAAGACTTTCACTTATACATCTTCTTTATCAATTAGAAACCAGTACATCAATTATTTAATCAAATTTGAATTGAAAAAGATTGAGGAGACAGTCCAGACCCTGTTCATGTTTTCGTTTTTCAAATTTAACGATTTCGAAACCCATTACAAAATGTAACAAATCAGTTTTCTTAGGAATCCTTCATTGAAACTATCTGCAAAAGTTCAAATCCCAATTTCATTTATCGAGTTTCAATTTTGAGGTCAAACTTAATTTTTCAAAAGTCAACGATTGTGTTCATATTAAAATTTGAATTCTGGTTGATGTTTTAGAAGCAATTGAGAATTCATAAAGTTTCTATGAGTCATTTAGAACCTATTTCATTTAGGGTACATGAGCTAAAACATTCAAGAAATCGATTTTTGATGTTTGGGTTGGTTTTGTTCTTCACGTTACAGCAGGTTATTTTTTTTATTATTTTTTTGTTTTAATTAACTGGAACAATTATCAGTTATTTCTGTTTCAGTTACACATTTAATCCAAACTTTAAATCTCATTGTAATGATTTTTTTTTTCGTTTATGGTTCGATCGATTAAAATTCTGTAAAAAGGAAGATGAAAGAGGGAAAACCGTTTACATTGGTTTAAATGTTTATACGGGTTAAAGGTAATCAGATAAAATAGAACAGTCGAGTAGTTTGGATGATGGTTGGGGTTGCGAGAGGTCTCGGGTTCGAGCCCGGCTTGGGACATTTTTTTTATATGGGGCTTATTTCTTAAAGGTAGCCATTTTTATTATTATTATTATTATTATTATTATTATTATTATTATTATTATTATTATTATTATTATTATTATTATTATTATTATTATTATTTTCATTATGATTATTGCTATTATTGTTATTGCCATTATAAATTGTTATTATCATTATTATTATTAAAAATTGTTATCATGATTAATATTATAGTTATTATTATTATTACTAATAAAAGTATTAGTTATCATTTATTATAAGTATTACTATTATAGTTACAAATATGAATATTATTATTATTATTATGATTACTAATTTATTTTTTTAGTACTATGATAACTACGATTATATTTAGGATTACTATTAGTATTGTTGATATAAGAATAATACAAGTTATTATATATTAGTATTAACATCATTTTTGTAATTATTAGTATTATTATTATTAACATAATCACCATTGTTAACAATATCATTATTATTATTATTAGTATTGTCAACATTAAGAAAGTTATTATTATTAGTAAATTATTATTTTCAATACTATCATTATATTCTTTTCAGATAAATATTTTGTATCTAAGATATACTTATACTGTAAAAGTATTAATAGTTTATATACTTATATATCAAACATATTAACGCTATGTATATAAATACTTATATATAACAAACCAAATTTTTTATTTTTTTTTATAATACTAATCATATATGTATAGAGATATTAATATAACTAAATATTTAGATATTAATCATTTTAAGTATATATACAACATAAAAATAATATAACTAATAAAATTATATATATAAATTTGATCGATTACGATTATGTATATTAATAAATATACAAATGATATAGGTTCGTGAATCCGAGGCCTACCCTGCATTGTTCAATGTCGTCATATGTATTTTTACTACAAAATACAGTACAATGAGTTTCATTTGCTCCCTTTTTAAATGCTTTTGTAATATATATTTTTGGGACTGAGAATACATGCGTTGCTTTTATAAATGTTTTACGAAATAGACACAAGTACTTAAAATTACATTCTATGGTTGGATTAACCGAATATCGCCCTTCAAGTCTGGTAACCTAAGAATTTAGGGAAATGGCCCCTGATTGACGCGAATCCTAAAGATAGATCTATGGACCTTGACAAGTCCCATTCGGGGTACGAATGCTTTAGTACTTCGAGATTATTATACAGACGAGAGGTTCTGTTTTGGGGATATTCTATGCATTAAGTTAACGTCGGTTACCAGGTGTTCAATCCATATGAATGATATTTTTGTCTCTATGCATGGGATGTATATTTATTAGAAATGGAAATGAAAATCTTGTGGTCTATTAAAATGATGATAATGAATGTTTATGATAAACTAATAAACTCACCAACCTTTTAGTTGAAACTTTTAAGCATGTTTATTCTCAGGTTTGAAAGATATCTTCCGCTGTGCGTTTGCTCATTTTAAAGATATTACTTGGAGTCATTCATGGCATATTTCAAAGGACGTTACATTCGAGTCGTTGAGTTCATTAAGATTATTATTAAGTCAATTATAGTTAGATATATTATGAAATGGTATGCATGCTGTCAACTTTCGATGTAATGAAAGATTGTCTTTTCAAAAACGAATGTGATGTTTGTAAAATGTATCATATAGAGGTCAAGTACCTCGCGATGTAATCAACTGTGGTGAATCGTTTATAATCGATATGGACTTCGTCCGGATGGATTAGGACGGGTCCTTTCACTCTCAATCTCATCCTCATCAATTTGGTCATAATCTTCATTCTCAAGATGACCATTAATAATCTGACCACTGATCATGTCGTTGTACGAGTTGACAACAATAGCAGCCAGTGACATATCTTCCTGAATCGATTCTAAAGACCTCTTCTTGATATTCTCTGTTTGAAATACTGGTGTCTGAGTCTGTTGAATCAGAGAAGACTCAATCATTTTAACTGTAGAGTTCTGAGCTTGAGATTTAGCATGAAAATAACCAGACGTTGACTGTGGTGCCGATGTCTGTGCAGCATTGGTTGAGATGTACGCTGTCTGTAATGAAGCATGAACTCTAGAAGATGACCCAATAGTGGAAGAAGCGGCTACAGTACCAAGCCTCTTTCTCTTTGCTTCAACTTGGATATCCTTTTCCATCAACTTAGATGTAAAGGCGGTCAACGTTAGTGTACGACCTGATGCAATGTACCTGTTCTGAATTTTTTTCAATTTCATTGTCCCATTTTTCAGGAAGACCATCTTTCAAAACCCTGACTGCCTTATCGTCAGGCACTTCTATCCCATAATCTGCCATCTCGACAACCAGTAAGCGATATCTCTCCAAAGTTTGTCCAAGAGTCTCTGATGGAAGAGCTGCAAACACTCTCCATTCATCCTTTAAAACTTTACCCTTAGTGGCACGATAAGTAGTTATCCCCCTTTGGCTGATTGAAGAGCAAGCCAAAGAGTGTACGAAGTCTTGTTCCCATAGTCTAGAATCGATACCATTCAGATATATCGTAAACCGTGTTTTCCAGTCCAAAAAGTCTTTCAGATTATCAAGTTTTGGGACCTTATTGGTAGTTCCAGACTCACTTTCAGAAAGTATTAATTTTTGAAGTCCGGGAGCAATCACTAAAGCACTGTATTCGTTAGCCACTTGTTCATTTGTCCGACATTTTAATTAATTAAGTTTGATTAAGTGAAGTATTTAAAATTCTGTAACAAAGAGTGTCGGCCGAAGGTGTGACAATCGGTCGATGGTCCATGACTGTCGGTCGGAGGTGCTTGACTAGCGGCCGATGGTGAGTAGCAAAGCAACAGTTAATAAGTTCTAAGTCCTTCGGTCGATGGAACGTACGCTCGGTCGATGGTCAGTGACGAACGGTCGATGGTCTATGGACGAACGGCCGAAGGTAAAGACAAACTGCTCAAGGTTATGACAAACTCTCCTCCAGTTCTAGGTGAGACGATCGGGCGAATGGGGATGACTAACGGCCGAGGGACTCTGACGAACGGTCGATGGTCAAAGACACTAGGCCGAGGGTAGTTCTTACGTGATCTGGGCAGAAAAACCTAGGGTTTTCACCTAAACTTCTATTTTAGCAATATTTTGACGTTCAAAACACAACCAATTACGAGAAAAGCCTAGAAAACACGCTCAGATGCTAAAAAGACACAAAAAAACTCAAAAGAAACACGTAAAGATTATAACTTTTGATGGAAAACTTGTTTTGACCAAAAACCCTAAAAACCAAAACACATTAAACGATTGAAAAACGATTAAATCAGCAATCCAAAGCTCTGATACCACTTTGTAGACGTAATTAGGATCTTAGATTAAGCGTAATAGCTAGATTAGAGGCGGAAATCACTAATAAATGGTGATAACCATCAATAATACCAATAATGGTTGATGTAATCGACGCCTAAGGATGTGTATTCGGTTGGGGTTTGGTCTAGGACAACTGCAAGATCAATAAACGTCGGCTAAAGGGTGTAGGGTTTGTAACCTATGAATGAAACCCGACTTCCCTATTTATATTAGTTTACAGTGTCCATCGGTCGATGGTCTGAACTGCCAACCAATCAGCTCTAAACCACTTCACGTCATTGCTTAATCAAATCAAACACAAAATATCAATGACAATGTTCATACATGACTGAATTATAAGTAACATTACACGTAGAACTCATCACAATATAGAACTTGGGATATGCATCAACAGTATATATATTCTTCTTGTTTAGAAGATACAGTAGATATATAATCGATACACTTAAAACACATACTCCGTAACAGATTAGCATTGCATTATATATATGGCACCATTAGATAGGGAATACTAATTAGTTATGAGGACCAAAGAGAGTGTAAGCACTCTTAAGAAGCTTCACACGAGATTCAAGTAGATAAATGTAAAGTGCAATCTTTTGGAACAAAGCTTCCGGGTCAACCATCTGTCCATCGGGTCCGGGTCCTCCACCGGGTATGATCATTTGCAGCTGCCGGAGCTTCCTTTCCACGGACCTTCTTTGGCGATTGTTGTTGTTATTGTTGTTCCTCTTCCTTCCACATGCTCTCCCAACCACCACACCTCTTCTCCATATCCCCATCTCTCTTACTTTTTTTAGTTGTAATTATTTGTTTTAAAAGGTAGCTTAGTATTTATAGACAAAACAAACTGGGATATATAGATATCATTATTTATTCATGTGCATGAGTGTGTTTGGTTGTACGTGCGTCAAGGGATATAAATCTCTTGGATGATTGTAGGTCATGGATCAAAATTTGAAGTTTTAATAAATATTTTATAGTGTTCAAACAATTTAGTGTTGACAAGGTCTTCACTAGAAATAGAAATAGGACATTCATGTTACAACTTACATGCATAACAAGTACTTCGTTATTAAATAAAAGAAAGAAAGAAAAATAAAAAAATACTCGATTATGAAGTCATTTGGATGTTTGTTTGTGTAAATTAGTTGATCTAAAAAAAAAAAAAAAAAAAATCTTTTGCACAAATTCATGTCACACAAAAAAAGCGTCCAATAATTCACAAAATGAATTGCATAGAAAAATTTATAAATAAAATAAAGTGTATCCTATCAATCATTATCAATCAAATCAATCACGATTTCTATCTATGGGGAAAAACATAAATTAATTCAACTTTAAAAGCCATGCAAAAAATTTCAATTGATAATTGTATACTCCGCCATTACTATCGGCACGACTGTTTTATTTCCTTTTCTAATCTCGAACATACAATGTATCACGAAGAATATACGAGTAATTAATAAAAAAAATGATAATGAAACACGTTGTAATATACAACTCACTAATGCGTATATGTGGTAAATTTATCAAAAGATTTAAGTGAATTTACCAACACATATATGCGTTGATACTATATATACTTGGAACAAAACGAGGTGAGAGGTTCGTCCTGCGAACCTCCTTTATTTGTTATGTACATTTTAGTTTTTTTTTTTTTTTTTTAACAATGTACATTTTAGTTTTAACAACAATTATGTTTGAAAGTTTATAATTTATACGGAATATTAGATTTTGGTATGTGATTTTTTTAATGTTTTATTAACTTATATACAATACATAAATAAAAAGTAGAAATAAATATTACAGGAAAAAAATAAAAATATTAAAATAAAAATCTAAAAGTTGAGGGAAGAAAAAATGAAAATTATAAAAATAATGAAAGAGAAGAAATTTAAATTAAAATTAAAATTACGATTTTCTTGAAATAATGAAATTAAAAGATGAAAGGTGAGAAAATGAAAGGTGAAAACTTAAAAAGGTGTAAAACAAGAATATTAAAAAGAAATTTATAAAAAATGAAGTGGGGGAGGTTTAAACTCCACCCCTTGTTTAAGAACATGAAAGCAAACTATCAACAAAAGGCCTTTGTTATAAATTGGAAAGTGATATGTACACAACCACATTTTACACATACACAACCAAACATGCTTTACAGTGTTGTACAGTATATACAACACTGTAAAGCATATTTGGTTGTGTATGTGTAAAAAATGATTGTGTACATATCATCACCCTTATAAATTAGGAAGTATATTATATATGCTTTAATCTAAACGATTTAAATAAAAATAAAAGAAGCTATGAAGAGTAATTATGTATATAATATATAAGTACTAGTCTTTAAGAGACCGTGCGTTGCACGGCGAGCCCCAATAAAAAAAGTATAAAATACGAATGAAGTTATTAAGAAAGAAGAAAACATCTTCAATATAAAACATATAAGTGGACATGTAAACAAACAATGTTCTGAATTCAACCAATCCAAACTCATCCATGAAACAACCGAGAAGATCGTTCAAATCCAGAAAAGGCTCAAGACGGCCCGTAATCGTCAAAAGAGCTATGCTGACATTAGACGTAAAGATCTCGAATTCCAAGTGGGTGACCGCGTAATGTTGAAAGTCGCACTGTGGAAAAGTGTAATCCGTTTCGGAAAGCGTGGAAAGCTAAACCCGCAATATATTGGTCCTTTTGAAATCTTGGAGCGTATTGGACTCGTTGCTTACCGTTTGGACCTTCCATCTCAATTAAGTTCTGTTCATCCCACATTCCACGTATCGAATCTGAAGAAATGTCTTGCCGAACCAGAACTTGTCATACCACTCGAGGAGCTTACGATTGATGACAAACTCCACTTTGTGGAAGAACCTATTGAGGTTATGGACCGTGAGGTCAAGACTTTGAAGCACAACAAGATTTCAATTGTCCGAGTCCGTTGGAATGCTAAACGAGGACCCGAGTTCACTTGGGAACGGGAGGATCAGGTGATGCAGAAATATCCTCACCTTTTCCCGACTCTACCGTCTACCTCAGCTTAAAATTTCGGGAAGAAATTTTCTTTAACATGTGGGTAATGTAACGACCCGACCTTTTTCGACCTATATTTATGCTCTTTATTTTCACGAAACTGCGTATTTGTGCGTACTGAGCTATATTATATTCTGGGATCATTATTCATGCTAATTACTTTCGTTAATACCTTACAACGTGTTATTAAGTGCTTAATCACTTAGCTTGATCCTCAAATGCTTTTACGACCATTAGTGTCACTTGTCGTTTAAAACGAGCTACGTACTTTGTACATGTTAAGCTTTTGTCATAATTGGAGTATTATGACTACTTAAAACTAATTGTTATTTTCTAATGACAATTACTTAGCTTATTGGTTGCTTAATTACGCTTAGTGTTTTACTAATGCACACTAGTTAGTCTTAATGGACTTTTTACCTTAATGGACTAAGGCCCACCCTACTCTAGCTAATGGACTTTTAAGTTAGCCCAATTTAAATGGACTTATGACCCATTAATATGTAGGATAAAACCCATTAAGATAAGCCAACATACTAGCATATTTGTGTACCGTTTTCTACACTTTGTTGCATGGGATCCCAACATACAAGCCCCACCTTTGTACCACCACCCATGCAAAAGCAAAATGGTCCCCCTTGTCCCCAAAACCGTCGGCCTACACCACCACCACCACCACTATAAATTCAAACCTCATCCTCATTTCACACTTCATTTCATTTCTCATTTCACACACACTTTCTCTCTAATTTTCTCTCTAATCTTTCTCACACTAAAAGCTTAAGAAATTGTAAGTTCTTGAATTTTCTTTCTTCTTCTTTTTCTTTCTTAGTCACGACATCTCATCATCATCATGAGATCAAGCTTTTAGCTTTTTGATCTTGTTATATCTTGTAGATTCAAACCTTGATTGGAAATCTTCAAGAACATAAAAGATTTAAGCTTTCTAGCTTTGAATCTTCATTACTTTGTTGGATCTAAGTTTTGTAGCTTAAGATCTCTTTATTTTTGTTAAAAGATCAAAACTTGTGTTTATGATCTTCATAAAACTTGAAGATCTAACTTTTTGCTTTAAAGATCTTCAAGAACATTAGAGATCCAAGCTTTCTAGCTTGAGGTTTCTACAAAAAGTTTGTTAAGAGATCAAGTTATTTAACTTATGATCTTCTTTGATTTGTTTTGTTTCAATTTTGTAACTTGTGCTTTTCATGAAACAAAGATACAAGCTTTCTAGCTTGAAGTCTCATAAGTATTGTTAAGGGATCCAAGCTTTCTAGCTTAGGGTTTCATTATTTTATTTGATCTAAGTTATGTAACTTAAGGTCTTGCTTATTTGATTTGAATCAAAGTTTGTAGCATTAAATGTTGAATAGAACTTGTATTTGTGTTGAAACTAAGAACATGATGTAACCTTGGTTCATCATCCTTCTAAAACTCTTAAGTGAGTTGTATTTCTTCTTAGTATTGATATTGTGTGTTGATGGTTGAAACTTGGTTAAAATGATGCTAAAACATCAAAGAGTTGTACACTTGAGGCTTACACGCATCAAGGCTGAGAACCGCGATGAGCATCAAACACCAAGAAACCCACCGGAGCACTTGTTTCTATTTTTCAGGGTCTGATCTGACTCCTGGAGCTTCTAGAAAGTTGATTTCCAGAAATTTTAGGATGTGTAGATAACTTTTCGTTTAAGACTTGCCTAAATCCTATGTACGGTTTAGGATTTATAGTCTTCCAAAGTTCACTACGTCTTTGTAACGATGTGCTAAAACTTTTGACCTACTCGCGCTTCGACCATCGCCACGGTCAAACGACATCGAGTTAGGATCTGAATTTTGGACAGCGGTAAGAGGACTCACAAACGGAGCCTTGGCCACTGACCGCGCATCATTTCAGTTTGTATAGAGGTTGTAACGGTTGTATGAATTCAGCTATTCGTTTCGATCTCTATTCTTGTTGAAACTTTACTTTATCTTTCACTAATGATGATAATGATGATACTTAAGACTTGACTTATTTACCTTTAAACTTTTTGGGACAATTTACTGACTTAGTAACCTTTGGCTTAGGTTGAGGACCCTTGGACCAACTTACAACTTGCTTACATTTTCATATCGACTTTACCGCACATTCACTGTGAGTTATAGCTCCCTTTTTACTTTAACTATTTTTGGGACTAAGAATACATGCGTTTTTTATGTTTTACATACTAGACATGAGTACTTTAACTTTTTATATGTGTGGGTGATATAACGGCACAAATTTTCTCCTTAGCTCGGTAATGTTTAACTATTGGTTTATGAACCGGTAGGAACGAGTCTTAGATATGGATCCATAGGGTTTGACATCCCCACTCGGGCTAGTCACGCTAGCATTTAACGGGTGTTTAATTTTTCGTCTGTTTTAACGCACTCGCCAAGTGTACTTTTAGGGGGTGATATATTATTTTACGTCAAGTTAGTTACCAAGTGCCCACGGTTAAGCATATACTTTTCATACTGTTTTGAATACGAAATCTCGTGGTCTACCTTACGATATTGTTTACAATAAAACTATAGCTCACCAACATTTGTGTTGACTTTTTAAGCATGTTATTTCTCAGGTGCTTAGACGAGTTTGCTTCCGCTGTAATAGACTACTGTTATAGCCTTGCTGTGTTAGACTTTCGCTGCATTGTTAGAGATGTCTCAATCATGAAACTTTTTACTTTGCATTCATTACTATGTTACATTTAAACTATGGTTTTGTAATGACCTTAGTGTCCCGTACTATTTTTAAATGCTTTCTATTCGTAGAAGCATGTTACTCTTGTTAAACATTTGTCGTTGGGAAAACGTTATCTTTTTATGAATGCAAAACTTTGTTTTAAAACAGCGTGTAGTGTTATATCGTGTAATGGACCTGTTGTTGATGATCTGTGTCATTGATTTTTGGACGGGGTATCACATTTGGTATAAGAGCATTAGTTGTGGGGAATTAGGTTGCATTAGTGTGTCTTGACTGAGTTGATTAGGATTCACTAATAGGACTAATCTACAACTTGCTCGTTTACTTGTTTCTGCGAAATTACTGCATGCTACTGCTTACTATTTCTGCTATATGTTATTGCCGTATGCTACTGTTTATTCTCACTACTGCATGCTACTATCTGCTTTTGATTGCATGATACTTCCGTATGATACTACTGTTATTGCCATGCTATGTACTGCTATAGATGATCTAAGATGTTGTTGATACTATGCCTGATTACGTGCTTGCTATATGTCTTACTGACATGGAAAAGTTATTTTTTCTTGTTCAGATGTCGGACATACCGCCTTTGATCATTGACTTAGAGAGTGATTCAGACTCGTCTGCTACTTCGCCGACTGTTGTTGCTGGCTCACCTATTCCGTCACCGCTACCCTCCGCCGACTCCGCCGACTCGTCTACTGGGGATAGTAGTCACTCGCCTGAACTGATGGTTATCTCTGACAGTGACGAGAATCTCGAGGAGATCCTAGCTTCACCCAGCCCTAGACTTCCGGGGCCACAGTATCATTCCGATGGTACCGTGATCCCTGAGATAAACGGGGGTCGTCCATTTCTTAACGAACTTGAACATTGGGTTAGACACACCGCCGATGGGCGGGTTATGCAGGTTCCACCTGGCAGACATCGGATCATGACCACCGGCCAGACACATTCTCTCGTACGCGATGTACCTGCACCACCTTCAGACGACTCAGACAGTTCATCACCAGACGAGACCAGCGAAGAGGATCCCGAGGAGGATTCTGAGGAGGACTCCGAGGAGCCTGTACCGCCACCTTCTACCCCGCTGAAGAAGCATAACCACTACGATGGTACCGTTATTCCAGGGGTAATTGGAGGCATGCCGTTTGTGAACGCGCAGGGTCAGTTGGTTGGGATTAACGCTCGAAAGCGGGTCGTGCCGATACCTACTGATCCATTTGTGCGTAAGGTCGCCGGTACTGTGCCTTCTACTTTTAGTACTACACCTGCCCCACCTGCCCCACTGGCACCTCCCACCATCGAGGAGCTGATGAGGGAAGTGCGTGCCCTACATGCCAGGGTGACTAAGCTCGAGGACCAGGTGTCCCACATGATGGACGTCATTTATCCTCCCTCACCATAGGACTATTGTATTAGATTTCATTATGTATTTTCATGTTTTCGTTCGTGTACTGTACGGAAACTTATGAAGTTGTATGCAACTCTTTCTTATGAAAGGAACTTAGTGTTGTTTGATTTTTTGCGACGTTTTCTTTATGTTTATTGCATGTTGGTTTTATGATATCCGTATTATTTTGCCATGCTTAGTTAACATGTATCGTGTTGGTTGAATAGTGGATTACTATATTACTATAGCATATATAATTATTGGATAACGGATTTTGACTTGAGTCAAAATTTTTGATTAGAAGATCAATCGCAAATGGAAGAGGTCCAAGAGAAATGCCCACCGCAGCACAAATTGAAGAAATGGTGGCTGCTCGAGTAGCCGCAGCTATGGCAAATGCCAACCCACAAGCTCCAATGGCTAACCGAATTGCTCAGAATGGGTGCACTTACAATGTGTTCATGAGTTGCAAGCCACAGACCTTTAGTGGGACGGAAGGTCCCGTTGGGTTAACAAGATGGTTTGAAAAGTTAGAATCGGTATTTCGGGTAAGCAACTGTTCTGACACGAACAAGACTAAGTACGCCTCCTACACGTTGTCGGATAGCGCTTTGGCATGGTGGAACACATTCGCCCAGGCTCGGGGAATTGATGAAGCATATGCAACACACTGGGAAGAGTTTAAGAGGGCTATGATCGAGGAGTACTGCCCCAGAATCAAAATTCTGGAGATGGAGACGGAGTTTTGGGGATTGAAGGTTTTCGGAACTGACCTTGATGGTTATGATCGGAGATTTTTGGAGTTATCTCTAATGTGTCCCACAATGGTTAATCCTGAGTACAAACGGTTGGAGCGGTATCTGTGGGGACTTCCCAAGAACCTTCAGGGAAATGTCACTTCTTCCAAACCAAGGACTGTCCAGGAAGCTATACGCATGGCACACACCTTGATGGATCAAGTTATCCGCCAAGAGCCAGAGAAGGTGAAATCATAGTCTGGAGCAAGTGATGGGAAGGGCAAATGGGATGGAAGCAAGGGTAAAGGTTTTGATTAGAATCCAGTCAAGAGGCATGAGCACTTTAGGGGAAGCAATGAGGGGAGAAGCCCTAACCCTAACTACAAATGTAGCCTACCTCAGTGCAAGAAATGCTATAAGCATCATACTGGGTACTGCAATGTGGTGTGTGAGAAGTGTAAGAGGACTGAACACATCGGCAAGGATTGTAAGATCAACACTTCAGCTGTGAAGGCGAACCCCAATGCGCCACGGAAGTGCTTTGAATATGGCCAGCAGGGCCACTTCAAGAATGAATGTTGATCAAGCATAGAATATTCGGGTCGGGTTAGGTTCATGCTTGACATCAAAGAAGGGGGATTTAGGGGTCAACTGAGTTTAACTCTCCGATCCGGAGTACAGTGAATAACCCCTGCGAGATGAGGATCTCAGCGGGAGTGGTTAAACATAGACCCACCATCGGCGGGTAGTCCGGTCAGCGATGGCTCGCACTGGGTTATAGGGTTTATGTTGATAGCACGTTACCTGTATATCAAAGTGTCTAGTGAAATGCTTTAAGTCCAGTAGCGCGGGTACAATTGCGCTATCTCAGATAGCGCGGAAGGTCCGTACGTGGATACTTAAAATAGTATGTGTGTAAGTTCTCCAAGAACAGATCCCTACTTCGTGGATTCGATTCCGTTATTTATAGGGCGATCCTTTTTGTCTTCTATTGCCACATAATAGTGTCAGCAAGATCATGGCATGAAAATAGTACTTTCGTGAGTGAGCTGGTCTGATAAAAGTAAAAGGTGTTTTGTCAGATCTGACTCTTGCCTGCCATACACCCCCTGCTAGCTACAGCATCACCTGACATGCATACGTCACTACTGCGCTGACGAAGAAACATCGCGGCTTAGTGATTATAGCGCTTATCATATTAGCGCACATCATGCTTGGCTCACCTAGCGATGATGTTTGATGAGCTACACGAGCTAATCAGGTATGCGTCTCATTAAATGTCCTAACAAGAAGAAGGATGGCGAGCCTTCACGTAGAAGAGTCTTCAACTTGAATGCCAGAGATGCCCGCGAGGATGCTGACTTGGTTACAGGTACATTCACTGTTAATAAACTATTAGCTTCTGTCTTGTTTGATACTGGCGCCGATAGGAGTTATATGTGTAGTCGTTTTTGCTCTAAGTTAGATTGGTCATTAGTTCCTTTGGACGAGAATTATCTTGTTGAGGTAGCTAATGGGAAATTTGAGGAAGCTGATCAAATTTGTTGCGGAAGTATTATAAACTTAGCTGGTGTGGATTTTAAGATTGATTTGATACCCATTAAGTTGGGAAGCTTTGATGTGATAGTCGGTATGGACTGGCTGTCAATGGTGAAAGCAAAAGTTGTCTGTGGAGAGAAGATTATTCGTATACCTCGCGAGAATGGTGAGCCATTAATAGTTTACGGGGAGAGAGGTAGACCAAAGATGAACCTTATAAGTTGCATGAAGGCACAAAAGGTCATGAGAAAAGGGCGTTTTGCTATTTTGGCACACGTAAAGAAATTGGAGACTGGGGAGAAAAGCGTGAAGGATGTGCCGATTGTAAGCGAATAACCTGAAGTTTTTCCAAAAGAATTACCGGGATTACCACCGCCGTGATCAGTGGAGTTTCAGATCGATCTAGTGTGTGACGCCCCGTACAAAACCATCGTGTACGGTTCATCAACAACAGGATCATTACAAGGTCAAACACTATATGGTGTTTGAAAACCAGTTTTGCATTCATAAAAAGATAGCGTTTTACAAAAGATAACGTGACACAAAGGTCATTACAAAGTCATTGTTTGAAAATAACATAAGTTACGAATGCAAAGGAAAAGTTCCATGATTGAGACATCTCTAAGTAATGCAACGGAAATCTAACACATCAAGTCCATAGCAGCAAGTCTATAACACCAAGACAGCAATTCTAACAGCGGAAGCAACATCGTCTAAGCACCTGAGAAATACAAGCTTAAAAGTCAACACGAATGTTGGTGAGCTATAGTTTGTAATCAGTAAAGTAATGTAGACCACGAGATTTCGGTGCTTCAATCAGCAGTTTAAATCAGTATGAAAAGTATATACTTAACCTTGGGCACCCGGTAACTAGACTTAACGTATGTACATCACCCCCTAAAAGTGCACTTGGCGAGTGTGTTTGTCCTCGAAGTATTAAACACCCGTTGAATGCTAGCGCGACTAGCCCGAGTAGGGTTGTCAAACCCTATGGATCCATATCTAAGATTCGCGTTCACGGTTAGGTGATAATGTTAAAAACGAACATATATTTCATAGCATTATCCCTCAAGAAAGACAAGCTTTTAGTTGCAATTGTTTTATTTACAAGTGACATTCGTTTAAATAATAAAAGGTGAAGACAAAAGACAGATTCGACGATTTGAAGACGCGAACGACCAAAAAGCTCAAAAGTACAAAGTACAATCAAAGTGGTTCAAATTATTGATGAGAAACGTCTAAAAGTTACAAGAGTACAAGACGTGAAACGCAAAGTACAAGATATTAAATTATACGAAAGGACGTTTGAAAATCGGGAACCGGGACCAGAGTCAACTCTCAACGCTCGACGCAACGGACTAAAAATTACAAGTCAACTATGCACATGAATATAATATAATATATAATTAATTCTTAAAATTATTTATATATTATATTATTTTATAAAACCGTCAGCAAGAAGCAAACAAATCTGTGTGAGCTGGAAAAGCAGGCCATGCGATCGCATGGCCTGGAAGTGCAATTTCCATGCGATCGCATGGCCCCAATATGCTGGCCACATCTATAAATTTCGCAGTTTTGGGCGAACAAAAACACATCTTTTTCCTTCTCCATCTCTCAAACGTATATATATATATATATATATATATATATATATATATATATATATATATATATATATATATATATATATATATATATATATATTATAATTTTAATTTTAATAATAATAAGGGTATGTTAGCGAATATTGTAACGGTGTAAGTCGAAATTCTGTCCGTATAACGCTACGCTACTATTAATCATTGTAAGTTATGTTCAACCTTTTTAATTTAATGTCTCGTAGCTGAGTTATTATTATGCTTATTTAAGTCGAAGTAATCGTGATGTTGGGCTAAAATATTAAAGACGGGGTAATTGGACTTTGTACCATAATTGGGGTTTGGACAAAAGAACGACACTTGTGGAAATTAGACTATGGGCTATTAATGGGCTTTATATTTGTTTAATTAAATGATAGTTTGTTAATTTAATATAAAAATTTACAATTGGACGTACCTATAAATAACCATATACACTCGATCGGACACGATGGGCGGGATATTTATAAGTACTAATAATCGTTCATTTAACCGGACACGGGAATGGATTAATAATCAATGGACTTATTAAAACATGGGTGAATTATATACAAGGACACTTGGTGTAATTATAGTTTAAGTCCCGAATTAGTTGGAATATTTGACTTCGGATATAAGGATAATTTGACGAGGACACTCGCACTTTATATTTATGACTGATGGACTGTTATGAAAAAAAACCAGACGGACATATTGAATAATCCAGGACAAAGGACAATTAACCCATGGTAATAAACTAAAATCAACACGTCAAACATCATGATTACGGAAGTTTAAATAAGCATAATTCCTTTATTTCATATTTAATTGCACTTTTAATTATCGCACTTTTATGTACTGTCATTTTATTTAATTGCACTTTTAATTATCATACTTTTTAATTATCGCAATTTTATTTTATCGCACTTTAATTTATCGCACTTTAATTATTGTTATTTACTTTACGCTTTAAAGTAAGTCTTTTATATATTTAATATTTTACATTAGGTTTTAACTGCGACTAAAGTTTTAAAATCGACAAACCGGTCATTAAACGTTAAAAACCCCCTTTTATAATAATAATACTACTTATATTTATATATATATTTATTTACAAATATAGTTTTAAAAATATAGCGTTAAACTTGGCTAGCTCCCTGTGGAACGAACCGGACTTACTAAAAACTACACTACTGTACGATTAGGTACACTGCCTATAAGTGTTGTAGCAAGGTTTAGGTATATCCACTCTATAAATAAATAAATAACTTGTGTAAAATTGTATCGTATTTAATAGTATTTTGTAGTAAAAATATAACTATTTTGTACCCCTTCGCTTTAACATCATTAGGAAACCAATGATTAAACGTTACCGAGCTACGGGGAATCTTTGTGCCGTTATATCACCCACACATATGTAAAGTTTAAGTACTCTTGTCTAGTATGTAAAACGTAAAAAACGCATGTATTCTCAGTCCCAAAAATAGTAAAAAGTAGTAAAGGGAAGCTATAACTCACACTGAATAAGCAGTAAAAGTCGATGTGAAACGTATGCAGGTAGTAAGTCGGTCCGAAAGGTCGTCAACCTAAGTCAAAGGTCACTAGGTCAGTATGTTGTCCCAATAAGTGTAAAAGTGAATAAATTAAGTTTAAGTGTCATCATCAACATCATCATCGTTCATCAAAACTAAGGTAAGTTTAACAAGAATAGAGATCGAAACAAAAGGCTGATTTCGGACAGCTGTTACGACCTCTATACAAATCGAAAAGACGCGTAGTCAGTGGCTATGGCTCTGTATGTGAGTCCTCTAACTGCTGACCAATTTTTAGAACCTAACTCGTCTACCTTTGACCGTGGCGACGGTTTAAGTGCAAGTAGGTCAGAAATTTCAGCACAACGTTACAAAGGCGTAGTGACTTTCGGAAGGCTATAAATCCTAAACCATATACCGGATTAAGTCGAGACCTGAATGAAAAGTCATCTAATCGAAACGAACTATCTGAAAATCAATTTTCCAGTAGCCCAAGAGTCTGATCAGACCTCTAAAAATAGCAAACAAGTGCTCTGGTGAGATTCTTGGTGCTTGATGCTCATCACGGTTCTCATCCTTGATGCTTGTAAGCTTCAAGTGTACAACTCTTTGATGTTTTAGCATCGCTTTGACCAAGGTTCAACCATCAACACACAACTAAGAGTAAAATCTATCATTCTACAAGTTTTGAACATCAAGATTGCCTCTTTATTGCATAAATCCAATAAAGCTTCAACCTTTATCTATCATTCACGATAATCGATACACATGCTGAAAAATCTGTCCTTATTCTTCACGAACAAAACAGGTGTGCCCCAAGGCGATGAACTCGGTTGGATAAATCCACGGTCTAGCAATTCCTGCAGTTGACTCTGCAACTCTTGCAGTTCGGAAGGTGCAAGTCGATAAGGTGCGCGAGCTACAGGTGCAGCTCCTGGCACTAGATCGATCTGAAACTCTACTGATCTCGGCGGCAGTAATCCAGGAAACTCTTCTGAAAAGACGTCAGGAAATTTGTTCACGATTCGTACATCATCCACGCTTTTCTCTTCAACTTCTAGCTTCTTCACATGTGCCAGAATAGCAAAGCGTCCCTTCTTCATAACCTTTTGTGCCTTCAAACAACTAATAAGGTTCAACTTCGGACTACATTAATCTCCGTAAACAATCAGAGGCTCACCATCTTCGCGTGGTATACGAAGAATCTTCTCACCACAGATAACTTCGGCTCTTACCTTGGACAACCAGTCCATATCAACAATCACATCAAAGCTTCCCAACTTGATGGGTATTAGATCAATCTCAAAATCCACTCCGGATAGGTTGATAATACCTCCTAAGCCAATTTGGTCAACTTTCTCATGTTTTCCATTGGCTACCTCAACCAACATACTCTCCTCCAAAGGCACTAACGACCAATCTATCTTAGAGCAAAAGTGTCTAAATACATAACTCTTATCGGCACCAGTATCAAACAGAACAGAAGCTAATAGGTTATTGATAGTGAATGTACTTGTAACCAAGTCAGGATTCTCGCGGGCATCTCTTCCGTTCATGTTGAAGGCTCTTCCACGTGCTGGCCCACCATCCTTCTTCTTGTTAGGACATTCATTCCTGAAGTGGCCCAGCTGCCCACACTCATAGCACTTCCTTGGTCCATTTGGGTTTGTCCTCACAGCTGGGGCGGTGCTCTTACAGTCTCTGCCGATGTGTCCAATCCTCTTGCACTTCTCACACACTGCGTTGTAGTATCCAGTGTGATGCTTGTAGCAACTCTTACACTGAGGAAGGGTACCTTTGTAGTTAGGATTTGAGCTAGGATTCGGTTTCGGGTTCCTCCAGTCGTTGTTACCTTTGAAATTCTCATACCTCTTAGTCGGGTTCTGGTCAAAATTTTTCCCTTGTTTTCGTCCCACTTACGTTTCCTATTACTAGCTCCCGATTCTGATTTCACCTTCTCTGGCTTTTGGCGGGTAATTTGATTCATCAGGGTGTGCGCCATATGCATAGCTTCTGGGACATTCGCTGGTTTTGATGAAGTGACATTTCCTTGAATGTCCTTGAGGAGTCCCCACAAATACCTCTCCATCCGCTTGTAATCCGGAGTAACCATTGTGGGGCACATCAAAGCTAACTCCAAGTACCTTCGATTATAGCCATCTAAATTAGTTCCTACAACTTTCAGTTCCCAAAACTCCGCTTCCATTTTCTGAATTTCGGTTCTGGGGCAGTACTCCTCGATCATGGCACTCTTAATCTCTTCCCATGATGTAGCGTAAGCTTCGTCGATTCCTCATGCCTAGACGAGCATATTCCACCAAGTCAAAGAGCTATCCAACAGAGTGCAGGATGCAAACTTAGTCTTATTCCCCTCGTATCAGTTACTCACACGGAACACAGAATCCAACGTCTCAAACCATCTCGTCAGCCCAACTGGCCCTTCTGTTCTGCTGAAATTGTGGGGCTTGCAGCTCTGGAACTCTTTGTAAGTACACCCGTTATGAACAGCTGGGTTAGCCGGTGGAGCTGGAGCAGGGTTGGCATTCGCTATAGTCGCGGCGACTCGAGTAGCTATCATCTCCTCGATCTGAGCTGCAGTGGGGATTTCTCGCGGACCTCTTCCATTAGCCATAAATATTCCAAACAAAAATTTCGATTAAGTCAAAATCCCACAATCGGTAACGTCATAGCAGAAGTTAAATAGTACGGAAACAACACAACACACGATAACTAAGCATGGCAACAAGCAGCAGGTAGCGCAAAAGCCAACATGTAATAAAACGCCGTACAACAATTAAGCAAAAGTAATTCCATTCATAATAAGAAAGTTGCATACAATGGCATTCGTTTATTGATTCGATTGATATTTAGATAAGTTAACTAAAACGTTTAAGATGAACAAGTAAAACACTAATTTGCTACAGTATTTTTGAATTGCTACAGTACCTGAAAAGCTACAGTGTTTTCGAAAAACACTATTTCAAAATAAAAATGTATGTATATTTTACAAATGTTATAAAATATAATATTAACTTAGATATAAAACGTTTTGATTTAAAATAATATTATTATATATTAAGACGTTAATTTATAGACGCAAATGACCAAAACACTCGAACGTACAAGATACACTTCGGGAAATATAGTTATTGGGAATGTAAGTCTATATATTGACAAGGTACGAGTCACGAAACATAGAATGCAAGTTATTAAAGCATACGAATTAACGTCCGAAAATCCGAAACCGAGACATAAACCGAGTATCAACGTACGAGTCAACGGACCTAAAATTACAAGTCAACTATGCACATAAATATAATATAATATATATATATATATATATATAATTAATATAAATTATATATATATTATATATATAATAATATGTCGACAAACAAGAAAACAAAACACAAATGAGCTGGCAGACCACCCCATGCGATCGCATGGGAAATGGCCTGGAAAGCCATGCGATCGCATGGCCCCAAAATTCTGGTCAAGTGCAATAAATAGCCACGAATTCAGACGAGTTCAGTACACCTCTTTCATTCTTATTTTTATTTCTTTCTTCTGTAAATATATTTATATTATTATTATTATTATTATTATTATTAAGATTAATATTATTATTATTAATCTTATTATTATCACTAGAAGTGTTATTATTATTATTATTATTATTATTATTATTATTATTATTATACATAAAATATTACGACGAGGTTATGCCCAAAAGATTTCAAAACAAGCTTTTTGAGCGGGATAGAGCTAAGGAAATCATGAGAGGTTATGGGTATTACTTCGGGGTTATGATCATGAGTCAAAGGTCAACCTAGTATTTATCATTTCCGTTGCGTCTACGTACTTTCCTGCAATATTGAATCACAATATTGATACGTGAGCATTCATATTTTACCTTTACTATATTAATAGTGTATCCATGTCTAGTGCACAAGTATATATATTTTTATGCATGCTTGTATGCTAAATTTCGTCGTTAGATAGTTTTATGATGAATCACGAATTTAATACATATACTACTGATATAAGGTATATGATACGTATGTTATTGGAAAGCTGGCGAAAAATTAATAACTTTTCATTTAGAATTCGCGTGATTTCGATGAACGAATTAAAAGTTATGGTCAACCGAATTATGATTGACGTTAATTGAAATTGCTTTTGAATCTGCAAATTAATATTTAACCAACTTGTTTATAAGATTAATAAATTGAATTTTTGGATACTACTAGTCGAGTAAATGAATTCTTATATAAAACACGTCTCGTTTTGTTTAACAATTGTCAAAGTTGACTTTTTGAGATGAATTTTTTTAACTTTTGCATGTCGGTCTCCAGCATTAGGATTGTGATACACTATGACCTGACCTAGCTTGTTAGACATGTATTGACCAACATATGTTCTCTAGGTTGAGATCTACGGTTATTTTGCATTCCGAGTTTCGGTCACATTTCGGTAAATGACCTTATGTGCTGCTAAGGTGAGTTTCATATGCTCCCTTTTTAATTCCTTTTGCAATCTATATTTTTGGGCTGAAAATACATGCACTTTATTTTAAATGCAATGGATACAAGTACATACTAAATTCTACACTGAGTTTGAACCGAAAATACCTTAGCTTTGGTAACTAGTAACTGCCAGTTATAAGAACTGGTGGGCGCGAGTTAGTTGTATATGGATCCATAGGGCTTGACATCCCCGTCTGTTCCATGTATAGAAACCCTAGCCTGAACTATAAAACAGACGTATACTATTTGAGTTTAGTACACGTTGGATTGCGTGTATCGTACATGTTGGTTGCATGTATGTTAAAACAAGGGTACTTATTATAACGTTAAAGCTTAGTTACCAGGGTGCTCAATCTTGTAGAATATTTTGATAAACGTTTCTGGATGAAACAACTGAAATCTTGTGATCCACCTTTATATACAGATTATGCGCAACATTAAAACTATTAACTCACCAACCTTTGTGTTGACACTTTTAAGCATGTTTATTCTCAGGTTCCTAGAAGTCTTCCGCTGTTTGCTTATATGTGATACAAGCTATGTGCATGGAGTCATACATGCTTTATTCGAGAAAACGTTGCATACACAAAATCATCACCATGTATCTTATTTTGACTGCATTATCAACGGATGTAGTATTGTAAACTATTAATTACGGTGATTTTCTATATGTAGAAATCATCAAACGTCAAAAACCTTGGAATTTGATAATCAATTATGATGTGCCTTTTCAAAAGAATGCAATGTTTACAAAATGTATCATGTAGAGGTCAGTACCTCACTGTGAAATCGATGAATGATGTATTCGTCCAAATGGATTTGGACGGGTCATCACAGTTGGTATCAGAGCTTGAGGTCATAGGGAACCAGAATTTGCATTAGTGTGTTTAACTGGTAATTGTTAGGATGCATTAGTGAGTCTGGACTATGACCGTATCTGTTTTTACCGAGTTTTACTTATCATTTCTTGTCAGAAATTACTTGTTTATCATTCTTAAGTCTAGACATGTTTTCCTGCATTTATTGCATAGATAGTGTACAGACGAATTCATATCTTAGCATATCTGTTACTGTACACTTTGCCTGACATCTTCCGAAGATTCCTCCGTAATTTATGGGATCTTGGTATTATATATACATATGTAAATTATGTATTGAAGAATACCAAATCTAAGTCCTATAATCTATTTCACATCAAAAATCATTTCTCTGATTATACAAAATGGATCTCGTATCTAATTCAAATTCCTTAGATTCCGACAACTATTCCGATATGGATTTTCACTCAAGCTCCGAAAGCAGTGTGACCGGAATGGATCAACCAATTAGCCATCATCTATTCTAGATGAATTGGAGATGGGTTCATAGCCTATTTAATCATTGGAGACAAAAAGAAGGTGATCCCTTCCATCCACCACATTTGCCTCTGGGCAAAGAACCTGAAGCACTTACCGGCGAACCAGTATGAAACACTATTTTCTCTCTCATTTCCAGAGTATCTCGTCACGATTATATGCTATCTCAAATTCTAGATCTTATTCATCCGCTCGTCCGAACTGACAATCACCCAGGTGTAATAGAAGAAGTCAACAAGCTTCGCGCTCGGATAGTGGCTTTGGAAAATATGGTGCAAAGGTTAAAAGCACCAGCAGCATCACCGGCATCAGCAGTACCACCATCATCAACACCAACAGTGCCATTACCACCACCAACAACAACCTCCGCATCCCATACCTCAGCATCACAATCTGTACCTCGAGCATCAACGTCATACGCACCGTAGATATCAAGGAATACCAACAACAACAAACGATGAAGTATTGACTCATCACTTCCTTGAAGAAATATTCTGCAGAGAATATGTAGTTTCTAAAAGTTTTAGACATTACGTATTCTAGTTCTAACCGTAAACCAGATGAGTGGACCAAAATGATAGAAGGAATAGTAGAAACCCTGACAAGAATGGTGCGTGATTTACAAGTTAGACTTGTTATACAAGCGCCACCGGTAGTACCACCAACATCACCATCAGTATCACCAACACCAGCAAGACATGTAGCACCATAAGCTACATCAGCTCTATAACCATCAACGGTATTGACACCACAAGCAACAACGAGTATATTATATCAACGAGTTATGAAATATTAACTCATTCCTTCTGAAGAATTTATATGTATATCTTATATATATATAAATTTTGGAAACCATAATATATCTTTCCGTACTAAGCTATTACGTATGAAATATTTGGGGGTAAGTACTACTCGGTTAATTCATATTACTAATATGCTATGATGTACATTCTTCGTTAACGACTTAACCATCGTTAACTACAATCTCTGTTTTAACTCAATGAATTCCATTTCATAATAAACCTAGTGTATTAATCAACTACATGTTTGATTTTACACTTTTATCTTCAATGTACTCGAAACTTTCTAGAAAACATCATTTATATCTTACGAAGTTCATAAGAATTCCACGAGCACCAACATCCTTCACCAAGGAGTATCAATAAGAATAGATAATGAAGTATCGATTACATTAGTGAAATACTCCGCGAAGATTATGTAATCTTTAATGTTTTAGAGATTATTTATCTCTAGTTCCAGCCGAAAATCAAATGAGTTTAATAGTATATTAACTCATTAAATCTGTATTACATCCGAAGAAAATATACATATATATTTTCATAAAGACTGTAGTAAAATTCTTCTGTACAAAATATTACTTGTGAAACTTTTAACGGGTAGGTAATACCCGGGAAATATATAAGTTCACAATTAATATGTTACACTGAACATTCTTTAATTTTGATTCAAGAATCATTAACTATAATCACTACATTCACAACGATATATATTCTTCCATAAGAATCATAACAACCATTTTCATACAAATTCGATTACACATTCTGATTTTTGACAAATCAGAATCCGAGTCAAGATTTAACAGAAGATATCACTATTAGATTTTCACATCTTACAAAACCATACTTTGAATTCAAAACTGTGCTAGATCCTTTGACATTATTATTACCGAAAATAACTTTGCAATTCCTTGTCAAAGTAGCCAGTTTTGTCACACCTCCAGCAAATCAACTTCAATTTTTCATTCGAATAAGCCTTATTATAACGATTATCCCTTCATCATTGTTACAGGGGAACCTTTTATATCTCGCCACATTAGCAGTAACCAACAACTTCATTGATCTTTGACCTTCCGAGAAATCATTATACTCATTGAAACTCTATCATGTACTCATCCACATCTTGTAATAATAATTGCCATACCAACTATAGGGAATTAGCAATCAATATTTTGAATCTCGCAGTGTTTCTATATCAACAGTTATATGCATACATATAACAATTATCTCTTAGAATTATGATCTTCCATTATGAAATTCTGAAAAGCGCCCAGCCTACGAATCAGTTCTCGAAATTTTGAAAAATGTTGATGAAGCAGCAAAAACTGTAAACGGCCTTAACAGCCAAAGTTTGATGATAAAGAATAGTGTGTTGGCAAAGCTCAGAAAAAGAGAAGGTTTGGTACTGGAAAACGGATTGAGCAAATCATGAAGGAGGCTGTGGATAAATCACAAAGACTAAACCTGCCTTCAAAGAATCCAAATGATTCAGTGTCTGCTGAAGTCATTAACGTATACCTTGCTCCTGACTCTAAACCTTTGCGGACAAATATTCTTCATCACCTTTCGATATTAGAAATTCTAATATATCATCGTATCTTTCATTATAAATATCCTCTATATTTCTGAAGATATTTTCATAACTATCCTTATCTGAAATCATTTATCTTCTTCGTTATCTGTATTACATCATAAAGGAAACTGTTTAGTTTCAATATTCTGTAAACCTTATATTTCTGAAGATATTTTCATAACTATCCTTATCTGAAATCATTTATCTTCTTCGTTATCTATATTACATCATAAAGGAAACTGTTTAGTTTCTATATTCTGTAAACCTTCGAGTTTAAAATATGAATGTTTTGAAGAAGTGTTGAGAATTGAAGCATGAGTTAGTATAATATAATGACACTTGATCAACGTGATTATATTACAATAAGTCATGCTGAGTTTTTAATGGAATGTGATAAAGGTTCACAGATCATACCCTCATCATGAACCATGTTACATAACTCTTTCATTCTATTTAACCTCTAAACTATTAAGAAAATATTTTTCTTGAGGATTCGGTCCTTTCTGTATATTCTGGTAATTTGACAAATCAAATCGTGCTATTACCTTTCCTTTCTACTTTGTATATTATGATCATTCGAAACTCCATACCTACGAATTTTGGACCATTATTCGCTTGACTTGAAGTCAGGAAGGAAAAACAAAAGCATATAACTCCTAAATATAAGGGAAAATATAAAGCCTGACAACAACACATAAATTACAAACCGTGTATATCAATACGTATTGCAACGTAAAGACACGAGAGAATTAAAAACATTATAACCCCAAGGTAATAGTAGAAGAAAATAACTTCCTCTGGTGGCAGATGAAAAAGAAGAATGAAGGATACGATAGCCAGAAAAATATCAAGAATCATGACTGGATTTAACATTTTCACAACCTATTGGGAGGTATGAAATGAGGAAGAAGATGTTGGAGCAATGAAAATAATGGAACGGAAGAGGTTGATTTATAGCAAAATATCATACATAGCAATCGAGGCAGGTTACCGTAATTAATCAAAGAGGATCATAATTTCCTTGATTACCGTTGAATCAAATCTTTTATAGATTTCAAGGATTATCTTTAGATTCCTTGAAATCCGGAAATCCACCGTGACTACGTCAAAAGTTAAATCTCTATCTCAACCTTTTGTGACAGCTTCACTCGTACGCTTCACATAATCGAATCGTTTTATCTATATTAGTCAATAATGATGAAACTCTACTCATCAACTCGTATTCGTCATAAAAACATTTTTATTGTTAGCCATGACAATCTCTATCAAATTTCGGGACGAAATTTCTTTAACGGGTAGGTACTGTGACGACCCGGAAATTTCCGATCAAATTTAAAACTTAATCTTTATATGATTTCGACAAGATAAGCAAAGTCTGTAATATTGATTCTCAAAATTTTTGAACTAATGTTATATATTCAGTTAACCTTTGACTATTGACCGACTTTTTACGAACATCTATTTGTAAATAGATATATGTATAAATATATATATACAATAAGTTGGAATATTAATTATTAAAATTAATTATAAATAACTTGCAATGTGTATTTAAAAACTGATTTATGTATATTAAATAACGATATATACATATATATAATTTCAAGTTATTTAGTAAACGATAGTAACATTCGTTTATTGATTCAATTGATATTTAGATAAGTTAACTAAAACGTTTAAGATGAACAAGTAAAACACTAATTTACTACAGTATTTTTGATTTGCTACAATACCCGAAAAGCTACAGTGTTTTCGAAAAACACTATATCCAAATGAAAATGTATGTATATTTTACAAATTATAAAATATAATATTAACTTAGATATAAAACGTTTTGATTTAAAATAATATTATTATATATTAAGACGTTAATTTATAGACGCAAATGACCTAAACACTCGAACGTACAAGATACACTTCGGGTAATATAGTTATTTGTAATGTAAGTCTATATATTGACAAAGGTACGAGTCACGAAACGTAGAATGCAAGTTATTAAAGCATACGAATCAACGTCCGAAAATCCGAAATCGAGACATAAACCATGTATCAACGTACGAGTCAACGGACCTAAAATTACAAGTCAACTATGCACATGAATATAATATAATATAATATATATATAATTAATATAAATTATATATATTATATATATATAATAATATGTTGACAAACAAGAAAACAAAACACAAATGAGCTGGCAGACCACCCCATGCGATCACATGGGAAATGGCCTAGAAAGCCATGCGATCGCATGGCCCCAAAATTCTGGCCAAGTACTATAAATAGCCACGAATTCGGACAAGTTCAGTACACCTCTTTCATTCTTATTTTTCTTTCTTTCTTCTGTAAATATATTTATATTTATATTATTATTATTAAGATTAATATTATTATTATTAATCTTATTATTATCACTAGAAGTGTTATTATTATTATTATTATTATTATACATAAAATATTACGACGAGGTTATGCCCAAAAGATTTTAAAACAAGCTTTTCGAGCGGGATAGAGCTAAGGAAATCATGAGAGGTTATGGGTATTACTTGGGGGTTATGATCATGAGTCAAAGGTCAACCTAGCATTTATCATTTCCGTTGCGTCTACGTACTTTCCTGCAATATTGAATCACAATATTGATACGTGAGCATTCATATTTTACCTTTACTATATTAATAGTGTATCCATGTCTAGTGCACAAGTATATATATTTTTATGCATGCTTGTATGCTAAATTTCATCGTTAGATAGTTTTATGATGAATCACGAATTTAATACATATACTACTGATATAAGGTATATGATATGTATGTTATTGGAAAGCTGACGAAAAATTAATAACTTTTCATTTAGAATTCGCGTGATTTCGATGAACGAATTAAAAGTTATGGTCAACCGAATTATGATTGACGTTAATTGAAATTGCTTTTGAATCTGCAAATTAATATTTACCCAACTTGTTTATAAGATTAATAAATTGAATTTTTGGATACTACTAGTCGAGTAAATGAATTCTTATATAAAACACGTCTCGTTTTGTTAAACAATTGTCAAAGTTGACTTTTTGAGATGATTTTTGTTAAATTTTGCTTGTCGGTCTCCAGCATTAGGATTGTGATGCACTATGACCTGACCTAGCTTGTTAGACATGTATTGACCAACATATGTTCTCTAGGTTGAGATCTACGGTTATTTTGCATTCCGAGTTTCGGTCACATTTCGGTGAATGACCTTATGTGCTGCTAAGGTGAGTTTCATATGCTCCCTTTTTAATTCCTTTTGCAATCTATATTTTTGGGCTGAAAATACATGCACTTTATTTTAAACGCAATGGATACAAGTACATACTAAATTCTACACTGAGTTTGAACCGAAAATACCTTAGCTTTGGTAACTAGTAACTGCCAGTTATAAGAACTGGTGGGCGCGAGTTAGTTGTATATGGATCCATAGGGCTTGACATCCCCGTCTGTTCCAGGTATAGAAACCCTAGCCTGAACTATAAAACAGACGTATACTATTTGAGTTTAGTACACGTTGGATTGCGTGTATCATACATGTTGGTTGCATGTATGTTAAAACAAGGGTACTTATTATAACGTTAAAGCTTAGTTACCAGGGTACTCAATCTTGTAGAATATTTTGATAAACGTTTCTGGATGAAACAACTGAAATCTTGTGATCCACCTTTATATACAGATTATGCGCAACATTAAAACTATTAACTCACCAACCTTTGTGTTGACACTTTTAAGCATGTTTATTCTCAGGTTCCTAGAAGTCTTCCGCTGTTTGCTTATATGTGATACAAGCTATGTGCATGGAGTCATACATGCTTAATTCGAGAAAAAGTTGCATACACAAAATCATCACCATGTATCTTATTTTGACTGCATTATCAACGGATGTAGTATTCTAAACTATTAGTTACGGTGATTGTCTATATGTAGAAATCATCAAACATCAAAAACCTTGGAATTTGATAATCATTTATGATGTGCCTTTTCAAAAGAATGCAATGTTTACTAAATGTATCATGTAGAGGTCAGTACCTCACTGTCAAATTGATGAATGATGTATTTATCCAAATGGATTTGGACGGTTCATCACAGTGTAGATGGTCCAGATGATGCAGATGTAGACGGCACAGTGCGGGCGGTCTTACGCACGAATGGATCGGCGGGATACGGTACGACCCTATTACGGGCTGTGACCCTAACCAACTGTCCACGTGCGTCCACGAACGGTCTTCCTCCGTTAATCCCTGGGATAACAGTACCATCGAAACGATATCGCTTCTTCGGCGGGTTAGAGGGCGGCTGCACGGGCTCCTCCTCAGGGTCCTCCTCAGAATCCTCCTCGCTGGAGTCGTCGGATGATGATCCATCTGAATCGTCGGAAGGAAATGCAGGATCATCGCGGGTGGGAGAAAGCATCTGACCGGTGGTCATAAGTCGATATCTGCCTGGTGGAATCGGTACAACACATCGATCAGCGGTGCGTCTAGCCCAATGTCTATGCTCGTTACGGAAAGGACCGTCTCCATTTCCCCCAGGGATCACAGTATCACCGGAATGGTACTGTGGCTCCGGGAGTCTACGGCTGGGTAGTGCTGGAATCATCTCGGGATCCTCGTCTCCGTCAAAGGGTAGCGGTGAGTCAGCAACAATAGTAGCGAGGCAACAGTCGTCTCTGAGTTACTCTCGAAGTCAAAGGTCATGGGCAGCATGTCTGACATCTGAACAAGGAAAAATAACTTTTTCCATATCAGTAAGACATATAGCAAGCACGAAATCAGGCACTGCAGGAACCTAGACCATCTACCGCAGTACATAGCATGGCAATAACAACAATACTAAACAAAGTAACATGCAATCGAAAGCAGACAGTAGCATGCAGTAACGAGGATAAGCAATAGCATACAGCAAGTTCACATAGCAGTAAGGGTAAGTAGTAGCATGCAGCAAGATCATACGGCAGTATAAGTAAGCAGTAACATGCAGCACTAGTAAGCAGTAACAAGTAAATGAGCAAGTTGTAGATTAGTCCTATTAGTGAATCCTACTCGGTCTGGTCTAGACTCACTAATGCAACCTAATTCCCTATAACCAATGCTCTGATACCAAATGTGACACCCCGTACAAAACCATCGTGTACGGTTCATCAACAACAGGATCATTACAAGGTCAAACACTATATGCTATTTGAAAACCAGTTTTGCATTCATAAAAAGATATCGTTTTACAAAAGATAACGTGACACAAAGGTCGTTACAAAGTCATTGTTTGAAAATAACATAAGTTACGAATGCAAAAAAAAAGTTCCATGATTGAGACATCTCTAAGTAATGCGGCGGAAATCTAACACATCATGTCCATAACAGCAAGTCTATAACACCAAGACAGCAATTCTAACAGCGGAAGCAACATCGTCTAAGCACCTGAGAAATACACGCTTAAAAGTCAACACGAATGTTGGTGAGCTATAGTTTGTAATTAGTAAAGTAATGTAGACCACGAGATTTCAGTGCTTCAATCAGCAGTTTAAATCAGTATGAAAAGTATATGCTTAACCGTGGGCACCAGGTAACTAGACTTGACGTATGTATATCACCCCCTAAAGTGCACTTGGCGAGTGCGTTTGTCCTCGAAGTATTAAACACCCGTTGAATGCTAGCACGACTAGCCCGAGTGGGGTTGTCAAACCCTATGGATTCATATCTAAGATTCGCGTTCACGGTTAGGAAACCAATGATTAAACGTTACCTAGCTAAGGGGAATCTTTGTGCCGTTATATCACCCACACATATGTAAATTTTAAGTACTCGTGTCTAGTATGTAAAATGTAAAAAGCGCATGTATTCTCAGTCCCAAAAATAGTAAAAAGTAGAAAAGGGAAGCTATAACTCACAGTGAATAAGCAGTAAAAGTCGATGTGAAACGTATGCAGGTAGTAAGTTGGTCCGAAAGGTCGTCAACCTAAGTCAAAGGTCAATAGGTCCGTATGTTGCCCCAATAAGTGTAAAAGTGAATAAATTAAGTTTAAGTGTCATCATCAACATCATCATCGTTCATCAAAACTAAGGTAAGTTTAACAAGAATAGAGATCGAAACAAATGGCTGACTTCGGACAGCTGTTACGACCTCTATACAAATCGAAAAGACGCGTAGTCAGTGGATATGGCTCCGTATGTGAGTCCTCTAACTGCTGAACAATTTTTAGAACCTAACTCGTCTTCATTTGACCATAGCGATGGTTTAAGTGCGAGTAGGTCAGCAATTTCAGCACAACCTTACAAAGGCGTAGTGACTTTCGGAAGGCTATAAATCCTAAACCATATTTCGGATTAAGTCGAGACCTGAACGAAAAGTCATCTAATCGAAACGAACTATCTGAAAATGAATTTTCCAGTAGCCCAAGAGTCTGATCAGACCCCTAAAAACAGCAAACAAGTGCTTCGGTGAGATTCTTGGTGCTTGATGCTCATCACGGTTCTCATCCTTGATGCTTGTAAGCTTCAAGTGTACAACTCTTTGATGTTTTAGCATCACTTTGACCAAGGTTCAACCATCAACACACAACTAAGAGTAAAATCTATCATTCCACAAGTTTTGAACATCAAGATTGCCTCTTTATTGCATAAATCCAATAATGCTTCAACCTTTGTCCATTTTACACAAGTTTATGCATCTCCATCATATGTGATGATGAAGACTTGATCTTTATCATCACAACAAACACAAAAAAGTTCCAAGTAAGTGAGATCTACAATAATAACTTAGATCTCAAGTATTAAGAAAACCCTAAGCTAGAAAGCTTGGATCTTTACAAGATTAATGAGACCATAAGCTAGAAAGCTAAGATCTTTAACAAAATAATGAAAGTAATGAGACCATAAGCTAAAAGGCTAAGATCTTTAACAAAATAATGAAACCCTAAGCTAGAAAGCTTGGATCTTTAGTGTTCTTGAAGATCCTTAAAGCAAAAGACTAGATCTTCAAGTTACATGAAGATCATAAACACAAGTTTTGATCGTTATAACAAAACAAAGAAATTACAAGCTAGATCTAACAACTCAATGAAGATTCAAAGCTAGAAAGCTTGAATATTTCATGTTCTTGAAGGATTCAAACCCAAGTTTAAATCTACAAGATATAACAAGATCAAAAGCTAAAATCTAGACCCATTAAATGATGATGATGATGTCGTGTATATGAAGGGGAGAAGAAGAGAAAGAAAATTTAAAACTTACACTTTTTAGAGTGAGAAAGACTAGAGAGAGAATTAGAGAGTAAGTGTGTGTAATTTGTAAATGAAATCAAGTGTGAAATGAATGGGATAAGCTTGGTATTTATAGGAAGTGAGGGTGTGGGGAGGGTGTGTAGGCCGTAGGTTTAGTGGGGACAAGGGGGACACCTTTTTGCTTTTTGGTTAATGGGTGTCTAAAGTTGGTGCTTATGTTAGGATCCCATGCAACATTAAGGATAATGCTTAACAAAAATGCTAGTATGTTCCCTCTAATAAATGGGCATTTGTCTTTCATTATTATGGGTCACTAACTTATTATAATTGTGCTAATTAAATAATCCACTAGCTAGTGTAGGGTGGGCTAAAGTCCAACAAGGTAGAAAGTCCAACAAGACTAACTAGTGTGCTCTAGTAAATTACTAAGCTTAATTAAGCATCCAAAAACCCAAGTAATTGTTATTATAAAATAACAATTAGTATTTCGTAGTCATAATATTCCGATTATGACCAAAGTTAAACGTGTACACAGTACGCAGTTCGTTCTAAACGTCAGGTGACACCAACGGTCATAAAGGCTTCCGGGGATCAAGTTAAGTAACCTACGTACTTAAAGGAATGTTTAAACATATAAACGAAAGTAATCCACATGTAGTAAGATCCCAGAGTATAGTATAGCTCAGTACGCACAAATACGCAATTTCGTGAAAGCACAAAGCACAGAATTAAGTCGAAAAAGTCGGGTCGTTACATACTGCCAGGAGCTGCACCTATAGCTCGCGCACTTATCAACTTGCACCTTCCGAAATGCAAGAGTTGCAGAGTTAACTACAAGAACTGCTAGACCATGGATTTATTCAACCAAGCTCTTCGCCTTGGAGCGCTCCCGTTTTGGTTGTGAAGAAGAAAGATGGATCTTTTCGCATGTGTATCGATTATCGTGAACTGAACAAGTTGACAATCAAGAACCCGTATCCCCTTCCTAGGATTGATGATCTATTCGATCAGCTACAAGGATCAAGCGTTTATTCCAAGATTGATCTACGGTCAGGTTATCACCAGTTGAGGGTGAAGGAGGGTGATGTCCCCAAGACTGCGTTCCGAACTCGTTATGGTCATTATGAGTTTCTTGTGATGCCATTTGGTTTGACTAAATCACCTGCCGTGTTTATGGATCTTATGAACCACGTTTGCAAGCCGTATCTAGACAAATTCATTATCGTATTCATAGATGATATCTTAATCTATTCTAAGAGCGAAGAAGAACACGAACGTCACCTTTGACTTGTGCTTGAACTCTTGAGACAAGAACAACTCTATGCCAAATTTTCCAAGTGTGAATTTTGGTTAAAGGAAGTTCAATTTCTTGGCCACGTTATTAGTAACCAAGGTATCAAAGTCGATCCCGCGATCGAAGCCATTAGCAAGTGGGAAACCCCCACTACTCCTAGTCATATTCGTCAATTTTTAGGCCTCGCTGGTTATTATCGTAGGTTCATCGAAGGTTTCTCTTTGATTGCACGTCCTTTGACCGCGTTAACTCACAAAGGAAAGAAATTCGTTTGGACGGCCGAACAAGAGTCGGCATTCTAAACTCTGAAGCAGAAGTGAACCACCGCACCTATCTTATCCCTTCCCGAAGGCAGTGATAACTTCGTTGTATATTGTGATGCCTTAAAACATGGTTTTGGGTGTGTATTGATGCAACGGAAGAAAGTTATTGTTTACGCCTCCCGACAATTGAAGATTCACGAACGAAACTACACGACTCACGATCACGAACTTGGAGCCATTGTCTTTGCACTCAAATTATGGAGACACTATCTTTACGGAACCAAAAGTACCATCTTCACCGACCACAAAAGCCTCCAACACATTTTCGATCAGAAGCAACTGAATATGAGACAACGACGGTGGATCAAAACAATGAATGATTACGATTGTGAACTTCGTTACCATCCTGGCAAGGCAAACGTTGTAGCCGATGCCTTGAGCTGAAAGGAGAGAATGGTACCTCTTCGTGTCTGAGCCCTAAACATCACCATCCACGCAAATCACAATAGCCAAATCCGTGTAGCTCAAGATGAGGCTCTCAAAGAGGAGAATATCTCTCAAGAATGCTTGAACATTCTCGTCTCTCGATTAAAGGTTAAGGAGATCGGGCTCCGATATTTCACTAGAAGAATTTGGGTGCCTAGTTATGGGGATTTACGAAGCCTTATTCTAGACGAAGCCCATAAGTTAAGGTATTCGATTCATCCAAGAGTTGGTAAGATGTACCACGATCTCAAGGAACAATATTGGTGGCCAAACCTTAAAAAGGATGTTGCTATTTACGTTGGAAAGTGTTTAACTTATTCCAAGTTCAAAGCCGAACATCAGAAGCCGTCTGGGTTACTTCAATAACCCGAGATCCCGCAATGAAAATGGGAAAGCATAACGATGGCTCATCACGAAACTACCAAAAACGGTAGGCGGTTATGATACCATCTGGGTTATTATTGATCATCTCACCAAATCCGCTCATTTCCTAGCTATGAAAGAAACTGATACAATGGACAAGCTTGCAAACTGTACATAAAGGAAACTGTATCCCGTCAAGGTGTACCCTTATCGATTATTTTTGACCGAGATGCCCGTTTCGCTTCTAGATTTTGGCGTTCCTTGCAAGAAGCTTTGGGAACACGTTTAAACATGCGTACCGCATATCACCCACAAACCGACGGACAAAGCGAATGCACGATTCAAACCTTGGAAGACATGTTACGTGCTTGTGTTATTGACTTCGGAAAAGCTTGGGAAAAGCATTTGCCCCTAGCTGAATTCTCTTACAACAATAGCTATCACGCGAGTATTAAAGCCACACATTTCGAAGCTTTATATGGCCGCAAATGTCATTCTCCTATTTGTTGGGCCGAGGTAGGTGATAAGCAAATCACTGGACCCGAACTCATCCATGAAACAACCGAGAAGATCGTTCAAATCAAGGAAAGGCACAAGACGGCCCATAATCATCAAAAGAGCTATGCTGACATTAGATGTAAAGATCTCGAATTCCAAGTGGGTGACCGCGTAATGTTGAAAGTCGCACCGTGGAAATGTGTAATCCGTTTCGAAAAGCGTGGAAAGCTAAACTCGCGATATATTGGTCCTTTCGAAATCTTGGAGCGTATCGGACCTGTTGCTTACCGTTTGGACCTTCCATCTCAATTAAGTTCTGTTCATCCCACATTCCACGTATCGAATCTGAAGAAATGTCTTACCGAACCAGAACTTGTCATACCACTCGAGGAGCTTACGATTGATGACAAACTCCACTTTGTGGAAGAAGCTGTTGAGGTCTTGGACCGTGAGGTCAAGACTTTGAAGCACAACAAGATTCCAATTGTCCGAGTCCGTTGGAATGCTAAACGAGGACCCGAGTTCACTTGGGAACGGAAGGATCAGATGATGCAGAAATATCCTCACCTTTTCCTGACTCTACCGTCTACCTTAGCTTAAAATTTCGGGACGAAATTTTCTTTAACCGGTGGGTAATGTAACGACCCGACCTTTTTCGACCTATATTTATGCTTTTTATTTTCACGAAACTGCGTATGTGTGCGTACTGAGCTATAATATATTCTGGGATCATTATTCATGCTAATTACTTTCGTTAATACCTTACAACGTGTTATTAAGTGCTTAATCACTTAACTTGATCCTCGAATGCTTTTACGACCATTAGTGTCACTTGTCGTTTAAAACGAGCTACGTACTTTGTACACGTTAAGCTTTTGTCATAATTGGAGTATTATGACTACTTAAAACTAATTGTTATTTTCTAATGACAATTACTTGGCTTATTGGTTGCTTAATTACGCTTAGTGTTTTACTAATGCACACTAGTTAGTCTTAATGGACTTTTTACCTTAATGGACTAAGGCCCACCCTACTCTAGCTAATGGACTTTTAAGTTAGTCCAATTTTAATGGACTTATGACCCATTAATATGTAGGATAAAATCCATTAAGATAAGCCAACATACTAGCATATTTGTGTACCATTTCCTACACTTTGTTGCATGGGATCCCAACATACAAGCACCACCTTTGTACCACCACCCATGCAAAAGCAAAATGGTCCCCTCTTGTCCCCAAAACCATCGGCCTACACCACCACCACCACCACTATAAATTCAAACCTCATCCTCATTTCACACTTCATTTCATTTCTCATTTCACACACACTTTCTCTCTAATTTTCTCTCTAGTCTTTCTCATACTAAAAGCTTAAGAAATTGTAAGTTCTTGAATTTTCTTTCTTCTTCTTTTTCTTTCTTAGTCACGACATCATCATCATCATCATCATCATGAGATTAAGCTTTTAGCTTTTTGATCTTGTTATATCTTGTAGATTCAAACCTTGATTGGAAATCTTCAAGAACATAAAAGATTCAAGCTTTCTAGCTTTGAATCTTCATTACTTTATTGGATCTAAGTTTTGTAGCTTAAGATCTCTTTATTTTTGTTAAAAGATCAAAACTTGTGTTTATGATCTTTATGAAATTTGAAGATCTAACTTTTTACTTTAAAGATCTTCAAGAACATTAGAGATCCAAGCTTCCTAGCTTGAGGTTTCTACAAAAAGTTTGTTAAGAGATCAAGTTATTTAACTTATGATCTTCTTTGATTTGTTTTGTTTCAATTTTGTAACTTGTGCTTTTCAAGAAACAAAGATACAAGCTTTCTAGCTTGAAGTCTCATAAGTATTGTTAAGGGATCCAAGCTTTCTAGCTTAGGGTTTCATTATTTTGTTTGATCTAAGTTATGTAACTTAAGTCTTGCTTGTTTGATTTGAATCAAATTTTATAGCTTTAAATGTTGAATAGAACTTGTATTTGTGTTGAAACTAAGAACATGATGTAACCTTGGTTCATCATCCTTCTAAAACTCTTAAGTGAGCTGTATTTCTTCTTAGTCTTGACATTGTGTGTTGAAGGTTGAAACTTGGTCAAAGTGATGCTAAAACATCAAAGAGTTGTACACTTGAGGCTTACACGCATCAATGATGAGAACCGTGATAAGCATCAAACACCAAGAAACCTACCGGAGCACTTGTTTCTGTTTTTCAGGGTCTGATCTGACTCCTGAAGCTTCTGGAAAGTCGATTTCCAGAAAGTTCGGGATGTGTATTGATGTGGTAGCATGGGGGTACGTGATAGTACTATATTTTACTACGAAATACGTTACAATTTACACAAGTTTTAATTATTTATTTACAAATGGGATATACCTAAACCTTGCTACAACACTATAGGCAGTGTACCTAATCGTACAGTAGTGTAGTTTTTAGTAAGTCCGGTTCGTTCCACATGGAGCGGGCTTATTGCACACTATATTTTTAAACAATTATATTTGTACAAAATATATTATATTAATAATATATAAAAGGGGGTTTACCGTTTAATGACCGGTTTGTCGATTTTATATTTTAAGCGAAGCGTAAAGTAAATGATGATATTTAACCAATATAAAATAAATAACAATAATTAAAATGACAATAAATAAAAGTACGAGGAAATATGAAATAAAATATATTATGCTTATTTAAACTTCCGTAACTATGATGTTTGACGTTTTGATTTTAATTTATTGTCCTGGGTTAATTGTCCTTTGTCCTGGATGTATTTGAAACCTATCTGGTTTTTATCCACAATAGTTCATCGATCATAATTATAAAATGCTCGGCAAATTTAACCTTATGCCCGAAGTCAAATATTCCAACTAACTGGGGATTCGAACTGTAACAAGGTCTTAATACTTTGTTTAATGAATACACCAGGTTATCGACTGTGTGTAATCCAAGGTTTTAATACTTTTTTAACAATTACACCAATTACCCTTGAATGTAATCCACCCCTGTTTTAATGAGTCCATTGACTATTAATCCATCCCCGTGTCCGGTCAAATGAACAATTATTAGTATTTATAGATATCCCTCCCATCGTGTCCGATCGAGCGTATGTGGTTATTTATATCTACGTCAAATTGTAAATCTCTATATTAATTTAATGAGGTATCATTTAGTTAATATAAATCCCATTAGTAGCCCATAGTCTAATTTCTACAAGTGTCGTTCTTTTGTCCAAACCCCAATTATGGTACAAAGCCCAATAACCCCATCTTTAATATTTAGCCCAACATCATAATTACTTCAGCTCAAATAAGCATAATAATAATTTAGTTACGAGACATTAATTTAAAAAGGAGAACATAACTTACATTGAGTATTTATCGCGTAGTGTTACACGGACAGAATTTCGACTTAAAAAACCCGTAAAATAACCTTTACATAACCCAAACTAATCTAATATAAAACTAACCTATACTATATATATATATATATATATATATATATATATATATATATATATATATATATATATATTACAGAGTATTATTATTATTATGTATATATATATTTTTTTTAAAACTGCAGAAGCTCGTGGCCTTTTATAGGCATTTTGGAATCTGGCTGCTCCGCGAGTCGTGGAGTTTTTGGCCTTCAAACTCCGCGAGTCATGGAGTTTGATTTTTCAGCTCACAATTTTTTGGATCTTAGCTTGTCGACGTAATTAAATAATAATATAATATATAAATAATTTTTAGAATTATTTATATATTATATTTTATTTATGTGCATAGTTGACTTGTAATTTTTGCACCGTTGCGTAGCGCGTTGAGAGTTGACTCATGTCCCGGTTTCGGATTTTCAAACGTCCTTTCGTATAATTTAATATCTTGTACTTTGCGTTCCGCAACTTGTACTTTTGTCATTTTTAGACGTTTCTTATCAATAAATTGAACCACTTGGATTGTATCTTGTACATTTGAGCTTTTTGGTCATTTGCGTCTTCAAATTGTCGTTTTCACCTTTTGTCTTCGCACTTATTTAATATAAACGATTACAACTTAAAATAGGACAATTACAACTAAATAATTTACATATTGGGAGGATATTGCTACTAAATATATGTTCATTTGGAGCACTATCAAATATCTCCACACTTGAACGTTGCTTGTCCTCAAGCAATACAGAACTTGAAATTAAATCACACGAATCACTTCTTTATTTTTCACACTTTATACATCAGTGATTTTGATACGGCGGTATAAACAATGATAGTAACGATGTGGTTTACAGTCCCACATGACTATGAAAATGTAGATCCTTAAGGAAACATTTGATCTTTTTGAAAATTTAATGTAGCTTTTACCCTAGATAAGTTTTCCGGAATAACCCTTCACCGGTGTTGCAAAATATTTTTGTCGGTTTCAGATTTGAAAATTTTAGCTCAAAACTTATGGTTTTGTGTCACCCACTTGCTAACCTTGTATTAGGAAAGCAACACGTCCAGTTTACTTGTCCCGTATATTACCTTTCGGTAAACTACCGTCCGGTTGTAAAGGAAAGCGATGAACAAGCAACTGTTAAGGCAATGTCCCGTGACTTGCTTTTGATTATGGTCTATAAAGTGTCGGACGTAATTACTATCCTTTGTAGGAGCAATAGTAAAGCTCACCCTTATAATTTTTCGGTCTGGCACAAGGTCCTGTCTTCGACCATGCTATGCAACCACCGTTCTTACGGTTGACACCCGATTTGGTTCAGGTGACCTAATGAATTCCAGGTGAATTCCTAGGATTTTACGTTCAATGGTAATGAACGCATTGAAAATAGGTTTTCAGAAAACAAACCGGTTTGTAATTTTTGATCAAAATATTTTCTCGTTCAAGCTCGAGTTTAGATATCATTGAATTCCATGAGTTTGAATTCTCAATCTTTAAGGTCAATCTCAAGGATTGAGTAATATCAGTCTTAAAAGCTGATTTTTGGTCTTTTAAGGAGATTATCCTTTCTGGGGATCTGATTCATTAGTCTTATCAAGCTAATTTGCACGGTGCCCCTCCATTGTACGAGATAAATCCTTCTCATGGTTAGGATAAATCTGACCACTTGACGACCCTGTTTGATGCTGAGGTCCGTGGATTTCCTGCTGATTTTAGAGATGACTTTTCTAGATTTTTCGTCAACCTACAGCTGGTCTGGACAACAACTTCATGACCTAAATCAAGAAGCGCGTTTCTTTTTCGGAAGACTTTACTTCCTTTTAATGATGGAATTTTGATTCACCGTGTAGATCCATCTTTTCTTTCAAATATATTACAGTAAATCGGGTAAAACTGATTAAAATCGTCCAAAACAAAAGTACCTGCAATAACTTTACAGAAACATGTGATAGATAGTTTTTAATTGAATAACTTGGTACATTCTCCCCACACTTAGTTTCTTTCTTTGCCTTTTTATTCTCCTTTATTCCATTTTAAATGAATTCAATCGTTTTAGGGTGTTTCTCAATTTATGTCCTTTCCGAGGTAACGATAATTTCGGTATTAACACCTAGTTTTCATCGTTCATAAATATGTATAAACATGATTTTGACTTCATTTAGTTGAAAATTTTTCAAATTTTCACAAAATTTGACAAATAAACTAAGTGCAAACCCGAGAGAATTTATAACCCTTCCCCACACTTGAGATCATGCAATGCCCTCATTTGCATGAAATCAGACTATAATTATAAATTCATGAGGGTGATTGTAACGTCCTCCCAATAGGGTCTGGAAGAAACGTTACTAATATCAAATAAACCAACATATTATAATACGAGAACAATACTAAATGAGAAAATTTAACTTTATTGAGTACGCAGGGGAAAATGAAATGTCGTTACAATAATGGAAATAACGATAAAGTAATTGTTCATATGCAGAAGTAATAAATGCGATATCTCTTGATCCTAAGTCCAAGTAGCATCACATAAGTAGTAGATAAGAAAGCTTGAATCGAACAGCACCTAAGACAAAACATGCTAAAGTGTCAACCAAAAAGGTTGAGTGAAGTTCATAGGTTTAACAAAAGTAGTTATCGTTTTTTTTAGACCACAAGATTTAGTTGTAAAGTTGATCTCCCACAGGATCAAAAAGTAGATCTCGCAGATCCAAAAGTAGTACTGATTCGTGATATTTTAGACTAAACGTTTGTTTTGTTGCCCCGATGATAAGTTGACAGTACCTTATCACCATGTTTAAATCATTATTAAGTAATACAAAGACATCGCGGTCAAATGTATCGGGGACGTTACTCCCGATAGGCCTACCCCCAATAATTAAGAATGCCTTATCCTGAAAGCAATTAAAAAATATCACTGTGGGGTCTTAGTAGCATAAGCTAGTCATAGTACAGTTTAGGTTCGTACTTGTGTCTAAGTTGTTTAAAGTATAAAAGCAGCATGTGTCTCACCCCAGTAAGTATAAAAAGTGCTATAGCAATAAGAGTGGGGCTATGAAAGTCACCTTAGTAAGTAGAGAGAGAGTTATTCCTCGGAATAAAGAGTTGAACGAGTGAGCAGGAAAGTCAACCTATTGACATTTAAGAGTAGTTAAGTGTTTTGCCCATGTTTAAGTTTAAGTATGTGTTTAAGTATAGTTTGTTTTACTAAGTTTCTATTCCTAGTAAGTTACTATTTTTATAAAGTTTCCATTTTTAGAAAGTTTCTTATTTTACTAAGTTTCTATGACTAGAGAGTTTCTACTTTTATGAGTGTTTTTCATTTTAGGATACTTGCCGTATTAGATAAGCTTCCAATCACCCCTTTCCCTTCGAATGGCTAATTTAGATCTAGGGGCTTGAGCCATAGGACCCTTTAAATCGGAAATCCAAACCCTCTGCCTAGAATCTCGTAGAAACCATTCGTCAAGAAAGTTCGAAGATCTATACATCTCTAATACATATCTCAAAATGTTTTTATGCTACAATATAAGTAGTAGGTTATAGGTGCTAGTAATAGTAATAGTGTATACATGTTAAGTACTAGTATAAGTAGTATTAGGGTTTAAGGTTTTAATATGTATATGTATATATAATTCGTATATATACATAAAAATATTTTTTTTTTACATGTATATATGTATATATAAATCTAGGAGTGTTTATGTATATACTTATGAATAACAAGTTTATAATATGAATATGAATTAACAAAGATTAAAGTTTATGTAAATAGTTTAGGGTTTATGTTATACCTTTGAAGATTCAAGATAATTAACAAACAAAAGATGAACACGATGAAGATGGAAGATAAAAGCCTTAAAAATCTTGAAGAACTCCTTGAAGATTCTTGAAGAACACGAAGAACAAGCTTGAAGATCCGAATACCACAAGAGAGGGAGAGGGAGAGATTGTTTTTGAGAGAGGATTTTGGTGTGATTTGTGAATGAGAAACTAGGAGTCTAGGAGTGTTTATATAGTGCAAGTATTAGAGTGTTAGTCAACATAAGGATGTTCTAATTAATGATTTTATTTTGTTTTATAATTTTTAGTCAACAAAAGGTGGTACTAGTTTATAATTAGTCAACATAAGGATGTACTAGTTTATACTTTATTTTTAGTCAACATAAGGATGTAATTGTTTAAGATTCTTTAGTCTCATTAGTATTACTATTATTATTATTATTATTATTATTATTATTATTATTATTATTATTATTATTATTATGTTTATTATTATTTTTACATTTACTACATGATAAGTATTATTTTCTTTTTACTAATTCATGACTTGTATTTATTTTTATTTAGTTCCCAATTGTTTTATTATTTATATAAATGTCACTTTTTATTTATTACTTATAGATTAATAGTTATAAATAATATTATTGAAATGCATAAATTTTAATTAGCAGTGAGTGTCGAATAAAAGTTTATTATTTGGTCAACGTTAAATTGATTGTGTATATAACAACCCTTAAATAATTAATACGTATAGTCAGACAGTAAACCCTAGGGTCATTTCAGTAATTTCAAAAGTCAAAAAGTGAGGGTTGTTATAGTACCTCCCCGTTAATAAAAACTTCGTCCCGAAGTTTTAGATAGACTTCTCGGATGCATCAGCAGTTGAGAAGAGATGGGGATATTTCCGTTTCATATGGTCTTTGCGTTCCCAGGTATATTCGGGGCCTCTACGCGAATTCCAACAGACTTTAATGATAGGTATGTTGCTTTTACGCGTTTGTTTGACCTCTCCTTCCATGATTTCTATAGGTTCTTCAACGAAGTGCATTTTATCATTAATGCGAAGATCATTCAAAATGATGATGTTATACAAGTCAATTCAGTAAATTGGATACATGAAATGTGTTATGAATGGTATTGAGCTCATTTAAAACCTTGAGCATTTTATGCCACAATATTAGGGCAGACAAACAGAGAGGAGTTCGTGAAAATCACAGTCATGAAATTTGATAGAGATCTTCATTGTTTACAACAAGAATATTTTAATGATGAATATAAGTTGAAAAATAAAGTTTTATCACTATTGAATAATATGGATAAAACGATTCGTTTATAGGAAGAGTATAAACGAATCTATCATAAAAGAGTGAAATGAGAAAATTAAATGTTCGCCTTAACTTTTGACGTAGTCACGATTGATTTCCGGAATTCAAGGAATTAAAGGAAATCTTCGTAATCTATAAGATTTGATTCTCCGGTATTTACGAAATTTTGAGATTTGTTTGATTAAATGCGGTGATTTGCCTCGATTGATGTGTTTGGAATTTTGCTATAAATTAGCGTCTTCCGTTTCATTATCTTCACCACTTCTATACTTTCTTTCTCAATTCAAACTTTCAAAAGATTAAGAAAATACTAAATCCAGTTCTGATCATGGTTATTATATTGACCATCTATGCAGTCATTCTTCTTTTTCTTTTACCGCCAGAGGAATCTGTTTACTTCTTCTATGCTCTTGGGGTTATAGTGTTTTTAATTATTCCGTGTCTTTATATTGCTATACGCATTGATATACACGGTTTGTAATTTCGGAGTCGTTATCGGGCTTTATATTTTCCCTTATATGTCGGAGCTTTATGTTTTTGTTTCTTCTTCCCGACTTCAAGTCAAGCGAGTAATGGTCCAGAATTCATAGGTATGAAGTTTTGAATGATCATAATATATAAAGTAGAAAGGAAAGGTAATAGCACGATTTGATTTGTCATATTACCAGAATATCCGAAAAAGACCGAATCATCAAGAAAAATATTTTCTTGATATGTTTAGAGGTTAAATCGAATGTAACAGTCGTGTAACATGGCAAATGATGATTATAAAATCTATGAATCATCATCTTCCATTAAAAACTGAGCATGACTTACTGTAATATAATCACGTTGGCCTGACGTCATTATATTATATTAACTCATGCTTCAATTCCCAATCACTTCTTCAAAGCATTTATAATTTAAACTCGAATTTTACAGAATATAGAAACTAAAACAGTTTCCTTTATAAAGATATCGCAATGAGATACTTAATTGCGGACATGAATCGTTATGAAGATATCTTCCGAAATATAGAGGATATTTATGATGATATTTTGGAATTTCTAAGTTCGAAAGTTGATGAAGAAAAATTTTCCGCAAGCTTTTAACATGACTTTGGAGCAAGATATTCTCTAAAGATTTCACCGGATTCAGAATTTCCTGGATTCTTTGAATATAGGGTTTGGCCCTTGTGTTTGTCCTTGGTCTCCTCCATGGTTAGCTCAATCCGTTTTTCAGTTCCAAATTTTCTTTTGGGCTTTTCCAACGTACCATTCTTTATTATCAAACTGTTAGCCCTTAAGAACATCTATAGCATTTGCTGCTTCGTCAGCATTCTCAAGGTTAACGAATCTGAATCATTGATTGACAACCCGAGATGGTTTCAAGAAATTTTATTTTTAGATGATTAAACACTGATTGTAATCGTCAATGGATCTAATGGTTGACGAATAGGCGTTGTTGATTTCAAAAGTAATGAATGATAATTTTGGTGGTTTGATGTGATAATTCATCATAGAATATGAATGAATATAATTCATGAATGTAGTGATCTTTAGGAAGATAACATCTACTATAGCTTTACTTGAATTCTGATATGTCAAATTCAGAATATGTAATTTGATTTGAATGAAAATGGTTGTTCTTTGGTGCGCGGATACATATGTGGATGTAAGTAGTATAGTTACTGATTATTGAATCAGAATTTGAAGAATGTACAATGTAACATATTAATGTGAGATATAAATATTTCTCGGGTATTACCTACCCATTAAAATATTTTCACAATTAACAGTTTGTACAAAAGAGAAGATATACGTTCATATATGTATTCTTCAGATATAATATAGATTTAATGAGTTAATATAATATTAAACTCATTTGATTTACGGTTGAAACGAGAATAAATAATCTCCAAAACCTTAGAGATTTCATAATTGTCGCGAAATATTTCGCTAATGAAGTTATGAATCAATACTTCATCGTTCATTGTTATTGATATACCTCAGTATATGATGTTGGTGCTCGTGGAATTCTTGTGAAATTCATAAGGCACGAATGATGTTTTCTAGAAAGTTTCGAGTACATCGAAAATGAAAGTATACAATCAATCATGTATTTGAGTAATACACTTGGTTTATTATGAAATGGAGTTTATTGTGTTGAAGCAGTGATTAACGATTGTTAAGTCATTAACGAAGGATGTACATCATAGCATATTAATGATATGAATTAATCAAGTAGTACATACTAGTTAAGATTCACACGTAATAGCTTAGTATGAAAAGATTTATTATTGTTCCAATCCATATATATAAAGTATACATATGTAATTCTTCAGGAAGAATGAGTCAATACATCTTAACTCATTATTACTAATATTCCTTGGTATCTATGGGGCGTATGATGTTGATGTTTGAGGTACTGAGTGTGATGTTGAGGCGTGGAATGCGGATGTTTTCGTTGGTGAAGCTGGTGATGTTGGTGGAAATGCCGATGGTACTGGTGGTACTGGTTATGCTGCTGGTGCTGCTGCTGGTGTTCGTAGGTTTCGCACCATATTCTCCAGAGCCACTACTCGAGCGCGAAGCTCGTTGACTTCTTCTATTATTCCGGGATGATTGGCGGTTCGGGCAAGTGGATGAATAAGATCTAAAATTTTAGATATTATATATTCGTGACTGGATATCCTGGAAATGAGGGTGAAAATAGTGTTCCGAACGGGTTCGCCAGTAAGTGCTTCAGGTTCTTCACCAAGAGGTGAATTCGGTTGGTGGAAGGGATCACCTTCTTCTTGTCTCCATTGATTAAGTTTACTACGAACCCATTCCCAATTCATCCAAAATAGATGATGGCTGATTGGTTGGTTCATTCCGGTTACGCTGCCATTGGAGCTCGAAGAGTTCGAGGAATCCATATTATGTGTTTGGAATTAGGGTTTTTGATATGAGATTAGTTTTGAATACTGGATGATATATTCGTCTCCTCGAATACTTGTATATAGCAAAAAGATTTCCGTAATTTATGGAGGGAATTTAGGAAAAGTGTTAGACAAAATCTATTAGGATAGATACGATAAGATATAATAAGATATGATGTGGCTTTACTTTAATAATGGTAGTATGACGTGTCGAGATCATAAAGTGATAAGTATGTAATCTAATAATCTTTTGATTAAAGACTTTCAATTCGTATACTGTGATAACCCAATGACATTTTTCAATTCGCAAACTGATGCATAAAGGCATAAGGCATATAGGTACGTGATATAACAGAGAGTTATATACGTTTGAGTGTGAGTAGTAACAATTATAAGAATTTCAAAAACATGGATAATATTTCATGTAATACATATGTAATACACATAACCATGATAGATGACTTATGAATGTCAAGAATTTCTGAAATCATTGTGTCGCATTTAGATGCGGTGGTGTAATTGGATAGTACTCAGGAAAGTGAGCAGAGTTCTTAGATTAGCTCGGCATTCTAAGATAAGTAAAGTTTCTAAAGTATAGTGTAGCATTTAACAGTTAAAGGCAACAATTAAAGGCACTATGGTCAAGGAAAGTTGTAGTCCTACATTAGGAAAGAGACTTTGATTAGAATCTTTAAGTCAAGTTTGGTAAAGCATGATTGTTAAGATTATAAGGCAATCCTAAGTGCTTTAAGTGTAAGGCAGGAAAGATTATAGTTTCCTAGATTGCTAAGGCACCCTAGCTAGCAAGTAAGGCACACATAAAAATGCAATCCTGGTTCTCTATAACAGCCTGGTTATGCTCTGATACCAATCTGTAACGTCCTCCCAATAGGGTCTGGAAGAAACGTTACTAATATCAAATAAACCAACATATTATAATACGAGAACAATACTAAATGAGAAAATTTAACTTTATTGAGTACGCAGCGGAAAATAAAATGTCGTTACAATAATGGAAATAACGATAAAGTAATTGTTCATATGCAGAAGTAATAAATGCGATATCTCTTGATCCTAAGTCCAAGTAGCATCACATAAGTAGTAGATAAGAAAGCTTGAATCAAACAGCACTTGAGACAAAACATGCTAAAGTGTCAACCAAAAAGGGTGAGTGAAGTTCATAGGTTTAACAAAAGTATTTATCGTTGTTTTTAGACCACAAGATTTAGTTGTAAAGTTGATCTCCCGCAGGATCAAAAAGTAGATCTCGCAGATCCAAAGGTAGTACTGATTCGTGATATTTTAGACTAAACGTTTGTTTTGTTGCCCCGATGATAAGTTGACAGTACCTTATCACCATGTTTAAATCATTATTAAGTAATACAAAGACATCGCGGTCAAATGTATCGGGGACGTTACTCCCAATAGGCCTACCCCCAATAATTAAGAATGCCTTATCCTGAAAGCAATTAAAAAATATCACTGTGGGGTCTTAGTAGCATAAGCTAGTCATAGTACAGTTTAGGTTCGTACTTGTGTCTAAGTTGTTTAAAGTATAAAAGCAGCATGTGTCTCACCCCAGTAAGTATAAAAAGTGCTATAGCAATAAGAGTGAGGCTATGAAAGTCATCTTAGTAAGTAGAGAGAGAGTTATTCCTCGGAATAAAGAGTTGAACGAGTGAGCAGGAAAGTCAACCTATTGACATTTAAGAGTAGTTAAGTGTTTTGCTCATGTTTAAGTTTAAGTATAGTTTGTTTTACTAAGTTTCTATTCCTAGTAAGTTACTATTTTTATAAAGTTTCCATTTTTAGAAAGTTTCTTATTTTACTAAGTTTCTATGACTAGAGAGTTTCTACTTTTATGAGTGTTTTTCATTTTAGGATACTTGCCGTATTAGATAAGCTTCCAATCACCCCTTTCCCTTCGAATGGCTAATTTAGATCTAGGGGCTTGAGCCATAGGACCCTTTAAATCGGAAATCCAAACCCTCTGCCTAGAATCTCGTAGAAACCATTCGTCAAGAAAGTTCGAAGATCTATACATCTCTAATACATATCCCAAAATATTTTTGTGCTACAATATAAGTACTAGGTTATAGGTGCTAGTAATAGTAATAGTGTATACATGTTAAGTACTAGTATAAGTAGTATTAGGGTTTAAGGTTTTAATATGTATATGTATATATAATTCGTATATATACATAAAAATATTTTTTTTTTACATGTAAATATGTATATATAAATCTAGGAGTGTTTATGTATATACTTATGAATAACAAGTTTATTATATGAATATGAATTAACAAAGATTAAAGTTTATGTAAATAGTTTAGGGTTTATGTTATACCTTTGAAGATTCATGATAATTAACAAAGAAAAGATGAACACGATGAAGATGGAAGATCAAAGCCTTAAAAATCTTGAAGAACTCCTTGAAGATTCTTGAAGAACACGAAGAACAAGCTTGAAGATCCGAATACCACAAGAGAGGGAGAGGGAGAGATTGTTTTTGAGAGAGGATTTTGGTGTGATTTGTGAATGAGAAACTAGGAGTCTAGGAGTGTTTATATAGTGTAAGTATTAGAGTGTTAGTCAACATAAGGATATTCTAATTAATGATTTTATTTTGTTTTATAATTTTTAGTCAACAAAAGGTGGTACTAGTTTATAATTAGTCAACATAAGGATGTACTAGTTTATACTTTATTTTTAGTCAACATAAGGATGTAATTGTTTAAGATTCTTTAGTCTCATTATTATTACTATTATTATTATTATTATGTTATTATTATTTTTACATTTACTACATGATAAGTATTATTTTCTTTTTACTAATTCATGACTTGTATTTATTTTTATTTAGTTCCCAATTGTTTTATTATTTATATAAATATCACTTTTTATTTATTACTTATAGATTAATAGTTATAAATAATATTATTGATTATTGAAATGCATAAATTTTAATTAGCAGTGAGTGTCGAATAAAAGTTTATTATTTGGTCAACGTTAAATTGATTGTGCATATTACAACCCTTAAATAATTAATACGTATAGTCAGACAGTAAACCCTAGGGTCATTTCAGTAATTTCAGAAGTCAAAAAGTGAGGGTTGTTATAGTGATTAGTGTAGAAAAGTAATTAAAAATACCCAGTTTGTAATTACAAAGCTCGTCGAATGATAGATGGCGCGCCTCATCGTTCATTCCTTCTTGTTTTATCACACATAATTTTCTTCAAAAACGGTTGCTTTTCTGAACTGTTTGCTAATCTTTAAAAATGCGTCTTTTACCCTAATTTATTATGCATGTTTATTAACGAGTTATGCACCAACCCGAACCCCTAATTTAACGTTAAGTGGGGTTAGACTTCCCCACACTTAGCTGACGACATGTGAAGTCGGTAGAATAAGTTCCACGAATTAAAATAGTGAGCCAGTTATTTACATCTCGGGTGGTGTATAATATATCAATGGGTTTAAAGTTTAGACTCACCCGATCGTCACTACTTAATTCTTTTTTAAGTGTAGCTTTTAGTAAATGGATATGTCTCTTTTCTGGTTCTTGGTCAAATGCATCAATATACACCGACATACTTATTTCTATAGGGTGGACAATTCCTAATATTTCCTTCCTTTTATTCTCAGGATCAAAGTTTTCACCTCTATTACCCAATTGGGTGAAATTCGAGGTGTCATTATCTATTACAGCTCGTAGTTCATTTCCGGTGGATGACTCATCTATTGAGAATATTGGGTTGGAAGATTGTGGAATGGTGAAGTTCGGTTTGGCCTCGGGGGTAAAATTTTCAACGTTATCGTATTCCCAAAAGTACCAATTTGTCACCTTTACTTCTTCTTTATCCATTGATGGATCGATGATTTCGTCGGTAGAGACTAATGTGTCGATATGTTGTGAAATTGGTAAGACTGAATAAAAAGTATCATCGGGATAGTTGGTGATTTCGGAGCTCTCGAATTCATCAAAATTCGATGATATGAGATTTTCTTGCACACGACTCCTCAGATCAACAGGTATGTAGTCTGATAGAGCTTCAGCTTGCCGGTTTACAAACTCTCTCATTTGTTCATTTTGAGCATTGAGTTCTTCGAGTTTGATTTTCATATTGTCTAATAAATTTTCAGACACGTAATTTTCCTCGTCTACTGGTTGTTGAGTTTGGAAATATTCTTGGGAATAATCCCAATTTGAATTGTATTCTTCATAATCATTCCATTCAGGTTCCGTGGGTGCGTAATTTTCCATAGGAACGTAATAATAACATTCCCATGTTGAGTGATAATCTCCACAGATTTCACAACCAGTTATTGTTTCGTCATTCGTGATCCAAGATTGACCGAACGAATTGTCATCAACACCCATTTGAGAGTATTGATTTAATTGATTTTGGATATCAAAAAGAGTTTCCATAGCCTTGTTTTCAAAATTTTCCATTTTATTGCGATGGCCAAATTTTAGCTACAATGTGGTGCATTTACTAATTATCCTATTAGTTATAAAAATAGAAAAAATTATATAAGTTGTCCAATTAATAGACTTTTCTGCTTTTTCCCACGTTTCGAATAGCCAAAAGATGCAGCAGGGAGCCAGAACCCTTTAAATAGGAAGCTCACAACTCAGCCACTAACAAATCCAACTATTACTACGAAGCAGAAAATTGTCAACGTCCATTAATTTAACCACTTAAATAATTTTTCTTTCCGTTTGAGATAGTAGATAAGAAATAGAGAAAATTTCTAAGTCCTAAAAACTAAAGCGTCGAGAAATAAGAAAGAAAAAGAATGCGCGTCGAAAAACGTCGAAAAATAAAAATAAGAAAGTAGCGAGTCGTGACTTAAAAGGCACTAAAATTTTACAATCGTCGCAAAATTCTAAAGCACCTAAATCTTAGTCTAAAGAAATAGCACTTAAGGGATTTTACGGCAAAGCCTAAGAATCTATACATATAAAATAACGACGGAAAAACTAATTTTAAAACTAATTGCGAACGAAAAATATATAAAATATTACGATTACACTAAATAAAAGGATACAAATTATAAAAAGTGATAAAAATTACTTATTTTTATAAAAAATATTATTTTTATATTTTTATTTTTATATTTTATAAAAGTATTAATTTTTTATATATTAAAACTAAATATAATTAATTATAACTAATTAATTTAAAAACTTAAACTAAATAATAATAATAATAATAATAATAAAGTAATTAGGGTTAAATAATAATAATAATTAATAATACCCCGTAATTAATGCGAAATAGAGTTTCTGGTCAGGCTGGTCAGGGCGGCTCCGCGAGTCGTGGAGTTTTAAGCCTGCAAACTCCGCGAGTCGTGGAGTTTGAAAAACGTGTTTTTTTTTTAAATTTTATATTGTTTTTCTAAAAATATATATAAATATATTTATACAAAAATAAATTAAAAATATAGCGTTTCGCCGAGTCCCCGGCAGCGGCGCCAAAAACTTGATGTGGTAGCGTGGGGGTACGTGATAGTACTATATTTTACTACGAAATACGTTACAATTTACACAAGTTTTAATTATTTATTTACAAATGGGATATACCTAAACCTTGCTACAACACTATAGGCAATGTACCTAATCGTATAGTAGTGTAGTTTTTAGTAAGTCCGGTTCGTTCCACAGGGAGCAGGCTTATTGCACACTATATTTTTAAACAATTATATTTGTACAAAATATATTATATTAATAATATATAAAAGGGGGTTTACCGTTTAATAACCGGATTGTCGATTTTATATTTTAAGCGAAGCGTAAAGTAAATGACGATATTTAACCAATATAAAATAAATAACAATAATTAAAATGACAATAAATAAAAGTACGAGGAAATATGAAATAAAATATATTATGCTTATTTAAACTTCCGTAACTATGATGTTTGACGTTTTAATTTTAATTTATTGTCCTGGGTTAATTGTCCTTTGTCCTGGATGTATTTGAAACCTATCTGGTTTTTGTCCACAATAGTTCATCGATCATAATTATAAAATGCTCGGCAAATTTAACCTTATGTCCGAAGTCAAATATTCCAACTAACTGGGATTCGAACTGTAACAAGGTCTTAATACTTTGTTTAATGAATACACCAGGTTATCGACTGTGTGTAATCCAAGGTTTTAATACTTTGTTAACAATTACACCAATTACCCTTGAATGCAATCCACCCCTGTTTTAATAAGTCCATTGACTATTAATCCATCCCCGTGTCCGGTCAAATGAACAATTATTAGTAATTATAGATATCCCGCCCATCGTGTCCGATCGAGCGTATGTGGTTATTTATATCTACGTCAAATTGTAAATCTCTATATTAATTTAATGAGGTATCATTTAGTTAATATAAATCCCATTAATAGCCCATAGTCTAATTTCCACAAGTGTCGTTCTTTTGTCCAAACCCCAATTATGGTACAAAGCCCAATAACCCCATCTTTAATATTTAGCCCAACATCATAATTACTTCGGCTCAAATAAGCATAATAATAATTTAGTTACGAGACATTAATTTAAAAAGGAGAACATAACATACATTGAGTATTTATCGCGTAGTGTTACACGGACAGAATTTCGACTTCAAAAACCCGTAAAATAACCTTTACATAACCCAAACTAATCTAATATAAAACTAACCTATATATATATATATATATATATATATATATATATATATATATATATATATATATATATATATATATTATTTATTTATTTATTTATTATATATTACAGAGTATTATTATTATTATGTATATATATATTTTTTTTAAAACTGCAGAAGCTCGTGGCCTTTTATAGGCATTTTGGAATCTGGCTGCTCCGCGAGTCATGCAGTTTTTGGCCTTCAAACTCCGCGAGTCATGGAGTTTGATTTTTCAGCTCACAATTTTTTGGATCTTAGCTTGTCGACGTAATTAAATAATAATATAATATATAAATAATTTTAAGAATTATTTAAATATTATATTTTATTTATGTGCATAGTTGACTTGTAATTTTTGCACCGTTGCGTCGCGCGTTGAGAGTTGACTCATGTCCCGGTTCCGGATTTTCGAACGTCCTTTCGTATAATTTAATATCTTGTACTTTGCGTTCCGCAACTTGTACTTTTGTCATTTTTTGACGTTTCTTATCAATAAATTGAACCACTTGGATTGTATCTTGTACATTTGAGCTTTTTGGTCATTTGCGTCTTCAAATCGTCGTTTTCGCCTTTTGTCTTCGTACTTATTTAATATAAACGATTACAACTTAAAATAGGACAATTACAACTAAATAATTTACATATTGGGAGTATATTGCTACTAAATATATGTTCATTTGGAGCACTATCATGTATATAACTTTTCATTTAAGACTTGCCTAAATCCGATGTACGGTTTAGGATTTATAGTCTTCCAAAGTTCACTACGTCTTTGTAATGACGTGCTGAAATTTCTGACCTACTCGCGCTTCGACCGTCGCCACGGTCAAACGACATCGAGTTAGGATCTGAATTTTGGATAGCGGTAAGAGAACTCACAAACGGAGCCTTGGCCACTGACCGCGCATCATTTCAGTTTGTATAGAGGTCGTAACGGCTGTACAAATTCAGCTATTCGTTTCGATCTCTATTCTTGTTGAAACTTTATTTTATCTTTCACGAATGATGATAATGATGATACTTAAGACTCGACTTATTTACCTTTAAACTTTTTGGAACGATTTACTGACTTAGCAACCTTTGGCTTAGGTTGAGGACCCTTGGACCAACTTACAACTTGCTTATGTTTTCATATCGACTTTACCGCACATTCACTGTGAGTTATAGCTCCCTTTTTACTTTAACTATTTTTGGGACTGAGAATACATGCGCTTTTTATGTTTTACATACTAGACACGAGTACTTTAACTTTTTATATGTGTGGGTGATATAACGGCACAAATTTTCCCCTTAGCTTGGTAACGTTTAACTATTGATTTATGAACCGGTAGATGCGAATCTTAGATATGGATCCATAGGGTTTGACATCTCCACTTGAGCTAGTCGCGCTAGCATTTAACGGGTGTTTAATACTTCGTCTATTTTAACGCACTCGCCAAGTGTACTTTTAGGGGGTGATATATTATTTTACGTTAAGTTAGTTACCAAGTGCTCACGGTTAAGCATATACTTTTCATACCGTTTTGAATACGAAATCTCGTGGTCTACCTTACGATGTTGTTTACAATAAAACTATAGCTCACCAACATTTGTGTTGACTTTTTAAGCATGTTATTTCTCAGGTGCTTAGACGAGTTTGCTTCCGCTGTAATAGACTACTGTTATAGCCTTGTTGTATTAGACTTCCGCTGCATTGTTAGAGATGTCTCAATCATGGAATTTTTTACTTTGCATTCATTACTATGTTACATTTAACCTACGGTTTTGTAATGACCTTAGTGTCCCGTACTATTTTTAAATGCTTTCTATTCGTAGAAGCATGTTACTCTTGTTAAACATTTGTCGTTGGGAAAACATTATCTTTTTATGAATGCAAAACTTTGTTTTAAAACAGCATGTAGTGTTATACCGTGTAATGGACCTGTTGTTGATGATCCGTGCCATTGATTTTTGGACGGGGCATCACAATAACAGGATAAAAATGGTCACAACTAAATACATCAAATTAAATATAAATTACCAGATGGAATCGATAAAATTATGACGTGGGTGTAGTTTGGAATACGTTGTAGCACCATATTCTTCGGTCATCTATCATCTCAATTGTTCCTTCACATGTAAGTTCAAACTGTAAATTTAGTAGGTAATTCGTGTCAGTGGGGATTTTTATTCATATACTGTTAATCTAAATTTTAACAAAAAGAACATGAACTAAACAACACATTTAAAAAATATTATTTTTACATTCTTATACTGTCATCCAGGGGGAAAAATCAAAAAAGAAAAAATAGGAAACATTTATCGAAAAGTCGAAATTACCACAACCTGAGAAAGTAAACTGCAAAAAAAAAAAAATAAAAAAAATATTGAAAAAATAAAAACGATTAAACGTACTTCGTAAGGTCTGGGTTTCCTGGATATTGGGTTCGACAAGCTTTCGGCAATCCTTTCTTTTGCTTGTTCTGCGTTCTTGTAGCGAGTTTTGTTTACATGAAGTACTTGTTTGTGTTGTATTTCTCTCTGTACCCGTGTGTTTATTGTTTTTTTTATCAGTGCAGTGGTGTATGCACGCCTGATCAGTAAAGCAAATTCAGAAGATTCAGATTTAATTTTTTTAAGGTGTAAGAATCAGCATAACGAAATACTTAACATAAAAAAAACAGATATATAGAGAACACCTCAACTTCATGATCAACATGCGATCGACATGTTTGATCATTAGTAGTCAAGGACTCTATTAAAGGCCCGGGCTGCAATGTAATATGTGCCTATTGGTTGGTCAGCTTTGATGAGTATATCTGTGGTTTGACCCGGTCCAAGCATAAGGACCTTAGTTGTAAACGGTTTTAAGTATGATGCATCGGCTCCTACTACAGTTAGTTTGTGATGATCAAAGTAGCCCGTTTTACATGGTCAACCCATTAACCAAATTTATGTGCAACTCATTTTACCACATTTAAGAAAAAGATCAGTTTTTTTAACATAATGATTGAAGTAGCCCATTTTCCCAGGTCAACCCGTCACCCAAATTTATGTGTAATCCAGTTTACCACATTCAAGAAAAAGATCAGTTCTATAACATAATGATTAAAGTAGCCCATCTTACTGGGTCAACCCATTACCCATATTTATGTGTAACCCATTTTATCACTACATCCTATAGATGCTGATATGATTAACAAAGACAAACCTTTGATGGAGCATTTATAAAGATCACCGGGTTGACCATTGATTGTATATCCGTCAGAAACATTCGGAGCTGGTTTCATGTTCTCGTTGCTTCTCGTATAACATTAATCGGGTTTGCATCCGACCATTCACATGCACATGATCATCATCATCATCATAATATAGTGTCGAGTATCCAAACTTTTAAATTCAAAGAATGTAGTAAATGAATAAATTGCGTACCAAAATGTTTGCAGGTGATCTTTAAAAAAATGTTTGCATCTTTATCGCTATCATTTAATGACTCCCGGTTATAATGAACTTATAAAAATATGCTTTTTGAATGTATACTACCGTATTAATAATACACAACAATTAAGGCATACACTATCTGCGCTGACAATTACATGAATCTTCATAAAATCCAGAAATATCTGCATTTTTATAAGGCATAATACATTAGAGACACAAAATTTGAAACCAAAAGTAGACAAAACTAAAGAAAATTAAGTTTAATAAGTTCTTAACATATTAAAGGCATAACAACTGAAACAAATTAGTAGATAAAAAATTAAATTCATTTACAGGCTAACTGTCATACCTTTATTCAGAAGTCTTGAAATTCAGGCTGAAAGAACAACTGCTTGGGGTAAAAATCCTAACTCAAATCTGAAACTGTATAAAACCTGAAAAAATAATGATGACAAAATTAACCTTGCCTATGTATACCCATAACCCATTTCAGTCACAACCTCAACAATACTCATCTCTCTGTATATAAATTTAAACTATATACTATACTTTATTTCTTTGACAGTCATGTTTATACTCACGGGTTTTCTCGAACAAACATATACAATATACATATATATATGCAATATTTATTAAAAGAAATAATAAATAACGTAAACTCGAAATTTTACAAACCATGTAACACTTTCTTTAATACTTGCGCTACTACCAATATGAATCATCATTAAAGTTGCTGCACCCAGAATTGGCCAATTTTCAGGTAAAAATGTTGCAAACAGATAAGTCATTTCCTTTTCATGTATTATTAAGAAAAATATTACCTTAAAGGCTGAATAACATGATGTGATCTTCCTGAATTAAACCTCATTGGGATGTACAACAACATTTCTGACAAAAATCATTGGTCTCTAAAAAGCTCTCATCACTTTGATGTCATCATTAGTAGTTCAAAAAAAAAAAAACCTTTGATATCATCATCCTATATAGTCGAGAAAACTGATAGAAGTGTATTGAAGTGATAGATTTTGACTGATTCCTAAATTACCAAATTCTTTACTGCTTGAAACAGAGGTTAAACATACCTTATTAGCTCATTTTTTATGGCAAGACAACATCAGCCCGTGTGGTACCTTATTCACCTGGTTAAGATAAATCGTATACACGTACAAATGTTAAAATGAATCTACTTACATGTTAACATTATCCGATTGATAGTAGTAACCCACATAGGACTTGATTGGAAAAAAAATGAACAATGTTAAAATGACTATACAAAGCTAAAACATAGAAGACACTGATATAAAAAAACAGGTTGTTGCTACTAATTTTAATCGATTAAACGAAATGAGACATTGGCACAAATCACTCAAACATTTTGCCACCTCCAAAAAATTAACAGCTTATATTTGACCCAATCATTTTGCCACCTCTAAGGCTTAAGATTGAACATGTGAAAAGGATCTTCTTGTTTCTTCATTCATCCTTACTGAGCATTATAATGTTGAAAGTTTCGTTAACGTTGTGTTACAAAAATACATACCTAATCAAGATAATCCTGAATCAAGCATTGAAGGGGATACACAAACCATCCAAATATAATTAGCAAGCAATAAAGCATATCAAATATGAAACACAATCCTTCTCTAACTTGTGATGGTTAGAACCGAAGTTTAACAATATGCTATCTGCGGAAAATCATTACACGTGACAAACAACATTGAAGTGATGAAATCAGTATGCATTCTGCATAAAAATTCTATAATCAAACAAATACAAAAAAAAAAAAAAAAAAAAAAAAAAAAAAATTACCTTCATGGAATTATGTTGCTTAAAACAAAAGCTTTATGAATTGGATTGGCAATTTTAACATATACAAACATTTGTGGGTTAAAGATAAACTCTAAAATTTCCAGTTAGAGAATTATAAAAATAAAAAACAAAGGTTAACATATGAACTGATACACATCTCGGTGGTTTGCGTATTAATCAACAAATTCGAAAAATATAAATTAGCTTTTACATCAAACTAGCAAAATTAAACCGTAATGAAAAAAATCAGAAATAATTAGTTAGTACATACCTGATTGTATACTGAATGGAAATCATTTGGTTTTCAAATTAGACTTATTGGAAATCGATTGGAAAGTAGCACAAACCCTAAAAAAAAATATACGATAAAATATGAATGTAATGAAAACGAACAGTCAAATTATACGATAACCTTGAAGTAATTTTTTGAATATGAAAGGAGACGTCCCCAAAAAATACTGAGAAAAGTGTATCACATATGCGTTCATTCAATCTATTTGCAAATCCAAACACACAAAAAATTAAAAAATAGTTGAATTAACATATGATTCCGATGAATGTTGGATCGGTACCGGAATCGATTAGGAGTTAAATTAGGGTTTTTTCAATACGATAGTCGTTTGAATAAATAGAGTTTCATACAACAGGCCAATAAAATATGAATCGGCGAAATATACATAATCAACAACTACCGCAATAAGAACAATTGTGGATGCTGACCGGTGTAGAAGCAAAAGACTGTATTTTGTCGGGCGCAGAATTTCCGGATAACTTGCGTTCATCGGACGGAAACAATTCATCGTCCAGCGGTGGTTTTAAGAATAATCGGTACCGTTATGCGTGAAAAAACCGAGGATTAGTAATACACCTTTTCCGTTAAAGGTTGTTGTCGTCGGAGAACGTAAATGGGGGAAAACTGAATTCGTTTGGTTTTTGGTTAGGGAAGAAGAGACAAATTAGGAGAGAGAGAGAGAGGGGGGGGGGGGAGGGAGAATGAACGAATACAATGGTGCAACTGGTATTGTGCATCCAGTGTGTTGGTGGACACGTGTAGGCCATTGTAGTTTGACACTTGTAAGTTAGATAGGGGTTTATGTGAGGTTCTAACACATTGGAGGTGTACATCACGCTTTATGTGATGGAGTGATAAGTAACCTATATATAGTCTAATAAACCTCTGAAATGATGATGTCATCATTAAGCTTAATTTTCATAATGATGATGTCATAATTATATATTAATTTAATTTAAAAAATAATACAAAATCTTTTATAAAAGAAAATATTAATCTCTCCTAATTTGTAATTTTATTATTCTGAAAAAATTTAAAAGGCATTTATTATTATTAATTATTATTAATTATTATTATTGTTATTAAAAATATAAATATAAATACTCGACTTTGAGCGAACTTTATGTTTGTAAAATCAACGACAAGTTTCTTAGTCGTAATCCGTGGTTCCACGGGGCAATAAACTAAATGACTTTAACATTTCCATTCACTTAATAAGAAAAACATATCATTAAACTTTTTCCTTTAAACAAACTCGTATTTCTACGAGTCATTTCACTAGTGTTAGTATAAAACAATAACTTGGTTTAGTACATGATCAAGACACCATATATGATCTTAGCGTAAGTAGCTAAGTTTGGTTAAGTTTGTTTACTATTTTCGTGCCTTATTACTTTGTTTCGGTTGTATCTGTTGAAGGTTTTTTTTATTTTTCGTTAAACATTTTCAAATATTAATATTAATATTAATAGTAATTAGTACGGAGTATTGTTTAGGGAAAAATTACAATATATGCATCTTTAGAAGGTAGACTCAGAATTTGCGCACATTTCGAAGGTATATTAAGAATTTAACGTAGCACCGATGTCTCCATTTTTGTGAACATGTAGTAGAAAGTTATATATTTTCACTTCGTATATTGAAGAGATGAGTAGTTAGTACCCCTAGGCATAGGCGCATCCAATGTATTAGAGGGAGGCGTTCGCCCCCGGTGGATTTTGAAATTTTAGTGCAAATTTTTTCGGTTTTCCGATTTTGCTCTCGGTGGAAAAAAAAATTTTGCCCCAAAATCTTCTCATTTTGCTTAAAAACCTCTAAATTTTGTTCAAAAAACTTTATATTTTGCCCCAAAAACTCTATATTTTGTCAAAAAAAATCCTTACGTTTTAAAAAAAAAATCGCCTCCGGTGAAAAAATTTTCTGGATCCGCCATTGCCCTAGACCTATACTAGCCTTTAAGAGCCCGTGCGTTGCACGGCGACTCTTAATCAAACAAAATCGATACGTATAATGTTATATTAAGTAAATTTTAAGAGCTCATGCGTTGCACGGCAGCTCTAAAAAAATAATTTTCGTAATCGTTACAATATTAATAGTATTCGAAATCGTTAGTATTGATATCAATTAACTGTATGATACAATTACAATGACGGAAACCTTGATGATTGATAGTATATGTATTGAAAGTAATGTTATTAAAATATTAGCATTGTAAAGGCTAATAATAAATACAATTACAATGCAAAGATCAATTGTTCATAGTCATTGTCACCAAGTTCCCTTGACTTGCTACATGATACTAAAGAAATGAATATATTTTAAATAAAACAACAAAATAATGAAATAAATGATCATCAGTCCTTCTGTCAAAATAAGGAAATAACACTACCGATGAGTAAAAACTCAAAGTGGCAGTAGAAGTTGCCATACTCGGCACACACCAAGAATGTTGCATTGTGATATGTATGTCAAACTTCAATAGAACCATTGTTGCAGTTTCCTGCAACATGTTGTATTTGGTCATATGTTAAAGTGTATATTTTCCAAGTTAAGATGACACTTAAGCAGATAAAATTAAAAGATGAGAAGTAATAATATAAGGATTTGATGTTTACACATAGATATAGATAGATACTAAATGTATTATTAAAATAAAAGCATCCCACTAAGCAGCCCCTTAGAATGTGATATATGAAGATCTTGACACCTTATTAGAAGCCCACTTTAGTCTCGTAGTTAATGTGTTGAAAAACTAAGCAAATTTGAGACTACCTAGTATGAAAAAATAACAAAGGACCTAAACTAAGCAAATTTCAGACTACCTAAGGTACTAAACGATAAACATAGAGTTCCTTTGCATAAAGGTGTAATGGTCAACACTAAATAAAATCAGACTATTTTGTGACAATATCCCTTTAATGCAAGGGCTATGTAGCATACAGTAGGCACGATAGGAAACAAATAGCAGCTGCAGTTCTAAACAGGTTTATAGTATCGAGATCACTTCGAGTAGAGCTAAAAAAGTAATTGGTAGATCTTGTATTATTAGAATCCCTTATGCTAATACTGAAAATTATCTTCCTACTAATAATCTCATCAAAATCATCAGGTATATCTTTCACATCTGGCAGATTTCTGAATGTACTTCTCAACGTCAGTCTCAAATATCATCAATGATGCGTTTCCAGTTTTATTGAAAACTCGAACAGGTACTTAGAACCTGTATTGTTTCTAATTACATTGTAGAAAAAATTGATGGATGTATAACAGACTAACTAAAACAGATACTTAAAATTAATAATACAAACTTCAAAGTAGTATGTTAAGCATACCTCACATAATGTTGTCACCTTTACACTTTGGCAAAGAACACTCGCATTGTTGGCTTTGCTGGCTATTAATGTCCATAACTAAATCATCAATATTGTCTCTCGATTGTGGCTTCTTATTGCATTTTTTGCAAGCAATGTAATACCAGTTAGGAATGATAAAAATGATAAAATTTCCACATGCACAACATACATACCTTTCTAATTTTTTGTTAAAAAAACATGTGACAAATATAATAGCAAATTATTATATATGTAAGCAAACCATTTAGTTTAATCAATTTAATTATGTTGAATGAATACATTTTCTGGAATCAACAACATATATTTATTTGCATTGCTTCTTATAGCACAAATGTACGACAATTAAATTTGATTCCATGTACAAAAGTAAGTTTTACATTAATTACCTTTTCTGGATCAAGGTCAGACAGCTTTACATGGTACATCCATGAAATCGAACGTTGGTGGCCGGTGCTAAGGTACCAGATTCAATTTCTTCGCCATGGACTTCAGCCAAAAGTGAAAAACGGGAAGATGGATATCGGAGCATAGACTGAAATTAAAGTACTAAACAGGGAGCGTTTTATTTTTTGTAACAGCTTTACAGCAGGTTTTGGGACCCGCAAAATTCGATTTAACCTCTTCAGACATAACCATTGAAAAATAGACTCCCGTACCATTCTGTGGACAGCATATTCGTCAAAAGCATAGTTATGTTTTGAAAGCTACGGCCTTATGAAACAGCTCACCAATTTTGCCACTGATGTTGCTGTTGTACTGTTGTACTGCTGTGCTGCACAGCAATGTACAACCACACAATGCAGTTTTGTTACCCCTTTAAAGCGTGTTTAGACTCAACAAACCCATACATATCCTATATTATTTTGAAGCTCTTCGGGAGTAGTATCTAACCTAATCATTAGTTTCCTTTATAACGTAAATATTTTCAATTTTTGAGATTGCAAAGTTAGCCTGAGAATCATTTTTTACGGTTTTACCAAAAACTATCCAATTTTTCGTTGACGCCTATTTTTCAGTCCGGGTGACCTGAATATTTGATTTTCATTCTACAAGTCTAAAATGATATTTTTGAATGTGTTGATATCTCAGATTCTCGAAATTACTCATATAGGTCAAAAGATGTCATTATGACCCAAATGGGTCATCATTTCCACCCTAACCCAAAATAAGGCAAAAATTAATTTTCAAAACACAGAAATTTGAAAATACGCTTAAATTGACATGGACGTGTCAAAAACAAAATAATACCCAATTTGACACCATATGACCCCAAACGGGTCGTGCCAAATAGACTGTGAAGATACTTTTTTAACCATGAAACAACCTTTGAAATTATTACATAATTATAAATATAATTGCAGCTGTGACACAAAGTAGGTGTAGAAGTGAAATGAGAAATTGCAATGCTGTTAATTGCAGCAATAACATGTATAGGAAAGAGATTATACCTGCTCTAACATCCTCAAAAAGTTTTTTCCTTCAAAAAAGCAATAAACCGATTGACCTTCATATGAAATATCCGTGCAACAATGTCTGGCCAACCCGAAGCAATTAACATAAATTCCTTGATTTTCGTGCCACAATGTCTAGCCTATCCAAACACGACCCTGCTCACAGCATTCATGATAACGAATATGACGATCCCAGGAACACGATTTAACACGTTCTTCATACTAAAAATTGGAGTCACAGTGATTACGAAAGTTAATACGGTCTCCCAGATCTTCTGATCTTCATATAATGAAGAAACACCTACGCAAGAGCAAATTTCAACATCATCAAATAACTGTGGTGATTATAAATATCGCACATCCAAAACATCAGAGAAATGTAACAACTGGTTTACAAAATGAAGCAAACCTTCAGAAGTAAAAAACTCATCCACTTGAAACTGTGGTAATTATGTTCAAATAACTGTGGATAGAGCAACTCCTAAACCACTCGAAACTGATTACTTGCAGATCGAAACATCACTAATCAGCCACTTGAAAATTGTAAAATGGAGTAGCAGATAACCGTAAAATTACCTTACCGAGAAATCCATCATAAGCAAGCTTGTAATTCGAATCAACGTGATCCAACGACACAACTCATTCGTCAAGAAAGAAAATAAACAATTTTGACCAGTCAAATGACCTTACATATGGAGGCTCCACTAACTTTCTGTCATAAACATATCATACGCAATCAATTTGGATAAAATATTATCCAAATTTTACGTTATGGTTGTTACTTGTTAATGATACATAAATTCTTAACTAATACTTCTGGTACATTTCTCAAACAATATGAATAAAATGAAAAAGTAGCGACTACAATAAGCAATATGAGGATTGTGGTATAATCGACAAAGAATATTGTAATTAAAAGAATTAAACCCTATTTGCGTAATCCTAAAAATGTTTTGTCAAATACGATGTATTTCTCGAATCAATACAAATAAGAAAAGTGGAGAAATTACCATGATTTGTGTTGCAATTTGATTGTAGGAATCGATATATGTATCTGATTACAAACTTGCCGCAGATCCGAATTCGGTTTAATTTCACAAAACTTAAACCTATAAATGTTTTGCAATTTAATTTAATGGATCGATTATCGTTCCTTATTTGAAGCATGCCGCCGATACGATTCGTTCACCGATTTCACAAAATTGATACACGGTTTAATCAGAAAAAGGTTTCTGATTATATGGTGTGTGTGGCGAGATTAGGAATTGAGGTCAGAGAGAGTAACCAATGGATTAAAAAAATTGGATGTAAAATGTGAAGAACAGCGGTTGCAAATGACAGACTAATTTTCTTCCATATAATTAATATTTAACGAATCATGATGTGACACTTGTCCTGCTGTGAGTAATTAAGAGGATAATTATCTATTAATCTGTAATTAACATGTGGATAATCCCTCTTAGGGTGATTATCGAGATGCCACGTGGCGGTATGCGTCATGCTTTATATGATGAGATGATGATTCAACATGGTCCGATTTCTAGAGCAGTATTATATATATAGGGAGAGGATCCAGTGAGAATTTTTTTTAGTGTGAGAACTCTAGGAACTCAAAATAAACTGAAATTCTAGCAAAAAAGTGGCGGGCGAATAAAAAAATGAAATTCGATCAAAAATCGTGAAATTCGAGCAAAAAAAAACACAGACTAACGAATTTTTTTATTCGTATAACAAAATATAGAACACATTTTTGTTCGAATATCACGTTTTTTGTTCGAATATCAACGTGTTCTACATTTTTTGTTCGACTTTCAAAAATGTATAACACATTTTTGTTCAAATTTAACAATTTTTGTCGACTTTCATTTTTTGTTCGACCGCCTTTTTTTTGTTCGACTTTCTCCTTTTTTGCTCGAATTTCAACTTTTTTGCTCGCCCGTCACTTTTTTTACTTGAATTTCAGTATATTTTAGTGTATTTTGGAGTTCTGAGGGTTCTAATACAAAAAAAATTCTCATTTAATCCATATATATATATATATATATATATATATATATATATATATATATATATATATATATATATATATATATATATATATATATATATATAATGAATAAATACGTAAATCTAACTGATTGATAAATGAACGAACTTTATTCATTTGAAAAATGAATGAATAGTAAATTTAATTGATTGGAAAATGAATGAACTTTTAATTTAATTGAATTTCTGTTATAATTCAGTAGGCTTATAACTACCTTTAATGGTTATAAGAACAAAGAGAGAAAAAGAGAGAAGAAGGAGAGAAGAAATATTGATATTGATATTTCAAGAGAAATGGTGCACCTTAAATGGTTACCATACATGTCTATTTATAGTATAAAATATTACTATGCAAGAAATATAATAATAATAAAATTAACATCCAATCTAGATATTTTATAACACAATCTAGATATTTTATAACACTCCCCCTTGGATGACAATTTTATTAGAGAATAACTAGTACTGCCTCGTTAAAAACCTTGCTAAAGAAAATCCATTGGGATAAAACTTTAGCTAAGGGAAAAAGAGTGCAGCATAGAGTTGACTCCCCCTCAAGTAGGCAACGCCTGAGTTGTTACATCTTCTGAACATGCCTCATGCCAATATTATGAACGTGTGTTCTGAAAATAGCAGTTAGCAGTGCTTTGGTATAAAGATCAGCAGAGTTGTTGATTGAACGTATCTCATTTTAATCTGGTTGTCTTTTACGATATCTTGAGTATATGAGAAAAATCTGAGGTTTTCATCTGAAACTGTATCATCTAAATCTTTTATGTACAAGTTTAGCCCTGTGATTTGTCTACAGTCTCCTTCATGGTTTGCTCAAACCCTTGTTTCAATTCCTATTCCCTTGTAGTCTTTTCTGAGCGTTACCAACATACCATTCTTTTCCATCAAACTTATGACCGTTAAGACCGTCTATGGCTTTGGCGCCTCGTCAGTATTTATATTTTGTTCAGTCACTTTTGATACTCTTCTTTCATTTGTATTATGCAAGCTGCATTATCTTCATATATAGTTGTTGGTGAAGATAGTTGTTAGTCTTTTATAGCGTTCTAGTCCACAAGAATCAATAATGATTTGTGTCATTGATCTCAACCAAACACATTTTCGAGTAGTTTCATATAATGCAATCACTTCGTCATGATTTGATGATGTTGCAACAAGTGTTTGTTTTAAGAACACCATGATTTTGTGGTACCTCCATTTAGGAATACATATCGAGTTTGAGATTTATCTTTATGAGGATTTGATGAATGACCTGCATATACATAATCAACCAAATCTTGTTTTGAAACGTTAGAATAAAATAATTTTAAATCAGCAGTTTCTCAAGGGTATCAAAATATGTGTTTGTCCCATTCCAATGTCTTTTTGTAAGGGCTGAGTTGAACCTTGTCAACAAAATAACTGCAAAAGAAATGTCAGGTCTTGTATAATTTGTAAGATACATAACAGTCCCAATTGTACTGATATATGGAACTTCTGATCCGTTAATATCTTCATGATCTTCACGGGAATGAAATGGATCAGTGTCAATATTGAGTGATCTAACAACCAATTGGTTTTATCTTAAAAAAAAAAATGTTTTAAAATCTTTTCAGTATAAGTTGTTTGATGTACAAGTAGACCATTAGGCATATGCTCAATTTTCAATCCAAGGTAATACTTGGTTTTTTCAAGATTTTTTATTTCAAAATAATTCTTTAGAAGTTGAATGATTTCATAGATTTCTTTATTTGTTCATATGATGTTAAGAACATTGACATAAACAACTACGATCACATATCCGAACATTGTTTTTATAAAACATACGTGCAAAATAAGTTTATATGTATACCCTTTTTTTTTATCAAGTAGTCATTTAATCGGTAATACCACATACGTCCCATTTGTATAAACCCATTTAGAAATCTTTGTGATTTAATGGAATATATTCCCTTGGGTTTTACATTAGATGCTTATGATACCTTAACCCTTTAGGTATATTCATATATATCACTATTAAGTGATCCATACAGATAAGTAGTAACAACATTCATGAGATGCATTTAAATAACTACCAGGTTGATTAAGTGTCTAATAAGTAATTGTATCCATTACAGGAGGATAAGTTTTCCTCCTAATTCATTTCTGGTCTTTGTGGAAAATATTGAGTTACAAGTCTAGTTTTGCCTTGTAACTTCATTTGCACATTTCTTTTCGGATAAAAATTCATTTGTATCCCATACGTTTCACATCTTTAAAAGTGATAACGATTGATCCGAAAACTTTTCTTTTATCGAGCGATTCTAATTCAGCTCTTATTGCTCCTTTCCATTGAGCTCAATCATGTCCATTTTGTATATTCAATGACAGATTTTAGTTCCAGATCATCATCTTTATTCATGATGTCATTGTAACATTATATGAAAATATCTCATAGAGATTTTAGTTTCATTTCGGTTCCATAATATTGCATAATTTATCGCAATTTTAGTATTTACATTTATCAATATCCTCTGCAGAAGGAATATTGATTTGTGGTTCTTCTTGAACACTTTCTCTTACCTCATTATCAGCTGATTTTCTTTTTCGAGGATTTTTATCTTCGGAACCAATTGATCTTCCACGTTTGATGCGTGGCAAAGACTCAACAGTGACATTATTGCCAGCTTTTGGAATTTCAGTTCGAGCTGGAGCATTTATCGCTGGTATATATGATTTAGTCACTTTTTTTATATCTGTAAATGCATAAAGTAATTAATTTGCAAGTTCTTGCATATGCATTATTTTTGAACTTTCGTTTCACATTCTTTTGTGCGAGTTCAATATACCTTAATTGATGTTCGCATCATGAAGCATCATTTTATTTTTTATTTTTATTTCTCTCCCTAATCTAGGGAACAATGTTTTATTAAAATGACAATCAGCAAAACGTGCTGTAAAAACATCACCCATCATGGGTTCAATATATCTTATGATTGAAGATGTTTTATATCCAAAATATATTATCATCTTTCTTTGAAGAACCATTTTATTGTGTTGTGGTGATACAATTGGAACATACACTGCACAATCAATGTTTTAAGGTAGAAAATATTTGGCTCTTGGCCAAAATCAAGTATTAAGTGAAAATATTTACGACTTTCACATGGTATAATGCGAATTAATGTCGCAGCATGTAAATTTACATGTTCACATATAAATATTGAGAGATTTGTACTCATTATCAATTGTCTAGTTATTAGCTGTAAGCGTTTATCTATTGATTCAGCTAAACCAATTTTGTGTATGCACATGAGCAACTGGATGTTCAACAACAATCCCTGTAGATATATAATGATCATTAAATGCTTGAGATGTTAACTCACCAGCATTATCAAGTCTCATCCTTTTAATGGTGTAATCAGAATAATGTGTTCTCAATTTAATAATTTGTGCAAGAAACTTTGCAAATGCCATATTACGGCTTGATAACATACAAATATGAGACCATCCGCTAGATGCGTCTATTAGAACCATGAAATATCAAAATGGTTCACATGATGGATGAATTGGTTCATATATCTTACCTTGAATTCTTTCAAGAAACATTTGTGATTCTTTTTCACAATATACTTTTCATTAATCACCATATGTGCTTTCCATTAATCACCATATGTGTTTTTTTTTTTTTTTTTTTAATAAATCACCATATGTGTTTTTTTTTAATCATATATCCTTTTCACCATATACGCTTTTAATCATATGCGCTGTGTTTTTCACCATATGCGCTTTTAATCATATGCGATTTTCATCATATGCGTTGTGCTTTTCATCATATTCGCTTTATATCATATGCGCTTATCATATGCGATGCGCTTTTTATCATATGCGCTTTTTTATGTGAATAGTAAATTAATTAATTTCGTTTTACTATTCATATGAATTAATTTAGATTTACTATTTTGTTAATTGAGTAATATATATATACATCATATACTTGTGACTCCGAAGGCTCAAATGAATTTGACCATATAGTTATACGTTGTACCTTGCACATTAATTTTCAGTAGAAGCTTTAGATGCATATTATTTTCAGTAGAAGCTTTAGATGCACTTTTTTTTTTAATCACCAAATACCACAAACACTTTGTTTGCGTTTGTTCATAGTCATCAATGAAAACCATTTTCTTTAATTTTATTTTATACAATAAAATTAACGCATCATTATTCTTTTCAAAAACAATAATCTATTGTTATTGTTCACTTGTGCCATGTTTAACAACAAAAGTCAACAACCTCTGTCTTGTTTGTTGTGGCAACCAAAAACAACCTTTGCTTTTGTTACCGAGAATCCAAGACCAAAAAAAAAAATTAATTTTTAATTAATCTTTTATCAAAGCCATAAATGATTTTATTGATCTACATTGATATGGCCATAAAGAATTGACGGCTGACCTACTTTTGTAAGTGTATTTCGGCTATCATCCCGAAAACGCACAACGACCTTTTTTTTTTTTTTTATGAACTATTTGTTTCATATCTAGCTTAGGCAATTATTGTGAACATTTGGTCCCTATAAGAGCATTTATTTTTTAGACTTTTAGTTGATTTGTACTTGTCACAATTAGGGATAGCACCCGCGGGTCGTGGATGCGGATCCATTGGATCCATCACCCGTACCCGCGGATTTTTTTTTTTTAAGAGACATCCAATTGAACCCTTGTTCGTTGAAACAATTTGACTATATTTTTACTCCCCATTATTAAACGGGCCATTTTGATGCACACTCTTAAAAAAAATAATTTGTTTTTTAAGTTTTATTATTCAACCTCCTTTTTTCAACGGTCACGTTTTTAACAAAACATTTGACAAGTTTGGAAAAAAGTTTTTTATTGATTATCATCAAAAGTTTTCTATTGTCACTCTACTGGATGGAATTATGGCATACAACCAAAATTGCAACCCAACACTACATAAGAACAAAAAGGTTGTTTTTAATCAACATATGTATATGTGTTAAACTCGGAATAATAATAACTTATTTTAGAAAATTAACATAAGACATGTTGAAACATTTTTGTCACATTTAGCTCATCAAGTCTAATACTTATCATTGATAGATTTTATCACGTCTAGGAGATGTTTACTTTTTTCTTGTATTAAGTCCTACTTTCATTTACCTTTGTTTGGAAAAAAGTTTTTTTTTTTTACTTTGCTTTCCCCCTTTCTGTAAAACTCATTTAAACACTTTCTTTGTTTTTTTTTTTAAAAAAAAAGCTTCCTTTTTTTTACGTTACCCGTAAATTATAAATATATAAAAAAAACTTTTTTTTTAATTTTTTTTCTAGTTTTTAAAAGGCCACTTGACCAATTTTTTAATTCTTTCACAACACCTGATATCGTGACCGTGACCTTTCACCAAAGCAAGAGATATTCTTGATAAACTAAACACGGACTCGTGTTTGAAATTGTCGGCCACAAAAAAATTCATTTGATAAAAGTATATATATATTTTTTTTAGTTATAGAAGGAGACCACTTCATTTTCAATACTTCATTTTTGACAAAAAAACTATTCCATTTTACCATCCCCTTTTTTTCTTACTTTAACTTTTAAGATATACTTTTAATAAAAATACAAACTACTTTTTCTTATTTTAACTTTTAAGATTTACTTTTAATAAAAATACAAACTACTTTTTGTATTTTAACTTTTAAGATTTACTTTTAATAAAAGTACAAACTACTTTTTCTTATTTTAACTTTTAAGATTTACTTTTAATAAAAATACAAACTATTTTTTTATTTTAACTTTTAAAATTATAAATTTAAGAATAAACATTAGTATGCATGAAATAAATAATGATTAATTGCATAAGTAATCATAAATGTTAGATAACATATAAAGACCCCGTCGTATTCGTATTGATCGGAATTAATCTCGACCCATGGTACCATGTTGTCAAATGACGTGTTGCGTACATAAAGTACCGTGTTGTCAAATGACATGTTGCGTACAATCATGAGGTCTTATTAACATAAATATAAATGTTAGTGAAGTTAATAAGAGTTAGATTACAGAAAATATAATTCAAGCGGTATAACCGGCCATATATAACTTAAATAACATAAATATAAATGTTAGTGAAGTTAATAAGAGTTAGATTACAGAAAATATAATTCAGGCGGTATAACCGGCCATATATAACTTAAATAACATAAATATAAATGTTAGTGAAGTTAATAAAAGTTAGTAAACATAAATGATAGTTAGGCGACAGTGTCGACCATATATAATTTAGGTGGCAGAGCCAACCATATAATAAGAACAATACAAATGCACTAAGAACTTAATAAAAATTAGTAGTTCAAAATGTTAGTAGTCCAAAATTTGATATGTCCGAGTCTGAAAAACCTTAATAATTTCATACCTTGATTAGTGACTCGTGATCGTTTGAGATATCCTTTGATTACACTAAGCTCTTCGTGCTGATAACGTGTTATAATTCAGTAGGCTTATAACTACCTTTAATGGTTATAAGAACAAAGAGAGAAAAAGAGAGAAGAAGGAGAGAAGAAATATTGATATTGATATTTCAAGAGAAATGGTGCACCTTAAATGGTTACCATACATGTCTATTTATAGTATAAAATATTACTATGCAAGAAATATAATAATAATAAAATTAACATCCAATCTAGATATTTTATAACACAATCTAGATATTTTATAACAATTTCTATTTTGTAATTGATTTTTTATGGCTATCATAAAACAAATGTAAGTATCGAGTAATGGTTAAATATGATTATCGTTCATTGAAGGGTCATGAATGTCACGGGTTCAAATCTTGCGTAACCTCTCTCGTTTAGACCTTTTGTTTATTTTTTACTTTTACTCCTTTATTCATCCTTTTCAAAAAATTTCACACTGCACCATTTAATATTTTTTATTTTTTAATTGAGTCCTTCTACTCTACTTTTTAAATTTTTTTTAACCTAACATTTCTTACAACATTTATATGAGTTCGTTTATTTTATCTTGACCACTTTAATATATATATATATATATATATATATATATATATATATATATATATATATATATATATATATATATATATATATATATATATATATATATATATATATATAAACTTGCTAAATTTCTTAACTTGTTAAATTAAAATTGATATCCAAAGTATTATTATTATTATTATTATTATTATTATTATTATTATTATTATTATTATTATTATTATTATTATTATTATTAGACAAAATTGCTGAAATAATCCCTGTGATTTGTACCAAAATGCTAGTTTCGTTCATGTGCTTTTTTTTGATGAATTTGGTCCCGGTGGTTTGTAAAAGTTGCTGATTTAGTCCCTCTGACCGACGGCCGTCAAAAAAAGCCGTTAACTCCAGTCATGTGCCAGACATGTGAGGGTATTTTCGCCAGTTTCTTTCATTTATTAGCAAAATTGCTGAAATGGTCCATGTGGTTTGTACCAAAATTGCTGAAATGGTCCCTGTGGTTTGTTCAAAAATGCTGGTTTCATCCCTACATCAGTTCAGAGTTCATCTTCATCTTCATCCTTGTTCTTCGTGTTCTTCATCGAAATTAGGCATATCTCATTTTGTGGATCAAACTTCAATATGAGCATGGATTCGAGTTCCTGAGCCTAAAACTAACCTTCTTCGCTGTCCAAATTGAATCAATAACAACAATTCGAGTTTTTAAGCATTTTTGTTCGAAAATTGATTTTAGTAGGTTTTGATTCTGACATGTTTTAGCGAAATCTAAAAAAGTAGAAATGTTCACACTCAACTAGTGATCATTTCTTCAAAATTTCATAGATTAATTCGATTATTTGATGGGTGTTTGATCACTTTTTTAGTTCAAAAAATATTGACCGAAATCGATATGTTTAGATCGATTATTTTCGTGTTTCGAAAAAATAAAAACGTAGATGTGTTAAATTTGGTCCAACGCATCTTTCTGCATAGCTTCGTGTGTTAATTTTGTGTTTTTGGGCACTTCCGCCATTCCTCCGCCATGAACCACCATAAAATTCACTGGTACCGTCGCCGCCTCCACTGTAAATCTGTCACCGTCTGGAAGATACTTAGATCTGATTGTTTGTGTATGTAATTGTGCTCTAATATTGACATTTAGCCATACAAATTGGTGTTGGTTTTAGATTAACGAATTGGGGAAGACAAGATTTAACAAAAATGGGAGAAGATGAAGATTCAACAAATTCAGCAATCTTGGTACAAACCACAGGGACCAATTCAGCAAATTTGGTACAAACCACAGGGACCATTTCAACAATTTTGCTAATAAATGAAAGAAATTGACGAAAATACCCTCACATGTCTGGCACATGACTGGAGTTAACGACCTTTTTTGACGGCCGTCAGTCAGGGGGACTAAATCAGCAACTTTTACAAACCACCGGGACAAAATCCATTAAAAAAAAGAACAGGGACGAAACTAGCATTTTGGTACAAATCACAAGGACTATTTCAACAATTTTGTCTTATTATTATTATTATTATTATTATTATTATTATTATTATTATTATTTATTTATTTTTTGAACAGCGATTGGGATTACCCGAGGGGGACTTAACCACCCGTTGCGATCATTTTCCGTTTCGACTATGCCGATGCAGCGATAATAACCCCGCCTCCATCGCTGCCCAGGAGAAAACCTTGAAACCGATCCAAGAGCACGGCCTAGTAAAACTCCCCCCCCTTTACCCCCCAAACGATATGGGAAAGGGGTGGATACTTAATGGCATGGATTAAATTGTGTTTTTAATATGTAGTCAACGAGGGTCGAACTTCTGACCTCCCCTAAAAGAGGCAGGCCACCAACTGTTGGACCACATCCAGAGGCGGAGCTATGTAGAAGGCAGCGTGGGCACGAGACACCACTGAAATACGCGATATAGTGAAAATTTTTTTAGATTTTTAGCTAGTTACACTAGCGGATAGTGTAAATTTTTTTGAGTGACACCACTGAAATAAGACATCTAGTAGAAATTTTTTTGAGTTCTAATCGGTGACACCACTGACCACAAATCCTGGCTCCGCCCCTTGTCCACATCACAACTTCTATTATTATTATTATTATTATTATTATTATTATTATTATTATTATAAGGTAAAACAAACATTGAATTTTTTTTTTTTTAACTACAATAAGGAAGATAAATTATGGACAAGAAGAATAAGGCTGGAAAGGGCTGAAGATTAAGGCTGGAAAGGGCGGGATTACTTGGAGTGGTACCAAGTGATCCACGTGCACACGCAGCTCCCACCATCCATCCGCCGTCCAACATACCCACGATTTTGAGGTCCCATTTTTTACTTTTAAATTTCATAAACAAGACAATCTACCACTTTATAATTTACAACCAACCCCACTGTTATTTGTATACTTTTAGCGTACTCAGTTACCTTTATATATACAAATCCATTAATTGGTTACATTCAGTATTCGATCATGCTTCGTATAGTGGATTGATTGAAATACCTTCTCGTTCGAATTTACAACAACAATATTTAATTCCGCCTTCACGAGGTATGTGAGAGGTGAGATTTAGACAATCCATCAACTACCCTAGAATAAAAGAGAAGTCGTTTTACCACCCAACTATAGAGAAAGAATTCTCCACCCACAAGGAGAGAAAGCATCCATCTCTTTACATTCTGTTCGAATTTGTTTGGTGCAGTTCCAAATTTTTTCTATATTTAAAGAAGGAAACATATCATTATTGTCAATCACGTTTTGAAGAGAAAAAGTTGGGCGAATTTAGAGTTTTAAGAGCCATTCTTCTTTAAATGCAAGTCTTCTTAAAATTATTATTAAAGATTTGATTAATAACTGAGATCGTAACCATTAGTAACATTTATTTAAGTGATTAAAATTATGTTTTCCATTCATTTGTATAACAACCTTTCAACATGATTGTTGGCTAAACTGTTTGTATCTACTTAGATTATTGAACGTTGGTGATGAATTTTTTCTACAATTAATTGAATTGCTAATTATGTGTTTAACTGAAGAACGACTTTTATTGATGTTTATCAACTAGTTTTATCACTGAAATTATTGATTAGCTAACGATAGTTAATTAAATCAACGATCTTTACTAAATTGTTGAATGTGAATAGTTTAGATAATCGTTGATTATATGCGGGACACCAGTATAACTAGATGATTAGTTATTTGACTATAGATTTACTAAAGTAATTGTGAGGTTGTAAACTCATACCAAAACAACATAAGTTGAATTATATTTTGGAGTAGTTGTGTTTGTGAATTGATTAGTGGACTAAATTAACGACAATTAATTTTAGCACGCTAGTTAAGAAATTGTAAGAATCAACACATAATTTAAGTGCCACTACACTATAATTGTTATAAACGAGTTTAAGAGACAATCATTGTCGAGGGGACTGAATCAAAGTGGATACCTTTTTCTCTATTGAGTTCTAGTTTTATTTAATTTTCATTATTAGTTTAATTACTCTTTTAAAACCCCCATTTTAATTAGTTATTTAATTAATAATAAGTGATTTCTTAATTACATTGCTCCTTGTGGATCGAACTAGTTTCTACATACTAATTACTGCACGTTTGGGTTTAGTTGCACATATTGCGTGATAGTTTTGAAACAGTTTATCTAGTATATTTTAAGTTACATTTTATCACATCAATTTTTTGGCGCCGTTGTCGAGCAGGGTGTTTATTAGTTATTCGATCATTTGGTGGAGATTTAATTTCCACAAAAGTTACTTTCATTATTTTATTTTTGGTGTTTGCTTTGTGTTTTGTTTGTTGTTTTGTGATTGTTGATTAGGTTGAAGTTTATGAACCTACGTTCTCACACGCCAGAGGGTAAAGTCATATCCGGATCCTGAGAAAGTTTATGGCAGGCGCAACAAAGTAAAGAAAGAATAATCGAGTATGAAGGGTTTCGAGGTATTACCATTTTACATAACGTATTCTGAAACCATATTTGGGATAGACAACATGGGTGACCCGTATATCCAACCCATGTGGAATTCGAGACAAGCAGCACCACCAGTTCTGTTACCACCCATTAGGAAACCCGATATCACGACAGAGAATTTGGAAATTAAGGGGCAGTTCATCCATATGCTCCAAGAAAATCCGTTTGATGGTAAGAGCAACAACAACCCAATTAGCACCTTGAGTCATTCAAGGATTTATGCGATTTATACAAGCATCATGGTGTTAGTGTGGATGCTTACAAGTTGAGAACTTTTCTATACTCTTTAACTGGGGATGCGAAAGCGTGGTTGAAATCCCTACCATTCTGTAACACCCTCAAACTGGGTCTAGTAGTAAATGACCTTTTTATCCTAAGTTAATATTAATTTATTAATATTATGATTTTAATAATTATGTGTTTATAATTATTGGTGTATGGGATAAAGTGCGTTTTGTGACAAGGGTCACAGAACATGTTTTGTTATGTGAATTGGACCTCGTTAGGACCTCCTAATGAGGTACATTGTATTTCAGATAACTGGTAAATACCCGTGTGACATGGGAATTGGATTTTCTCATAGTGAAGAAACCCCTAATTAAATATATACACCGTACGTTCCTTTTACTTACCATTTTTGGTAAATATAAACCCTAAACACCTCTTACTCCTTCTAAATCATAAAATCAAAAGGTGGAGATCAAAGCTTGTGATTTCATTAATCTGATTCTAGTGTTTATAGGGATCAAAATAAGGTACCAAAATCATAATTTGATGAATTAAATTGGGTTTTAAGTGGGTTTTATAGAAATGAGTTTTTGATGCTTGAATCTTGTTGATATGTGTTTGTTATGCTTAATTGATGTTAGAAATAGTTTATATATGTGTTATGTGGTATTCTTGATGCATTAGATTGACCAAAACAAGCAAAAATCGAGTTTTGGGGTCAAAACAACGCGAAAATAGCGAGCTGAAGCTGTTCTACAGCTCCCACTGTAACATCCTCAGATCGGGCCTAGATGTAAGATGACTTTATTGCCCTTAGGCATAATTGTGTGGTTAATTATGCTTTTATGTTAATATAATGTTTATTGTTATTTTATTATTTGGTTAAGACCAGTTTGTGACAAGGGTCACAGAACATGTTCGTTTATTTAATTTGGACTCCGTTAGGGCAGTCAAATTAAGTACGAAAGATATTAGATAACTGGTAAATACTCGTGTGTGATGGGGTATTGTATTTAGCCTAAATATATAAGCAAGGAACCAGCATTTTCTCACATTTTTTCTTGAATCTTCTACACACACCGTACCTACTTCTCTTATACTTTCAAACCCTAGATTCACCAAAACTTGTTGTTGATCTTTAATTTAGTTGGAGATCAGTGTCTAGTGATTTCTTGGGTTCTAACAAGGTAATAATTGTTCCAATTCGTGCTTGAATCTGTGTCAAAAAGGCTTTTAAAGTTAGGTTTTTGATAAAAGTGATTTTGGTGTCTTATTGCTTAATTTGATGTTGTTTTGGCTCAAAACTTGTGAGTTTATACTTCTAAAAGTTTTGTGTACAAATTATAAGTGGTTTTGAGGTCAAAAACAGGTTCAAGATTGAATTTGGGTGACTTTAGTGCGAAACCCGTCATTTCTGTTGCTGCTGCTCGATGAACACAACCGTACAGTTGCAGCTTGCAACCGCACAGGTACATGGTGCAACCATACGGGTGCATGTGCAACCGTACGGATGCAGTGGTGTTGGTGCAACCGGGCAGGAAGTGTGCAACTGTACGGATGCACGATGCAACCGTACGTATGGACTTGCAACCGTACGGATGCATGTGCAACCGTACGGATGCATATCAGATCAGCAGTTGTTGTTTAATTTAGCTGTTTCCTAGCCGTTATGCTGTCCGCGTGACTTATGATTATCAGGATGTAAATTCTGAAAATGCATAAGTATTAGGTGGACTTTTAGCGGCGCTTTTTGTGACTAATTTACTATAGTGTGCTGTTTTGTGTTAACGGACATAAACTAACTTGATTTGCCTTATGTTCAGATGACAAGGATAAGGAAGTCGCTCAGTGATAGATTATCTGAGCTTATTGCTGGTATTCGGTGAGTGGGTCTATCTCCGGATAGAGTATTAAGTAGCTGACACGCTACTTGTTCAGACTCTTTATTATTATGTTTATACCTTGTATGATTGCCATGTGTATTTAGATATTGCCATGCTAGTTAGGACGATTGCATGACTGAATATCTGTGATATTATGTGCGCACTGTTAGTTGGACACCAACCGAGGCGGCAAGGTTGGGAACCCACCGAGGCGGCAAGGTAGGGTTGATGTGAGGTCGACTATGGTAGCCTGGTCGGGTCTTGGTGTTACTGATTGTTCAGTATAGCATAGAAGGACGCATGTGTTGCATCTGGAAGGTTATGCAGTGGAGTCAGTAAAGCGGACTATCGGTAGACTGTAGCTTGATAAACTAAGTTGTGTGCACGTACAAGCCGCCGATCCTCATATTGTTAGTTGTTGTATGCTAGTTCAGGACGTTAGCATATCTGTGGCCTTTGCATGTTCAGTTGCTTATGCTTGGTCTGTTAGATAGTATCCATTCACTTAGCAGTTGTGCTAATTCCCCCACATTTCCACCCCTTGCAGGTTTAGGTACTGCTGCTTAGGACGGGTGTTGCAGACGGGTTAGAAGACATGTTTGACTACAAGCTTACTCTGATGTTTTCTATACTAATGATGTTTTCACGTAACATCGTTGTTGTATAAAGTTGGTTTGTAAACAAAGTTATGTAAATGTTAATTAAGGCTATTTTGGTAATTAAGTATTTACTTCCGCTGTGTTAAAAAAAATAGGTGTTACACCCACACCTTTGACAGCTCAACCACGTAGTTGAGCACGCGTTTGAGGGCTCAACCACGCGTTTGAGGGCTCAACCGTACGGTTGAGGGCTCAACCACGCGGTTGAGCACCTGTCAGCTTTTAGTAAAATTGAAAAGGGCGTAACTTTCAAACCGTAACTCCATTTTTGACAAATAAACTATCGTTGGAATCGTCTCGAGGTCAAATTTCCAATAATAAGGTTTTAAGAAGCTGGATCAAAATTTATTTTGGTCAGAATAAGGGATTGTAGAGTGTATGTCTTGTTTTGCACATATTGAGTGTCGTTATTGATTGAATTTATGATGTAGACTTATTATATAGTGAATGCATGATTGTATGTATTGGTTTAGAGTATGTATTAATGTTTGATTGTGCATTTTGGGTTGAAACCCATCTAAATATTTGTGGCTACTGTTCTTCATCACTCGCACGAGAGAGCAATCACTCGTACGATTGAGGTAGTCAACCGTGTGATGAACCGTGCGAGTGAGTGGTGATGAGGAACTTTTATTTTGATTGTGATGATATGTACGGTTGAGGCGTGACTCGTATGAGTCACTGGTCACTAGTGTGATGAACCGTACGGATCAGGTGATTCATTGTAGGATGTTTGGTCATAGACCAAACGTACGAGTGAGTTGTCAACCGCACGGTTGAGTGTTCTCAAACGTGTGTGTGCTGGTGTTACTCGTATGTTTGGCAGACCACTTGTAAAGTGATTAAGTGTTGGTATTGGTGTTGTTTTCTTGTTGTCGGGTTGTTATCAAGATATGATTACTGACTCGAATTGTATCATTCTCAGGTGATAAAGGAACGGAGAAGACTCAGTAATATTAGACCACTGAGTTCTTGCTGGTAATTGGTGAGTGGGACTATCCTTATGGATATTGGTATTTGGTAACAAGTGTAGTTACTACCCGCTGTTTGCTTAATATAGATTATGATAATCTATGTATGCATGTTTGTCGCACCCCCAAATAGGGCCTAGGGTATTTGTGACTAATTATATCAAATCATAGTTGTATAAACGAGAACGAATCTATATGAGACGTTTTGAATAAAACATTTATTAATAAAACAGTGGAAGCATTAAAAGTTTTACATCAAATTTAAACTGAAATAATAATAATAGTCTTAATGCAAAGTAAATGTAATGAAATGAAGACTCCATGTAGCAGCATTCAATTCATCAAGTAGCAATCATGGCAATCATCTTATTCGTCACCTGAGACAAAACATGCTTAAAGTGTCAACCAAAAAGGTTGAGTGAAGTTCATAGGTTTAACAAAAAGTTTGACTGTTGTTTTAGACCACAAGATTTAGTTTGTAAAGTTGATCTCGAAAGATCGAAAAAAATAGTTATGCCAATTCGTGATATTTAAACTAAACGATAGTATGCCCCATGACAAGTTAGTTCTACTTGTCGGTTTAATTTCATTATCAAGTAATACAAAGACATAGTCAAATGTATCGGGGACGTTACTCCCGATAGGCCTACCCCCAATAACCTAGCATGCCGAGCACTTAAAAATATCACTGTAGGGACTTTAGCCGAACAAAGCCGGGTATAGCATAATTTAAGCAGTTTGGTACTTGTGTCTAAAGTGTAAAAAGTAAAAAAAAAAAAAAAAAAAAAAAAAAAAGCATGTGTCTCACCCCAAAAGTAAGTAAGTTTTGCTAGCAATAAAGAGGGGCTATGAATTCACCTTAAATAGCAGTTGAAGTATTTCACGCAAGAAAGGAAAGTAAAGCAAGTAAGTGACCGAGATATCAACTAGAAGTAGTTCTTTAAGAGAGAAATGGGAGATTAAGGTGCAAGTTTAAAATGAGAAATGTATGTGGTATTTATAGTTGAAAATGTTAGATAAAAAAATAAAATAAGTAAAAGAAATAAAAAGAAAAATATATATTAAATCTTAAAATAATAAAAGTAGTTTGTATTTTTATTAAAAGTAATTCTTAAAAGTTAAAATAAGAAAAAGTAGTTTGTATTTTTATTAAAAGTAAATCTTAAAAGTTAAAATAAGAAAAGGTAGTTTTTATTTTTATTAAAAGTAAATCTTAAAAGTTAAAATAAGAAAAAGTAGTTTGTATTTTTATTAAAAGTAAATCTTAAAAGTTAAAATAAGAAAAAGTAGTTTGTATTTTTATTAAAAGTAAATCTTAAAAGTTAAAATAAGAAAAAGTAGTTTGTATTTTTATTAAAAGTAAATCTTAAAAGTTAAAATAAGAAAAAGTAGTTTGTGTTTTTATTAAAAGTAAATCTTAAAAGTTAAAATAAGAAAAAGTAGTTTATATTTTTATTAAAAGTAAATCTTAAAAGTTAAAATAAGAAAAAGTAGTTTATATTTTTATTAAAAGTAAATCTTAAAAGTTAAAATAAGAAAAAGTAGTTTGTATTTTTATTAAAAGTAAATCTTAAAAGTTAAAATAAGAAAAAGTAGTTTGTATTTTTATTAAAAGTAAATCTTAAAAGAAAAGGTAGTTTGTATTTTTATTAAAAGTAAATCTTAAAAGTTAAAATAAGAAAAAGTAGTTTGTATTTTTATATTTATTTATTAAAAGTAGATATAGTTTTTATTTTTTTTTATAAAATTCTAAAAAAAAAAATCGTTTAATACATTTCTAAGAACATTTAACATTTTATTTCTATATTTGTTTAATTATTAAATATGAATTTTATATAAAAATTATTATTATATTTAGTTTTTATAATTAAAATTAAAATTTATGATTATTACTTTATAGTTTTTATTAGTTTTATAAATGTTATAATATTATTTATTATTTAGTTAATTATATATTCTATTAACTAAATAACAAAAGTAATATAAATATTATATATATATATTCATTGATGTAATTATGTTATATTATATAACATAACCTTAGTTATAATATTTATAATTATATTATTTATTTTAAGCGTACGTTTATTCGGTCAACGTTAAATTTATTCGTATATAACAGCTCTAGGTATTTTAGTAAAATCGGAAGTCGAAAAGTGAGGGTTGTTATAGTACCTACCCGTTAAAAGAAATTTCGTCCCGAAATTTAGTTTTTGCCATCAATCGACATTGTTCGTACATAGACGAGAATATTTACGTTTTATTTGGTCTTCACGTTCTCAGGTATGTTCGGGGTCTTTCGTGAATTCCAACGGATAGAATGTTGTTCTGTTTCATGCATTTAAATCATACGAACCCTAATTTCTTAAAGGTTCTTCTATAAAGTACATTTTATCATTAATGCGGAGGTTATCTAAAGGATTAATAAGAGTGCCATTTGACTAGGTTATCCTCAAAAGGGATGATGGTGCTATACGAGCATTTTAGTAAACTGAACACATGAAATGTGTTATGAATAGTATTGAGCTTATTTAAAACTTTGAGTGTTTATGCCACTATATTAGGGTAGACAAAACAGAGAGTAGTTCATGAAAATTATAGTCATGAAGTTTGATAGAGATCATCATTGTTTACAACAAGAATATTGTAATGATGAATATAAGTTGAAAAAATAAAGTTTTATCACTACTTAATAATATGGATAAAACGATTTGATTATAGAAAGTGTATAAACGAAGCTATTGTAAAAGAGTGAATAAGAAAATTAAATGTTCGCCTTAACTTTTGACGTAGTCACGGTTGATTTCCGGAATTCAAGGGATTAAAGAAAATCTTCGTAATCCATAAGATTTGATTCTCCTGTAATTAAGGAATTTGAAATTTTCTTTGATTAAATGCGGTGAATTGCTTCAATTGCTGTGTTTGGAATTTTGCTATAAATTAGCTTCTTCCGTTTCATTATCTTCACCACTTCTATACTTTCTTTCTAAATTCATACTTCCAAAAGATTTGCTAATATGCTCAATCCCGTATTGATACTTGTTATTATATTGACCATATATGCAGTCATTCTTCTTTTTCTTTTACCACCAGAGGAATCTGTTTACTTCTACTATGCCCTTGGGGTTATAGTGTTTTTAATTCTCCCGTGTCTTTATGTTGCTATACGCATTGATATCCACAGTTTGTAATCTGGGTATCGTTATCGGGCTTTATATTTTCCCTTATATGTCGGAGCTCTTTGCCTTTTTATCCTCTTCTCGACCTCAAGTCAAGCGAATAATGGTCCGGAATTTGTAGGTATGAAGTTTCGAATGAACCTAATGTTCTAAGCGTAATATCACGATTTGATTTGGTAAGTTACCAGAATTACTGAGGATAGAACTATCAAGAATATATTTTCTTGATATGTTCAGAGATTAAGTAGAATGTAAGAGTCGTGTAACATGGAAAATGATGATTATAAAGTCTATGAATCATCATCTTCCATTAAAATTTAGCATGACTTACTGTAATATAATCACGTTGGCCTGACGTCATTATATTATACTAACTCATGCTTTAATTCCCAACAATTCTTCAAAACATTTATAAGTTAAACTTGGATTTTACAGAATATAGAAACTAAAACAGTTTTCCTTTATAAATATATCGCAAAGAGATACTTAATTGCGGACAAGAATCGTTATGAAGATATCTTCAGAAATATAGAGGATATTTATGATGATATTTTGGAATTTCTAAGTTCGAAAGTTGATGAAGAAAAATTTTTCGCAAGCTTTTAACATGACTTCGGAGTAAGATATTCTCTACAGATTTCATCGGATCCAGAATTACCTGGATTCTTTGAATATAGGGTTTGGTCCTTGTATTTGTCCTTGGTCTCCTCCATGGTTAGCTCAATCCGTTTTTCAGTTCCAAATTTTCTTTTGAGCTTTTCCAACGTACCATTCTTTATTATCAAACTTTTGGCCATTAAAACCTTCTACAATTTTGCTGTTTCCTCTGCATTTAATGCAGCCATATTTGAATCATCGGTTATCAATCCGAGATGGTTTTAAGAAATTTCATTTTTAGATGATTAAACGCTGATTGTGATCGTCAACGGATCTAATGGTTGATGAATAGGCGTTGTTGATTTCAAAAGTAATGAATGATAATTTCGGTGGGTTGATGTGATAATTCATCATAGAATACGAATGAATATAATTCATGAATGTAGTGATCTTTAGGAAGATAACATCTGCTAAAGCTTTTCTTGGATTCTGATATGTCATAATATGTAATTGAATTTGTATACAAAAGGTGAACGGATACATATGTGGATGTAAGTAGTATAGTTACTGATTATTGAATCAGAATTGGAGAATGTACAATGTAACATATTAAAGTGAGATATAAATATTTCTCGGGTTTTACCTACCCGTTAAAATATTTTCACAATTAACAGTTTGTACAAAAGAATTACAATCTTTATGAAGATATACGTTCATATATATATTCTTCAGATGTAATCATGGATTTAATGAGTTAATATAAGATTAAACTCGTTTGATTTACGGTTGAAACGAGAATAAATAATCTCCAAAACCTTAGAGATTTCATATTTGTCGTGGAATATTTCACTAATGAAGTTATGAATCAATACTTCATCGTTCATTATTGTTGATATACTTCGGTATATGAAGTTGGTGCTCGTGGAATTCTTGTGAAATTCACAAGACACGAATAATGTTTTCTAGAAGGTTTCGAGTATATCGAAAATAAAAGTGTAAAATCAAACATGTATTTGAATAATACATTTGGTTTATTATGAAATGGAGTTTATTATGCTGAAGCAGTGATTAACGATTGCTAAGTTATTAACGAAGGATGTACATCATAGCATATTAGTGATATGAATTAACCAAGTAGTACATACTAGTTAAGATTCACACGTAATAGCTTTGTACAAAAAGATTTATTATTATTCCAAATCATATATATATATAAAGTATACATATATAATTCTTCAGGAAGAATGAGTCAATACATCTTAACTCATTATTACTAATATTAATTGGTATCTATTGTAGTGACCCGAACTTTTCCATGTTTATATATATATATTAAATGAAATTGTTATTTACATGATTAAGTGTTTCCAACATGTTAAGCAATCAAACTTGTTAAGACTTGATTAATTGAAATAGGTTTCATATAGACAATTGACCACCCAAGTTGACCGGTGATTCACGAACGTTAAAACTTGTAAAAACTATATGATGACATATATATGGTTATATATATAGTTAACATGATATTATGATAAGTAAACATATCATTAAGTATATTAACAATGAACTACATATGTAAAAACAAGACTACTAACTTAATGATTTTGAAACGAGACATATATGTAACGATTATCGTTGTAACGACATTTAATGTATATATATCATATTAAGAGATATTCGTACATCATAATATCATGATAATATAATATTTTAAAATCTCTTTTGATATTATAAACATTGGATTAACAACATTTAACAAGATCGATAACCTAAAGGTTTCAAAACAACACTTACATGTAACGACTAACGATGACTTAACGACTCAGTTAAAATGTATATACATGTAGTGTTTTAATATGTATTCATACACTTTTGAAAGACTTCAATACACTTATCAAAATACTTCTACTTAACAAAGATGATTACAATTACATCCTCGTTCAGTTTCATCAACAATTCTACTCGTATGCACCCGTATTTGTACTCGTACAATACACAGCTTTTAGATGTATGTACTATTGGTATATACACTCCAATGATCAGCTCTTAGCAGCCCATGTGAGTCACCTAACACATGTGGGAACCATCATTTGGCAACTAGCATGAAATATCTCATAAAATTACAAAAATATGAGTAATCATTCATGACTTATTTACATGAAAACAAAATTACATATCCTTTATATCTAATCCATACACCAACGACCAAAAACACCTACAAACACTTTCATTCTTCAATTTTCTTCATCTAATTGATCTCTCTCAAGTTCTATCTTCAAGTTCTAAGTGTTCTTCATAAATTCCAAAAGTTCTAGTTTCATAAAATCAAGAATACTTTCAAGATTGCAAGTTTACTTCCAAGTTTTCTAAATCCATTCCAAGTAATCATCCAAGATCAAGAAACCATTGTTACTTATAGTAGGTTATCTTTCTAATACAAGGTAATAATCATATTCAAACTTTAATACAATTTCTGTAACTATAACAATCTTATTTCGAGTGGAAATCTTACTTGAAATTGTTTTCGTGTCATGATTCTGCTTCAAGAACTTTCAAGCCATCCAAGGATCCTTTGAAGCTAGATCCATTTTTCTCATTTCCAGTAGGTTTATCCAAGGAACTTGAGGTAGTAATGATGTTCATAACATCATTCGATTCATACATAAAAAGCTGTCTTATTCAACGTTATAAACTTGTAATCACTAGAACATAGTTTAGTTAATTCTAAACTTGTTCGCAAATAAAGTTAATCCTTCTAACTAGACTTTTAAAATCAACTAAACACATGTTCTATATCTATATGATATGCTAACTTAATGATTTAAAACCCAGAAACACGATAAACACCATAAAACTGGATATACGCCGTCGTAGTAAAACCGGGGGCTGTTTTGGTTGGGATAATTAAAAGCTAAGAAGAACTTTGATTTAAAAGCAATACTTCTCTAAAAATGATTTTTCTTATGAACATGAAACTATATCCAAAAATCATGGTTAAACTCAAAGTGAAAGTATGTTTTTCAAAATGGTCATCAAGATGTCGTTCTTTCGACAGAAATGACTACCTCTTTCAAAAATGACTTGTAACTTATATTTCTGACTATAAACTTATACCTTTTCTGTTTAGATTAATAAATTTAAGTTCAATACGAAACCGTGGCCACTAAAATCACTCAAAACGGATTAGAAACGAAGAAATGGCGAGTAAAACAAGATTGATAAAAACTACTCATTTTACCTACGTGAAAGTTAGTAATAAATCTATTCCAACCATAACCTAATTAACTTATATTGTATATTATGTAATCTTGAGATACCATAGACACGTATACAATGTTTCGACCTATCATGTCGACCCATCTATATATATATTGCGGAACAACCATAGACACTCTATATGTGAATGTTGGAGTTAGCTATACAGGGTTGAGGTTGATTCCAAAATATATATATATAGTTTGAGTTGTGATCAATACTGAGATACGTATACACTGGGTCGTGGATTGATTCAAGATAATATTTATTGATTTATTTCTGTACATCTAACTGTGGACAACTAGTTGTAGGTTACTAACGAGGACAACTGACTTAATAAACTTAAAACATCAAAATATATTAAAAGTATTGTAAATATATTTTGAACATACTTTGATATATATGTATATATTGTTATAGGTTCGTGAATCAACCAGTGGCCAAGTCTTACTTCCCGACGAAGTAAAAATCTGTGAAAGTGAGTTATAGTCCCACTTTTAAAATCTAATATTTTTGAGATGAGAATACATGCAGGTTTTATAAATGATTTACAAAATAGACACAAGTACGTGAAACTACATTCTATGGTTGAATTATCGAAATCGAATATGCCCTTTTTTATTAAGTCTGATAATCTAAGAATTAGGTCACAGACACCCTAATTGACGCGAATCCTAAAGATAGATCTATTGGGCCCAACAAGCCCCATCCAAAGTACCGGATGCTTTTGTACTTTGAAATTTATATCATATCTGAAGGGTGTCCCGGAATGATGGGGATATTCTTATATATGCATCTTGTTAATGTCGGCTACCAGATGTTCACCATATGAATGATTTTTATCTCTATGTATGGGATGTGTATAGAAATATGAAATCTTGTGGTCTATTGTTACGATTTGATATATATAGGTTAAACCTATAACACACCAACATTTTTGTTGACGTTTAAAGCATGTTTATTCTCAGGTGAATACTAAGAGCTTCCACTGTTGCATACCAAAATAAGAACAAGATTTGGAGTCCATGTTTGTATGATATTGTGTAAAAACTACATTTAAGAAACTAATTTCGATGTAATATATTTGTATTGTAAACCATTATGTAATGGTCGTATGTAAACAGAATATTTTAGATTATCATTATTTGATAATCTACGTAAAGCTTTTTAAACCTTTATTTATGAAATAAAGGTTATGGTTTGTTTTAAAAATGAATGCAGTCTTTGAAAAACGTCTCATATAGAGGTCAAAACCTCGCAACGAAATCAATTAATATGGAACGTTTTTAATCAATAAGAACGGGACATTTCAGTTGGTATCCGAGCGTTGGTTTTAGAGAACCAGAAAATTTGCATTAGTGTGTCTTATTGAGTTTGTTAGGATGCATTAGTGAGTCTGGACTTCAACCGTGTTTTCTTTAAAAATGATTGCTTAACATTTTTGTTGGAAACTATATATTATTAACATGTATATATTATGTGATATATTAATCTCTTAACATGTTTGATATTGTGTGATAGATGTCTACCTCTAGCACAAATCCCATTGACTCACCTAATAATAACGAAGAGTCGAATATATATTGGACTGATTCACAAGTTCCCGAAGAGGAACCGGAAGAAGAATCAGAACCGGAAGAGGAGGAACCGGAGGAGGAAATAGAACCGGTGGGGGAAATAATAAAACGGTTAAGTAAAAGAAAATCCTCAACTAACCGACCAAGGTTAATTATGGTCAATGGTGTTTCCGCCAAGGAAGCAAAATATTGGGAGGATTACCAATTCTCCGATGAATCGGATTCCGACGAGAATTCCGATGATGTTATAGAAATTACCCCAACTGAATTTAAAATGGCAAAAGAAAATAATAAGGGAAAGGGCATAAAAATAGAGAAATCTAATTCCAACCCCGATGAACTTTATATGTATCGTCAACCCCCGAAGTCCTTAAGTTGTAACAATGACCCGGGAACCTCTAAACCACCAGGTTTTTCTAAACCGTTGTGGAAAACGACAGCTAGTATTAGGGGAACATCATATATCCCTAGAAACTTGGCAAAACGAACCAAAACCGAAGAAGAAGAAACGAGCGAGTCGGAATAAGATAGTTGTATTCGTATGGTGTAATATATGTAATATAGTGTGCTTATGCTTTATGATATATGTAAAAATTGCTTGCATTAATAAGTATTTTTTTTTTATAAATCTAACTCTTGTCTATTTTACAGTATAAAAACACAAAATGGGTAGACAACCCAATATTTTAAGAGACCTACCCGGAGACATGATTGATGAAATCTTGTCTAGAGTCTGTCAGAATTCCTCGGCACAACTATTTAAGGCGAAATCAGTTTGTAAGACATTCGAAGAACGTTCCAAGAATGCCTTGATTTATAAGAGACTTTTGTTTGAAAGATGGGGGATATCACATTGGGAAACCCATAAGTTACGATGTGTTTACTTTGACGCATATATTGCGGGGAACCCAAGTGCTATTTTACGCAACGGGTTAAGAAATTATTTTGACTCAATGTATCCGAACATAGGACTTCATGATTTAGAAAAAGCGGCTAACATGCAACATAAAGAAACATGTTATGCTTACGGGTTAGTAATGTTCGCTTCTCACCAAAGTGAGAACAAGAACATCGGGCTACAACTATTAAACAAAACATTTCCACAAGTAACGAACTCAGTAGTTGGGGTGAGAAACAAGGTTTTTAGATTGTTACGGGACTGTTGGACATTACGTAACCCTCGTCCCTTTGACGACGTTACAACACGCTGTCTTATCAACGGCCATAACGGTTATGTTCCACAAGACCAAGGATGGGAAGTAGTCCTAGTAAAACCAGAATGCATGACTTGTTTCTGGACGTATGAATTCCGTGTCTTTATTGCCTTTGATGAACGACTTGTGTACTAGCTAGAATTATCTTCACAACTATCTTGTATCAAAGTTATTGTGTGCTATATTTCATGCTTTATGTAAAATAAGCGGTATTGTAAGTTTGTAAAATATTGTATAAAAGTTTGAACGCGAAATATTATTATAATCAGTTTTTCATATAGAATTGTAGTAGTTGAATTGTATATTAGCTACTAAGTATGAACTTAACGGGTAGGTACTACCCGAATTTAAACTTATAAAACGCTAATATGAAGAAAAAGCTTTTATAAATGAGTTCATATTATGCTACGAAATACTATTAACTACTCTTAATATTCTGTATGATTAACTTGTTCCATTTGACTATTTTGAAGGAAATGGCACCGACTACTCGACACACCGTGAATATGAATGAAGAGGAATTCTGTACTTTTCTAGCTTCAAACATAGTCGCAGTACAGGCTGCGCTACATACCAACAATAACCTTGGATCTAGCAGTACAGGAAATCGTGTAGGATGCACCTACAAAGAATTCACTGCCTGTAAACCTTTGGAATTTAATGGAACCGAAGGACCGATCGGATTGAAACGGTGGACCGAGAAGGTCGAATCGGTGTTTGCCATAAGTAAGTGTAATGAAGAGGACAAAGTGAAGTACGCTACGCATACCTTCACAGGTTCTGCGTTAACATGGTGGAATACCTATCTAGAGCAAGTGGGACAAGATGATGCTTACGCACTACCGTGGTCAGCATTCAAGCACTTGATGAACGAAAAGTACCGTCCCAGAACCGAGGTCAATAAGCTCAAGACAGAACTTAGAGGGTTACGAACCCAAGGATTTGATATTACCACGTACGAAAGACGATTCACAGAATTGTGCCTATTGTGTCCGGGAGCGTTCGAAGATGAGGAAGAGAAGATCGACGCATTTGTGAAAGGATTACCGGAAAGAATCCAAGAAGATATAAGTTCACACGAGCCCGCCTCCATACAACAGGCATGTAGAATGACTCACAAACTAGTGAACCAGATTGAAGAAAGAATTAAAGAACAGACTGCTGAAGAGGCTAATGTGAAGCAAGTCAAAAGAAAGTGGGAGGAAAACGGTGATAAGAATCACCAATACAACAACAACAACAATTACAACAATAATCGCAACAACTATCCCAACAATCGCAACATCAATCGCAACTACAACAAATGGCCCAACAACAACAACAATAACAACAACAACAACAACAATAACAACAACAACAACAGCAGCAGCAACTACAACAATCATCCCAACAACAATAATAACCGCAACAACAATAACAATCAGAAGCAGCTATGCCAAAGGTGTGAAAAGTATCACTCGGGGTTCTGCACCAAATTTTGCAACAAGTGTAAAAGAAATGGTCATAGCGCGGTGAAGTGTGAGGTCTACGGACCAGGGGTTAACAGAACGAAAGGAACAAATGGTGTCAGAACGAGTAATGGCGGAGCAAGTAGTGTCGGAGCAAGTTATGCCAATGTAGTTTGTTATAAATGTGGAAAACCGGGCCACATTATTAGAAATTGCCCGAACCAGGAGAACACGAATGGACAAGGCCGTGGAAGAGTTTTCAATATTAATGCGGCAGAGGCACAGGAAGACCCGGAGCTTGTTACGGGTACGTTTCTTATTGACAATAAATCTTCTTACGTTTTATTTGATTCAAGTGCGGATAGAAGCTATATGAGTAGAGATTTTTGTGCTAAATTAAGTTGCCCATTGACGCCTTTGGATAGTAAATTTTTACTCGAATTAGCAAATGGTAAATTAATTTTAGCAGATAATATATGTCGGAATCGAGAAATTAAACTGGTTAGTGAAACATTTAAGATTGACTTGATACCAGTAGAGTTATGGAGTTTTGATGTGATAATCAGTATGGACTGGTTGAAAGAAGTGAAAGCAGAGATCGTTTGTTACAAAAATGCAATTCGCATTATACGAGAAAAAGGAAAACCCTTAATGGTGTACGGAGAAAAGGGCAACACGAAGCTACATCTTATTAGTAATTTGAAGGCACAAAAACTAATAAGAAAAGGTTGCTATGCTGTTCTAGCACACGTCGAGAAAGTACAAACTGAAGAAAAGAGCATCAATGATGTTCCCGTCGCAAATGAATTTCCCGATGTATTTTTGAAAGAATTACCGGGATTACCCCCACATCGATCCGTTGAATTTCAAATAGATCTTGTACCAGGAGCTGCACCAATAGCTCGTGCTCCTTACAGACTCGCACCCAGCGAGATGAAAGAACTGCAAAGCCAATTACAAGAACTTTTAGAGCGTGGTTTCATTCGACCAAGCACATCACCGTGGGGAGCTCCTGTTTTGTTTGTCAAGAAGAAAGATGGTACATTCAGGTTGTGTATCGACTACCGAGAGTTGAACAAACTTACCATCAAGAACCGCTACCCACTACCGAGAATCGAAGACTTATTTGATCAACTACAAGGCTCGTCCGTTTATTCAAAGATTGACTTACGTTCCGGGTATCATCAAATGCGGGTGAAAGAAGATGATATTCCTAAGACTGCTTTCAGAACACGTTACGGTCATTACGAGTTTATGGTCATGCCGTTTGGTTTAACTAATGCACCAGCTGTGTTCATGGACCTTATGAACCGAGTGTGTGGACCATACCTTGACAAGTTTGTCATTGTTTTCATTGATGACATACTTATTTACTCAAAGAATGACCAAGAACACGGTGAACATTTGAGAAAGGTGTTAGAAGTATTGAGGAAGGAAGAATTGTACGCTAAATTTTCGAAGTGTGCATTTTGGTTGGAAGAAGTTCAATTCCTCGGTCACATAGTGAACAAAGAAAGTATTAAGGTGGATCCGGCAAAGATAGAAACTGTTGAAAAGTGGGAAACCCCGAAAACTCTGAAACACATACGCCAGTTTTTAGGACTAGCTGGTTACTACAGAAGGTTCATCCAAGACTTTTCCAGAATAGCAAAACCCTTGACTGCATTAACGCATAAAGGGAAGAAATTTGAATGGAAGGATGAACAAGAGAAATCATTTCAGTTATTGAAGAAAAAGCTAACTACGGCACCTATATTGTCATTGCCTGAAGGGAATGATGATTTTGTGATTTATTGTGACGCATCAAAGAAAGGTCTCGGTTGTGTATTAATGCAACGCACGAAGGTGATTACTTATGCGTCTAGACAATTAAAGATTCACGAACAAAATTATATGACGCATGATTTGGAATTAGGCGCGGTTTTTTTTACATTAAAGACTTGGAGGTACTACTTATATGGGGTCAAAAGTATTATATATACCGACCACAAAAGTCTTCAACACGTATTTAATCAGAAACAACTGAATATGAGGCATCGTAGGTGGATTGAATTGTTGAATGATTACGACTTTGAGATTCGTTACCACCTGGGGAAGGCAAATGTGGTAGCCGACGCCTTGAGCAGGAAGGACAGAGAACCCATTCGAGTAAAATCTATGAATATAATGATTCACAATAACCTTACTACTCAAATAAAGGAGGCGCAACAAGGAGTTTTAAAAGAGGGAAATTTAAAGGATGAAATACCCAAAGGATCGGAGAAGCATCTTAATATTCGGGAAGACGGAACCCAGTATAGGGCTGAAAGGATTTGGGTACCAAAATTTGGAGATATGAGAGAAATGGTACTTAGAGAAGCTCATAAAACCAGATACTCAATATATCCTAGAACGGAGAAGATGTACAAGGATCTCAAGAAAAATTTTTGGTGGCCGGGTATGAAAGCCGATGTTGCTAAATACGTAGGAGAATGTTTGACATGTTCTAAGGTCAAAGCTGAGCATCAAAAACCATCAGGTCTACTTCAACAACCCAAAATCCCGGAATGGAAATGGGAAAACATTACCATGGATTTCATCACTAAATTGCCAAGGACTGCAAGTGGTTTTGATACTATTTGGGTAATAGTTGATCATCTCACCAAATCATCACACTTCCTGACAATAAGAGAAGATGACAAGATGGAGAAGTTAGCACGACTGTATTTGAAGGAAGTCGTCTCCAGACATGGAATACCAATCTCTATTATCTCTGATAGGGATGGCAGATTTATTTCAAGATTCTGGCAGACATTACAGCAAGCATTAGGAACTCGTCTAGACATGAGTACTGCCTATCATCCACAAACTGATGGGCAGAGCGAAAGGACGATACAAACGCTTGAAGACATGCTAAGAGCATGTGTTATTGATTTTGGAAACAGTTGGGATCGACATCTACCGTTAGCAGAATTTTTCTACAACAACAGCTATCATTCAAGTATTGAGATGGCGCCATTTGAAGCACTTTATGGTAGAAAGTGCAGGTCTCCAATTTGTTGGAGTGAAGTGGGGGATAGAAAGATTACGGGTCCGGAGATAATACAAGAAACTACCGAGAAGATCATCCAAATTCAACAACGGTTGAAAATCGCCCAAAGTCGACAAAAGAGCTACGCCGACATTAAAAGAAAAGATATAGAATTTGAAATTGGAGAGATGGTCATGCTTAAGGTTGCACCTTGGAAAGGCGTTGTTCGATTTGGTAAATGAGGTAAATTAAATCCAAGGTATATTGGACCATTCAAGATTATTGATCGTGTCGGACCAGTAGCTTACTGACTTGAGTTACCTCAACAACTCGCGGTTGTACATAACACTTTCTACGTCTCGAATTTGAAGAAATGTTTTGCTAAAGAAGATCTTACTATTTCGTTAGACGAAATCCAAATCAACGAAAAACTTCAATTCATCGAAGAACCCGTCGAAATAATGGATCGTGAGGTTAAAAGACTTAAACAAAACAAGATACCAATTGTTAAGGTTCGATGGAATGCTCGTAGAGGACCTGAGCTCACCTGGGAACGAGAAGATCAGATGAAGAAGAAATACCCGCACTTATTTCCAGAAGATACGTCAACACCTCCAACTGCTTAAAATTTCGGGACGAAATTTATTTAACGGGTAGGTACTGTAGTGACCCGAACTTTTCCATGTTTATATATATATATATATATATTAAATGAAATTGTTATTTACATGATTAAGTGTTTCCAACATGTTAAGCAATCAAACTTGTTAAGACTTGATTAATTGAAATAGGTTTCATATAGACAATTGACCACCCAAGTTGACCGGTGATTCACGAACGTTAAAACTTGTAAAAACTATATGATGACATATATATGGTTATATATATAGTTAACATGATATTATGATAAGTAAACATATCATTAAGTATATTAACAATGAACTACATATGTAAAAACAAGACTACTAACTTAATGATATTGAAACGAGACATATATGTAACGATTATCGTTGTAACGACATTTAATGTATATATATCATATTAAGAGATATTCGTACATCATAATATCATGATAATATAATAATTTAAAATCTCTTTTGATATTATAAACATTGGATTAACAACATTTAACAAGATCGTTAACCTAAAGGTTTCAAAACAACACTTACATGTAACGACTAACGATGACTTAACGACTCAGTTAAAATGTATATACATGTAGTGTTTTAATATGTATTCATACACTTTTGAAAGACTTCAATACACTTATCAAAATACTTCTACTTAACAAAGATGCTTACAATTACATCCTCGTTCAGTTTCATCAACAATTCTACTCGTATGCACCCGTATTTGTACTCGTACAATACACGGCTTTTAGATGTATGTACTATTGGTATATACACTCCAATGATCAGCTCTTAGCAGCCCATGTGAGTCACCTAACACATGTGGGAACCATTATTTAGCAACTAGCATGAAATATCTCATAAAATTACAAAATTATGAGTAATCATTCATGACTTATTTACATGAAAACAAAATTACATATCCTTTATATCTAATCCATACACCAACGACCAAAAACACCTAAAAATACTTTCATTCTTCAATTTTCTTCATCTAATTGGTCTCTCTCAAGTTCTTTCTTCAAGTTCTAAGTGTTCTTCATAAATTCTAAAAGTTCTAGTTTCATAAAATCAAGAATACTTTCAAGATTGCAAGTTTACTTCCAAGTTTTCTAAATCCATTCCAAGTAATCATCCAAGATCAAGAAACCTTTGTTACTTACAGTAGGTTATCTTTCTAATACAAGGTAATAATCATATTCAAACTTTAATTCAATTTCTGTAACTATAACAATCTTATTTCGAGTGGAAATCTTACTTGAAATTGTTTTCGTGTCATGATTCTGCTTCAAGAACTTTCAAGCCATCCAAGGATCCTTTGAAGCTAGATCCATTTTTCTCATTTCCAGTAGGTTTATCCAAGGAACTTGAGGTAGTAATGATGTTCATAACATCATTCGATTCATACATAAAAAGCTGTCTTATTCAACGTTATAAACTTGTAATCACTAGAACATAGTTTAGTTAATTCTAAACTTGTTCGCAAATAAAGTTAATCCTTCTAACTAGACTTTTAAAATCAACTAAACACATGTTCTATATCTATATGATATGCTAACTTAATGATTTAAAACCCGGAAACACGATAAACACCGTAAAACTGGATATACGCCGTCGTAGTAAAACCGGGGGCTGTTTTGGTTGGGATAATTAAAAGCTAAGAAGAACTTTGATTTAAAAGCTATACTTCTGGAAAAATGATTTTTCTTATGAACATGAAACTATATCCAAAAATCATGGTTAAACTCAAAGTGAAAGTATGTTTTTCAAAATGGTCATCAAGATGTCGTTCTTTCGACAGAAATGACTACCTCTTTCAAAAACGACTTGTAACTTGTATTTCTGACTATAAACTTATACTTTTTCTGTTTATATTCATAAAGTTAAGTTCAATACAAAACGGTGGCCACTGGAATCACTCAAAAATGATTAGAAACGAAGAAATGGCGAGTAAAACAAGATTGATAAAAACTACTCATTTTACCTACGTGAAAGTTAGTAATAAATCTATTCCAACCATAACCTAATTAACTTATATTATATATTATGTAATCTTGAGATACCATAGACACGTATACAATGTTTCGACCTATCATGTCTACCCATCTATATATATATTGCGGAACAACCATAGACACTCTATATGTGAATGTTGGAGTTAGCTATACAGGGTTGAGGTTGATTCCAAAATATATATATAGTTTGAGTTGTGATCAATACTGAGATACGTATACACTGGGTCGTAGATTGATTCAAGATAATATTTATCGATTTATTTCTGTACATCTAACTGTGGACAACTAGTTGTAGGTTATTAACGAGGACAGCTGACTTAATAAACTTAAAACATCAAAATATATTAAAAGTATTGTAAATATATTTTGAACATACTTTGATATATATATGTATATATTGTTATAGGTTCGTGAATCAACCAGTGGCCAAGTCTTACTTCCCGACGAAGTAAAAATCTGTGAAAGTGAGTTATAGTCCCACTTTTAAAATCTAATATTTTTGGGATGAGAATACATGCAGGTTTTATAAATGATTTACAAAATAGACACAAGTACGTGAAACTACATTCTATGGTTGAATTATCGAAATCGAATATGCCCTTTTTTATTAAGTCTGGTAATCTAAGAATTAGGGAACAGACACCCTAATTGACGCGAATCCTAAAGATAGATCTATTGGTCCCAACAAGCCCCATCCAAAGTACCGGATGCTTTAGTACTTCGAAATTTATATCATATCCGAAGGGTGTCCCGGAATGATGGGGATATTCTTATATATGTATCTTGTAATGTCGGTTACCAGGTGTTCACCATATGAATGATTTTTATCTCTATGTATGGGATGTGTATTGAAATATGAAATCTTGTGGTCTATTGTTACGATTTGATATATATAGGTGATATTATGCGAGGTGTATATAAAATAGCTTTTAAATTTTAGCAGGAAATACTATTAAATACGATACAATTTTACACAAGATATTTATTTATTTATAGAATGGATATACTTAAACCTTGCTACAACACTTATAGGCAGTGTACCTAATCGTACAGTAGTGTAGTTTTTAGTAAGTCCGGTTCGTTCCACAGGGAAAATCTTTAAACAAAGCTTAACGCTATATTAGTTTACTTTTATAAAAATACAAATATATATATAAGTAATATTATTATTATAAAGGGGGGGGGTTTTTACCGTTTAATGACCGGTTTGTCGATTTTAAAACTTTAGTCGCAGTTAAAACCAAATGTAAAATAATAAATAAATACAAGACTTAATTTAAAGCGTAAAGTAAATAACGATAATGAAATTGCGAATAATAAAAGTGCGATAAAATAAACTTGCGATAATTAAAAAGTACGATAATTAAAAGTGCAATTAAATACAATAACAATAAAAATGCGAAAATTAGAAGTGCAATTAAATATAAAATAAAAGAAATTAAATATGAAATAAAAGAATTATGCTTATTTAAACTTCCATAACCATGATGTTTGACGTGTTGCTTATAGTTTTATGCCCATGGGTTAATTGTCCTTTGTCCTGGATTATTTAATATGTCCGTCTGGTTTTTGTCCATAACAGTCCATCAGTCATAAATATAAAGTGCGAGTGTCCTCGTCAAATTATCCTTATACCCGAAGTTAAATATTCCAACTAATTGGGGATTCGAATTGTAACAAGGTTTTAATACTTTGTTTAATGAATACACCAGGTTATCGACTGCATGTAAACCAAGGTTTTATTACTTTGTTAATAATTACACCAATTACCCTTGAATGTAATTCACCCCTGTTTCAACAAGTCTATTAACTATTAATCCAGTTCTGTATCCGGTAAAATGAATAATTATTGGTATTTATAGATATCCCGCCCACCGTACCCAGTCAAGCGTATGTGGTTATATATAAATACGTCGAATTATAAGTTTGTATATTAAATTAACAAGGTATTGTTTAGTTAATATAAAACCCATTAATAGCCCATAGTCTAATTTCCATAAGTGTCGTTCTTTAATCCAAACCCCAATTATGGTACAAAGCCCAATTACCCAATTTTAGTAATTAGCCCAACATCATGATTACTTCGGTATTAAATAAGCAAAATAATAACTTAGCTACGGGACATTAAATTAAAAAGGTTGAACATAAATTACAATGATTAAAAATAGCGTAGCGTTACACGGACAGAATTTCGACTTACACCCTTACAACATTCGCTAACATACCCTTATTATTAGGATTAAAATTAAAATTAAAATTATAAATATAAATATTACGTATATAGATAGAGAGATTGATGGATATTGGATGATAAAATGATCAGAATTCGTTGGGCTTTATAGGGAGTTTCACTTTTTGGGGCTCCGCGACTCGCGGCCCATTCCTTCTTCAAACTCCGCGAGTCGCGGAGTTTGTAATTACAGCTCACTCCATTTTGGCTCTTTGTTTACCGACGGTTTATTATATAAATATAATATATATATAATTAATATAATTAATTATATATTATATTATATTTATATACATAGTTAACTTGTAATTTTTAGTCCGTTGCGTCGAGCGTTGAGAGTTGACTCATGTCCCGGTTCCGGATTTTCGAACGTCCTTGCGTACAATTTAATATCTTGTACTTTGCGTTTTGAATCTTGTACTCTTGTAATTTCGAGACGTTTCTTATCAATAATTGGAACCTCTTTGATTGTCTTTTGTACTTTTGAGTTTTTTGGTCGTTTGCGTCTTCATTTCGTCGAATCTGTCTTTTGTCTTCACCTTTTATTATTTAAACGAATATCACTTGTAAATAGAACAATTGCAACTAAAAGCTTGTCTTTCTTGAGGAATAATGCTATGAAATATATGTTCGTTTTTAGCATTATCAAATATTCCCACACTTGAGCGTTGCTTGTCCTCAAGCAATATCGTCTTGAAATACAAGAATCACTTCTTTATTCTTCACACTTTGTACATCAGTGATTTCTATACGGCGGTATAAACAATGGTAGTAACGATATGGTTTACAGTCTCACATGACTATAAAAATTTAGATCCATTAAGGAAATTGGATCTTTATGAAAACATTTGATCTTTTGAAAATTAAATCTAGTTTTTACCCTAGATAAGTTTTCCGGAATAACCCTTCACCGGTGTTTGCAAAATATTTTTGTGGGTTTGGTGGGTTTCAGATTTGAAAATTTTAGCTCAAAACTTATAGTTTTGTGTCACCCACTTGCTAACCTTATATTTGGAAAGCAACACGTCCAGTTTACTTGTCCCGTATATTACTTTTCGGCAATCTACCGTCCGGTTGTAAAGGAAAGCGTTGAACAAGCAACTGTTAAGGCAATGCCCCCTGACATGCTTTTAATTATGGTCTATAACGTGTCGAACGCAATTACTATCCTTGGTAGGAGCAATAGTAAAGCTTACCCTTATAATTTTCCGGTCTGGCACAAGGTCCTGTCTTTGACCATGCTATGCAACCACCGTTCTTACGGTTGACACCCGATTTAGTTCAGGTGACCTAATGAATTCCAGGTGAATTCCTAGGATTTTACTTCAATGGTAATGAACGCATTGAAAATAGGGTTTTCAGAAAACAAATCGGTTTGTAATTTTATCAAAATATTTTCTCGTTCAAGCTCGAGTTTAGATATCATTGAATTCCATGAGTTTGAATTCTCAATCTTTAAGGTCAATCTCTAGGATTGAGTAATATCAGGCTTAAAAGCTGATTTTTGATCTTTTAAGGAGATTATCCTTTCTGGGTATCTGATTCATTAGTCTTATCCAGCTAATTTGCATGGTGCCCCCCCATTGTACGAGATAAATCCTTCTCATGGTTAGGATAAATCTAACCACTTGGCGACCCTATTTAATGCTGAGGTCCGTGGATTTCCTGCTGATTTTAGTGATGACTTTTCTAGGTTTTTCGTCAACCTACAGTTGGTCTGGACGACAACTTCCTGACCTAAATCAAGAAGCGCGTTTCTTTTTCGGAAGACTTTACTTCCTTTTAATGATGGAATTGATTCATCGTGTAGATCCATCTCTTCTTTTCTTTCATCGGGTAAAACAGTTTAGTTTAGTCCAAAGCAAAAGTATTTTCAGTTATTTGTACAAAAATATGTGACATATGTTTTGAATAACTTGGAGAATTTTTCCACACATGGCTTTTATTTTCCTTTTTATTGTCCTCTATTTCATTTTAAATGAATTTTAACATTTTGGTTTGTTTATCAATTTATGTCCTTTCCGAGGTAACAATAATTTCGGTATTAAAACCTAGTTTTATCATTCATAAATATGTATAAACATGATTTTGAGTTCATTTAATTAAAAATTTTGAAAAATTTTACTAGAATTGGGTAGTCAGTATATAAGACTAGGGTTGTTCTTTATTATCAGAGAGCACTAGATTCTAATACAACTACTACTTTACTAGTATTTCTAATGGTAACCAAGTGTATAAAGTAAAAATTTTAAAATCCGAAAGAATTTAACCCCTTCCCACACTTAAGATCTTGCAATGCCCTCATTTGCAAGAAATCAGTAACAATTTAAATTATTGAGGGTGATTTGTGTGAAAATGATTAAATTTTACCAAAGTTTCCAAACATATTTGTGTTTGTTTGCTGAATGATAAATGGTGCACATCATTTGTTCATTCCGTCTTGTTGTTATTTCACATATATTTTGCATCTTGTCGTCAAAATTAGTGGCTTTTGCTGAACTTAATGCCAGTCTTTGAAAATGCATTGTTTTACCCTGTTGTGTACATAAGATAAACTGCATACATATATACATATTTTTGAAGTTTGGTATATTACCCCACATTCAAAAATTATTAAAATCTAAGAATAAAAGTTAGAAAATTATAAAAACTATTACAATATTAAATAAGTATTAAACGTATTAACATTACAAATTACAAAATAAATAAAACTAAGTAGACTAAGGATGATACTGATACCAGTAGGGGTTCCATGCATAACCATAGGTGCTATAAAATGCTTCAGCTGGGTTATACGTAGGATACGGTGGTTGAATCTCTATAGACCAGGGAGGGAATATGGGCGATGGAGTAGGAATATAGTTTCTACCTATATGTTGGCAATAAGCTATGATTTAGTTTTGATGAACTTTCCAATCTTCAAATGCTCTATGTCTAGCATTTTCGTACTCCTGTGAAGCTATAAACCTTTGCATTTCTTGCATTTCATTTCCCCCTCCTACATTACCTTGCTGTTGGTTTCTCTCAACCTGTGGATGTCTACCATGGTATTGTACTGCGGCATTATTTCGCCTCTTCAAAACTTTCGCACCATGGTATACATTTAAACCTATTGTATCGCGGGGTTCTGGTTCTTCGACTAATAATCCCCCCCGACTTATATCCACACCGAGATATTCACCAATCAAAGTAATAAAAATACCACCTCCTATTATGCTATGCGGTCGCATCCCCCTAACCATAGCTGATAAATAATAACCCACACAATAAGGTATACTTACAGCGCTTTGTGGGTCTCGAATACACATATGGTAAAACAAATCCTGTTCATTTACCTTTTCCTTGTTCTTACCTCTTTGCGTAATCGAATTAGCTAAAAACCTATGAATCACTATTAATTCAGCTCTATCTATATCCAAATAAGAGTAATTTCCCCCTTTGAAACGGTGATGGCTTGTCATTTGACTCCACACACCGTGTGTATCAAAATTTTCATCTATCTTTCTACCGTTTAGTATCAACCCTCTACAATCGGCAGATGCTAACTCCTCAGGCGTATATATACGTAAAGCCTGAGTCATGTCTAGTTAAGACATGTGGCGCATCGAACCTCCTAACAAAAATCTAATAAATGATCGGTCGGTTAAACTAGCTACCCGATCATTTAATTCTATACTACACAACAATTCTTCACACCATACTTTATATACAGGTCTACGCATGGTGAATAAACGTACCCAGTCATTAAAAGTAGAATTACCATACCTCTGTACAAGTAATTCCCTAATTGGCCCGGCCAATTCTACAGCTTCTAATGGTCCCCATTCTATGACCCTAGGTACCTCAACAACCTTAAAATGAAGAGTATGCAAACCCCTTTGGTATTTTGGATAATCTATCCAAAGTCTGTCAAATCTTAGGTTCGGGTGCAAATCTTCCAAGTGCATATCAGAAAATGTCATGACTGGATGAGGTATATCTTGTTTGTAGTAGTTATCCACCTCCTGTTGTTCCGCATTCTCAGCAGGAGCATTGCGAGCTTGGGATGAAGATTCACCCCTTTCAGTCTGCAAAACACATCAAACACAATTTTTGTGCATCCAAATATGCATTAGTGTCAGCAAAATCATCAATCAAAATAATTACAATGACATGATCAATTTATATCAAACTTAAGCTCATTTTCATATTTTCATTAAATCTACACTTTTTCAAATAAGCATATACGAAAATGTTCGCCAAGTTCATAAGCATTCAACTCAAATAACATGTCAAAATAATCATTACTAGCAATTAAACAAGTTTCAAATGGCATTATCTCTCAAAAATCAAGTTCATGAATTTTAGACTTGAAAAAGTCCACTTTAATTCTCAAAATCATGTTTAGGTTCAAAGTTTGGATCATTTAACTACCTAAACATGTTACACTACTTAATTTAGCAACAATTCATGACAAAAATTGGCCATAACCTGTTTATATCAAAAAGCCCCAAATTGCTCAAGAACACAAACCCTAGATTACTCAAAATTTGAAGTTTAAGGCTTCTAATCATGTTAAATAGCATCAATCTAGGTTATACAAGCATAATACATAAGCAATTTAAGCATAATTACACTAAAAAACATCAAAATCGAATTGGGTATAAAATTGCTCAAGAACACTAATTTTCGGATTAAATGGTGTTTAGGTGTAGAAATTTACCGTTTTTCTTGAGTAATTCCTTGATAGCATCCTTCTCAACATGATTTTAGTAAAAGATTTGATGATTAATGGTGAAAAAATTCGATTTTTGTGTGATTTTTTCGGGTTTTTTCGCAGTATGTTTTGTGGGTGTTGTGTGGACTGAGCTGTTCCAGCTCCTTCATTTTTTTCTGTAATTCGGTCCCTCCGCGAGTCGCGGTGTTTGAACCTTCAAACTCCGCGAGTCGCGGAGTTTGTATTTTTTTTTTTTAACATCTTATACTAATTAAAACAATTAAGTAATTAATTTTAAAATTTTGTTTCCCTTGTTATTTAGGACGAGGTCGTTTCGGATCGATTTCCTAGTCCGTCCTTCGACAAAATTTTAAAATTTGTCTTTTGTAGCGATTGTTTTAAAAGCTAAGATTTTTGGGATTTTTTTAATGTTTTTGGCATACTTTAATTCAATAAGATTAAAAATAATGATAATAAAAGTTCTCGTCCCTCCCTTGGGTAAAGCAATTTCGGTTCAAAGACCTAGTCTTCAACTTACGACGAATTTTAAAAATCATATTTTTAACTTAATGAGATAAAGTAAATTTTTGTTTTTAAATTCACACAATTTAAATATAAAATTCAAAATTAATATTAAAAATTCACACCAAACTTACAATTTAAAATGCATAAAAATAAAATTCATATTTTAAAAATTAAAAATTCACATCAAACTTAATTTAAAAATTCATATTATAAATTCACACCAAACTTACAATTTAAAATGCATAAAAATAAAATTCATATTTTAAAAATTAAAAATTCACACCAAACTTAATTTAAAAATTCATATTATAAATTTACACCACACTTATATTAATTTTTCAAATATTTACAATTTTAAATATATCGATTTTACAAAGTTTACAATATTAATTTAAGATTTATATATTAATTTTAAAAACATGGTAAAAATAAAATTAAAAATCTTTTTGGCTTTTTATCCCACTTTAATCAATCAAATATTATCAAAAATATGCGCCCCTCTTTTCGGTAAAGTAATTTCGGTTCCAAGACCTAATTTAACTCATGACGAATTTTTGAAATATTTTGGGTTGATTGATTAAAGATATTTATACCTTAAGAATAAACGTTAAATTTCGCAGTGATGTAATAAATTTTTGTATGATATCAATAATTTCGGTCGCCAAACCTAATTTTATTCAATACCAATTTAATACTTTATAGCGAACAAATTGGCGTTTATTATCAAAAGGTTAAAAAAAAAATTAAAAATACAAACTGTACAGACTTACCTGTGAGATAGTATTCTTAGTTATACGATCTACCCCATTCATAAGATAGTCGGTTTAATTGGTTTTTCATGGCTACATAGGCGTAACCTCGAGCATTCAGTGTTTTTTCTTCTAAACATATGAACGGTCCGTCTCTGCATAAAGTAACAAATTCGGTATTTGAATAGGTTTAATTATTTGAACATTTACCTCCATGTGACCATTTTCCGCATTTGTGACATCTTTCTAGGTGTCGTGCTCTTCTTTTCGCTGCGGATTTTGATTTTCCTTTACCAAATTGTAACTTATTATCTTCGCATCTGGATTCTTTTCTTACTCCGTCCAATCTTTCTCTGATTACTGATACTATTTCACTTGGTAGTATGTCATTATTACGTTTAGTGATCAAAGCGTGTAGCATTAGACCATGGTTTAGTTCACAGGAAGTCTTCATTTTGTAAAAACCTAAAAAAAATAAAAATTCAGAATGGGGGGAGAAGACTAGTTCTTTAGGGTCTGCTAGGGAAAGACCATTCGGGTTCCATTTTCGAGAACTACACGAAAATAGACAATCTAACTCTAACAGAAATACATATTATCCTTTAAAGACTTGATTCTCCCCACACTTAGTTAGCTGTGGTATCGAAATTGTGATTAACTTCGTTGTCAACTTCCATCAGACCATGTATGTAATGTTTAACTCTGTGACCATTAACTTTAAATTCAATCCCATTTGAATTTATTAATTCTATCGTTCCGTATAGGAAAACTCTTTTGACTATGAATGGTCCAGACCATCTTGATTTCAATTTTCCAGGAAATAGCTTGAATCGTGAATTGAAAAGAAGAACTTTGTCTCCTTCTTTAAATTCTTTTGAACTTCTGATTCTTTTATCATGCCATTTCTTCGTTCTTTCTTTATAGATTAACGAATTTTCGTATGCTTCATGTCTTAATTCTTCTAATTCATTTAGTTGACTTAATCGTAGACGTCCGGCTTCATGTAAATCAAGATTACATGTCTTCAAAGCCCAAAATGCTTTGTGTTCAATTTCTACTGGAAGATGACATGCTTTTCCATAAACAAGTCTAAAAGGTGTGGTTCCAATTGGAGTTTTGTAGGCTGTTCTAAAAGCCCAGAGTGCATCCTCCAATTTAATGGACCATTCCTTCGGATTTGATCCTACGGTTTTCTCTAGAATACGTTTTAAAGCTCGGTTGGTATTTTCAACTTCTCCACTTGTTTGTGGATGATATGCGGTGGAGATTTTATGAGTTACTCCATATCTTTTAAGAACTTTCTCAAGTTGATTATTACAGAAATGAGTACCCCGATCACTTATTAAAGCTTTCGGTGTTCCAAACCTTGCAAAAAGACGTTTTAAAAAGTTGACTATAACTCGTGCATCGTTAGTTGGGAGAGCTTGTACTTCCGCCCATTTAGATACATAATCAATGGCTACGAGTATATATAGATTATTATGAGATTTTGGAAATGGACCCATAAAGTCAATACCCCAAATGTCAAATACTTCACATACTTGGATGACATTTTGTGGCATTTCATCACGTTGACTTATTTTTCCGGCCCTTTGACAAGCATCACAGGATTTGCAAAGAAGGTGTGCGTCTTTGTAAATTGTAGGCCAATAGAATCCAGCATCATAAACTTTTCTTGCTGTTAGTTGAGGCCCATAATGCCCTCCTGTTGGTCCTGTGTGACAATGGTTTAAAATTTTACTAGCTTCATCTCCAAATACACATCGGCGTATTATTCTAACGGGACAACTTTTAAACAGATGTGGATCTTCCCAAAAATAGTGTTTTATATCACTGAAGAATTTCTTTGGTTTTTGGTACGATAATCCTTTTTCAAGGAATCCACAAACTAAGTAGTTTGCATAGTCTGCAAACCATGGAATTTCTTTATAATCTATCTTCAATAGATATTCATCAGGAAAGTTGTCTTGTATGGCCGATTCATTTAGAACTTCTAATTCGGGATTTTCAAGACGAGAAAGATGATCAGCGGCGAGATTTTCTGCTCCTCTTTTATCTCGGATTTCAATATCAAACTCTTGTAAGAGTAAGATCCAACGGATTAATCTTGGTTTAGCATCTTGTTTTGAAAATAGGTATCTAAGAGCAGAATGGTCGGTATAGACCACCGTTTTTGCTAGAACGAGATATGATCGAAATTTGTCAAAAGCAAAGACAATAGCAAGGAGTTCTTTTTCAGTAGTTGTATAGTTCGTTTGTGCTCCTTGTAACGTCTTACTAGCATAATATATAGGTTGAAATCGTTTTTCAATCCTTTGTCCTAAAACGGCTCCCATTGCAAAATCACTTGCATCGCACATTAGTTCAAATGGTAGATTCCAATTTGGTGTTATCATGATCGGCGCATTAGTGAGTTTCTCTTTAAGAATATTAAAAGATTTGATACACTCATCTGAAAAGATGAATGGAGAATCCTTTTCTAGGAGTTTATTCATAGGTATGGCAATTTTAGAAAAAATCTTTTATGAAACGTCGGTAAAAACCGGCATGCCCTAGAAAACTCCTAACTTCTCTAACATTGGTGGGATGTGGAAGTTTAGCAATTACATCTACTTTAGCTCTATCCACTTCAATCCCTTCTTTTAAAATTTTATGATCAAGAACGATGCCTTCTTTAACCATAAAATAGCATTTCTCCCAATTAAGAACTAGATTTGATTGTTCGCATCTAATAAGCATTCGTTCCAGATTAACTAGACATGATTCAAATGTATCACCGAAGACTGAAAAGTCATCCATGAAAACTTCCATGCATTCTTCTATCATGTCGTGAAAAATCGCCATCATACACCTTTGAAAGGTTGCAGGGGCGTTACAAAGTCCAAATGGCATGCGTTTGTAAGCTGATGTTTTAGCAGAGTGGTATAAAAATACTATTAAATTTTACAATGAAATACTATTAAATACGATAAAATTTTACACAAGATATTTATTTATTTAGAGAATGGATATACTTAAACCTTGCTACAACACTTATAGGCAGTGTACCTAATCGTACAGTAGTGTAGTTTTAGTAAGTCCGGTTCGTTCCACAGGGAATCTTTTTAAACAAAGCTTAACGCTATATTAGTTTACTTTTATAAAAATACAAATATATATATAAGTAATATTATTATTATAAAGGGGGGTTTTTACCGTTTAATGACCGGTTTGTCGATTTTAAAACTTTAGTCGCAGTTAAAACCAAATGTAAAATAATAAATATAAATACAAGACTTAAATTAAAGCGTAAAGTAAATAACGATAATGAAAATTCGAATAATAAAAATGCGATAATTAGAAGTGCAATTAAATATAAAATAAAGGAAATTAAATATGAAATAAAAGAATTATGCTTATTTAAACTTCCGTAATCATGATGTTTGACGTGTTGATTTTAGTTTTATGCCCATGGGTTAATTGTCCTTTGTCCTGGATTATTTAATATGTCCATACGGATTTGTCCATAATAGTCCATCAGTCATAAATATAAAGTGCGAGTGTCCTCGTCAAATTATTCTTATACCCGAAGTTAAATATTCCAACTAATTGGGGATTCGAATTGTAACAAGGTTTTAATACTTTGTTTAATGAATACACCAGGTTATCGACTGCGTGTAACCAAGGTTTTACTACTTTGTTAACAATTACACCAATTACCCTTGAATGTAATTTCACCCCTGTTTTAATTATTCTAGTGGCTATTAATCCATTCCCGTGTCCGGTTAAATGAACGATTATTCGTACATATAAATACCCCGCCCATCGTGTCCGATCGAGTGTATATGGTAATTTATAGGGACGCCCAATTGTAAATCTTTATTTTAACATTAACAAACTATCATTTAGTTAAACAAATATAAAGCCCATTAATAGCCCATAGTCTAATTTCCACAAGTGTCGTTCTTTTGTCCAAACCCCAATTATGGTACAAAGCCCAATTACCCAATTTTAGTAATTAGCCCAACATCATGATTACTTCGGATTAAATAAGCATAATAATAACTTAGCTACGAGACATTAATATAAAAAGGTTGAACATAACTTACAATGATTAAAAATAGCGTAGCGTTACACGGACAGAATTTCGACTTACACCCTTACAATATTCGCTAACATACCCTTATTATTAGGATTTAAAATTAAAATTAAAATATAAATTATAAATATATATTACGTATATATTGAGAGAAGAAGGAAAAAAAGATGATGAAAAATGCTCAGAATTCGGTTGCTTTTATAGGGACTTTCAAAACTTGGGGCTCCGCGACTCGCGGCATTTTTGGCCTTCAAACTCCGCGAGTCGCGGAGATTGAAATTACAGCTCAGTCCCTTTTGGAGTCTTTCTTGCCGACGGTTTTATTTATAAATATAATATATATATAATTAATATAATTAATTATATATTATATTATATTTATATACATAGTTAACTTGTAATTTTTAGTCCGTTGCGTCGAGCGTTGAGAGTTGACTCATGTCCCGGTTCCGGATTTTCGAACGTCCTTGCGTACAATTTAATATCTTGTACTTTGCGTTTTGAATCTTGTACTCTTGTAATTTCGAGACGTTTCTTATCAATAATTGGAACCTCTTTGATTGTCTTTTGTACTTTTGAGCTTTTTGGTCGTTTGCGTCTTCATTTCGTCGAATCTGTCTTTTGTCTTCACCTTTTATTATTTAAACGAATATCACTTGTAAATAGAACAATTTCAACTAAAAGCTTGTCTTTCTTGAGGAATAATGCTATGAAATATATGTTCGTTTTTAGCATTATCAAATATTCCCACACTTGAGCGTTGCTTGTCCTCAAGCAATATCGTCTTGAAAAACTAGAATCACTTCTTTATTCTTCACACTTTGTACATCAGTGATTTCTATACGGCGGTATAAACAATGGTACTAACGATATGGTTTACAGTCCCACATGACTATAAAAATTTAGATCCATTAAGGAAATTGGATCTTTATGAATACATTTGATCTTTTGAAAATTAAATCTAGTTTTTACCCTAGATAAGTTTTCCGGAATAACCCTTTACCGGTGTTTGCAAAATATTTTTGTGGGTTTGGTGGGTTTCAGATTTGAAAATTTTAGCTCAAAACTTGCGGTTTTGTGTCACCCACTTGCTAACCTTGTATTTGGAAAGCAACACGTCCAGTTTACTTGTCCCGTATATTACCTTTCGGTAAACTACCGTCCGGTTGTAAAGGAAAGCGTTGAACAAGCAACTGTTAAGGCAATGTCCCCTGACATGCTTTTAATTATGGTCTATAACGTGTCGGACGCAATTACTATCCTTGGTAGGAGCAATAGTAAAGCTCACCCTTATGATTTTTCGGTCTGGCACAAGGTCCTGTCTTTGACCATGCTATGCAACCACCGTTCTTACGGTTGACACCCGATTTGGTTCAGGTGATCTAATGAATTCCAGGTGAATTCCTAGGATTTTACGTTCAATGGTAATGAACGCGTTGAAAATAGGGTTTTCAGAAAACAAATCGGTTTGTAATTTTGATCAAAATATTTTCTCGTTCAAGCTCGAGTTTAGATATCATTGAATTCCATGAGTTTGAATTCTCAATCTTTAAGGTCAATCTCTAGGATTGAGTAATATCAGGCTTAAAAGCTAATTTTTGATCTTTTAAGGAGATTATCCTTTCTGGGGATCTGATTCATTAGTCTTATCCAGATAATTTGCATGGTGCCCCCCCATTGTACCAGATAAATCCTTCTCATGGTTAGGATAAATCTGACCACTTGGCGACCCTGTTTAATGCTGAGGTCCGTGGATTTCCTGCTGATTTTAGTGATGACTTTTCTAGATTTTTCGTCAACCTACAGCTGGTCTGGACGACAACTTCTTGACCGAAATCAAGAAGCGCGTTTCTTTTTCGGAAGACTTTACTTCCTTTTAATGATGGAATTGATTCATCGTGTAGATCCATCTTTCTTACAGTAAATCAGGTAAAACTTTTTAGTTTAGTCCAAAGCAAAAGTATTTTCAGTTATTTGTACAAAAATATGTGATATATGTTTTGAATAACTTGGAGAATTTTCCCACACTTGGCTTTTATTTTCCTTTTTATCGTCCTCTATTCCATTTTAAATGAATTTTAACATTTTGGTTTGTTTCTCAATTTATGTCCTTTCCGAGGTAACAATAATTTCGGTGTTAAAACCTAGTTTTATCGTTCATAAATATGTATAAACATGATTTTGAGTTCATTTAATTGAAAATTTTTAAAAATTTTACTAGAATTGGGTAGTCAGTATATAAGACTAGGGCTGTTCTTTATTATCAGAGAGCACTAGATTCTAATACAACTACTGCTTTACTAGTATTTTTAATGGTAATCCAGTGTTTAAGATAAAAATTTTAAAATCCGAAAGAATTTAACCCCTTCCCACACTTAAGATCTTGCAATGCCCTCATTTGCAAGAAATCAGTAACAATTTAAATTATTGAGGGTGATTTGTGTGAAAATGATTAAATTTTACCAAAGTTTCCAAACATATTGGCGTTTGTTTGCTGAATGATAAATGGTGCACATCATTTGTTCATTCCGTCTTGTTGTTATTTCACATATATTTTGCATCTTGTTGTCAAAATTAGTTGCTTTTGCTGAACTTAATGCCAGTCTTTGAAAATGCGTTGTTTTACCCTGTTGTGTACATAAGATAAACTGCAAACATATATACATATTTTTGAAGTTTGGTATATTACCCCACATTCAAAAATTATTAAAATCTAAAAATAAAAGTTAGAACATTATAAAAACTATTACAATATTAACATAAGTATTAAACGTATCAACATTACAAATTACAAAATAAATAAAACTAAGTAGACTAGGGATGATACTGGTACCAATAGGGGTTCCAAGCATAACCATAGGTGCTATAGAATGCTTCGGCAGGGTTATACGTAGGATATGGTGGTTGCATCTCTATAGACCAGGGAGGGAATATGGGTTTTGGTGTAGGAATATAGTTTCTACCTATATGTTGGCAATGAGCTATGATTTGGTTTTGATGAACTTGCCAATCTTCAAATGCTCTCTGTCTAGCATTTTCGTACTCCTGTGAAGCTATAAACCTTTGCATTTCTTGCATCTCATTTCCCCCTCCTACATTACCTTGCTGTTGGTTTCTCTCAACCTGTGGATGTCTACCATAGTATTGTACTGCGGCGTTATTTCGCCTCTTCAAAACTTTCGCACCATGGTATACATTTAAACCTATATATCGCGGGGTTCTGGTTCTTCTACTAATAATCCCCCCCGACTTATATCCACACCGAGATATTCACCAATCAAAGTAATAAAAATACCACCTCCTATTATGCTATGCGGTCGCATCCCCCTAATCATAGCTGATAAATAATAACCCACACAATAAGGTATACTTACAGCGCTTTGATTGTAAATCGGTCTTGGCGGTTGATAATTATTCTGATAATTATTTCCAGGCCTTTGGTTTATGTATGAAATATTCTCTCTTTGTTCCATTGTTAATTCAATACTGAGACAATCTTTTGTCAAATGTGGTCCTCCACACTGCTCACAACTAATTCGTATTGAGTGAATATCTTTAGTCATCTTTTTCATTCGTCTCTCGACAGCATCTATCTTTGCGGAAATGGAATCTAAGTCATGGCTAGAATCGGCTCTAGCTGCTTTAGATGATCTAACGATATCTTTTTATTGGTGCCACTCATGTGAGTGGGAAGCAGTGTTATCAATAATTTTGTAAGCATCAGTTTCGGTTTTCTTCATAATAGAACCACCAGCTGCTATATCTATGTCTTTCCTTGTAGTGATGTCGCATCCTTGGTAGAATATTTGTACTATTTGACAGGTGTCTAAACCATGTTGCGGACATCCTCTTAATAACTTTCCAAATCTTGTCCACGCCTCATATAAAGTTTCATTTGGCTTATGTGTAAACGTAACAATTTCTGCTTGAAGTCTTACGGCTTTAGATGTCGGAAAGAATTGTTTAAGAAATTTTTCAACTAAAACATCCCATGTATCAATCGCCCCTTCAGGTAACGATTCCAACCAATCTTTGGCTTCTCCCTTTAAAGTCCAGGGAAATAACATGAGATATATCTGTTCATCGTCCACTTCTCGGATTTTAAATAGTGTGCAGATCCTGTTAAAGGTACGAAGATGTTCATTTGGATCTTCCTTCGGCGCACCACTAAATTGGCATTGATTAGTCACCATGTGTAGAATTTATCCTTTGATTTCATAATCTGGCGCATTAATGTCTGGATGAGTAATTGCGTGACCTTGGCCAGTGCGTTTAGCTCTCATTCGGTCTTCCATACTTAAAGGTTCTGTTACTTCCATAATTGAATTTGTTGAATCGGAATCACTAGAGGATTCTGATTTAATGGTTCGTTCCTCAACAATCTCTGTTTGAATGATTGGTGGTTCCGGAGGAAAATTTAATGGTTCAGGATCTACGAATATTCCCTGAATATTCTCCGGATTCTCAATTGTGAGGTCGGGTTCAAAAAATGGATTATCGAAAATTTGAACTGGAGTACTTGGTCGACTGGATGACGATTCTAAAGAAAAATCAACGGCGGTAATATTTGCTAAATGTCTTGATCTAGTTACAAGTGGTGAACGTACAAAAGGTGGTGAACGTCTTGCTCGGTGCATTCACTGTATATCCTATTAGTTTTTAAAAGGAAAGAAAAATTATAATAAGTTATCCAATCAATAGACTTTTCTGATTTTGCCCACGTTTCGAATAGCCAAAAGATGCAGCAGAGGGGCAGGATTCATTTGTTATCAATATAATTGAGGACTGTTTGGCTCCAATAACCCGGTCCACATACAAATCCAACTATTACTACGAACCAGAAAATTTTGATGTCTATCAATTTAACCACTTAAAATAAATTTTCGTAATTTTAAGAAATTTAGATAAGAAGTAGAATAAAAATCTATGTCCTAAAAACTAGAATAGCGAGAAATAAGAAAGAAAAAGAGCGCGTCGAAAAAGGTCGAAAAAGAAAAATGGTTGAAAAATAAAAGGTGACGGAAAAATAAAAGAAACTTATAACACTTAAAAACACTTGACTAACCTAACCTTATTACTACAACTAACTTAAAATTATAATCGCAAATTGAGATTACTAATTGGAATGATAATTGATACATAGGTAAAAGTCGTCTAAAAATATTAAAGCTTACAGGAAAAACTAAATCCCAAATGGAAATAACTTAAAAAGAAACTAAAACTTAAAAAGGCGTCGCAAAATTCTAAAGTACCTAAATCTTAGTCTAAAGAAAAAGCACTTAAGGAATTCTATGGCAAAGCCTAAAAATCTAGAAGTAAAAATAACTATGGCAAAAACTAAGTTTAAAACTAAATATGAGCTAAAAATACAAATATTACGCTAAAATGATTAAAAAGGGACAAAATATAAAAATAAACTAAAAGTTGTAAAAAGTACAATTTTTATAAAAATATTATTTTTATATTATTTATTTTATAAAACTATTAATTTATATATATAACAAAACTAATTAAAATTTAAAATACAATTTAATTTAAAAACTTAAACTAATTATATTAATAATTAAGTAATTAGGGTTTATTAATAATAATAATTATAAAATCCGTAATTAATGCGAAATTAGGGTTCTGTCACGTGTGTCAGAGTGTCTCCGCGAGTCGCGGTATTCCAAGCAGCAAACTCCGCGAGTCGCGGGGTTCCAATTTTCAACTCAGGTACAGTTTAAAATTTGACGCGTTTTTTTTTATGTTTTAAAATCTAAAATATTTATATAATAAAAACTTATATTTTTATAAAATAAAAATAAAGAAACTTTATAAAACTTAAATATTTAATAAAATCTTAAAAATATATAAATTTTTGTTTTTCTTTTTATATTTTCGAATAATTAAAAACGTATTTTTACAAAAGTGAATTTTAATAAAAGTAAACTAAAAAAAATCTTTTTTTTATGTAGCGTTGCGCTTCCAGCTTTTAAGCTAGATTGGTCCCCGGCAGCGGCGCCAAAAATACTTGATATTATGCGAGGTGTATATAAAATAGCTTTTAAATTTTAGCAGGAAATACTATTAAATACGATACAATTTTACACAGGATATTTATTTATTTATAGACTGGATATACTTAAACCTTGCTACAACACTTATAGGCAGTGTACCTAATCGTACAGTAGTGTAGTTTTTAGTAAGTCCGGTTCGTTCCACAGGGAAAATCTTTAAACAAAGCTTAACGCTATATTAGTTTACTTTTATAAAAATACAAATATATATATAAGTAATATTATTATTATAAAGGGGGGTTTTTACCGTTTAATGACCGGTTTGTCAATTTTAAAATTTTAGTCGCAGTTAAAACCAAATGTAAAATAATAAATAAATACAAGACTTAATTTAAAGCGTAAAGTAAATAACGATAATGAAATTGCGAATAATAAAAGTGCGATAAAATAAACTTGCGATAATTAAAAAGTACGATAATTAAAAGTGCAATTAAATACAATAACAATAAAAATGCGATAATTAGAAGTGCAATTAAATATAAAATAAAAGAAATTAAATATGAAATAAAAGAATTATGCTTATTTAAACTTCCGTAACCATGATGTTTGACGTGTTGCTTTTAGTTTTATGCCCATGAGTTAATTGTCCTTTGTCCTGGATTATTTAATATGTCCGTCTGGTTTTTGTCCATAACAGTCCATCAGTCATAAATATAAAGTGCGAGTGTCCTCGTCAAATTATCCTTATACCCGAAGTTAAATATTCCAACTAATTGGGGATTCGAATTGTAACAAGGTTTTAATACTTTGTTTAATGAATACACCAGGTTATCGACTGCGTGTAAACCAAGGTTTTATTACTTTGTTAACAATTACACCAATTACCCTTGAATGTAATTCACCCCTGTTTCAACAAGTCTATTAACTATTAATCCAGTTCCGTATCCGGTAAAATGAATAATTATTGGTATTTATAGATATCCCGCCCACCGTACCCAGTCAAGCGTATGTGGTTATATATAAATACGTTGAATTATAAGTTTGTATATTAAATTAACAAGGTATTGTTTAGTTAATATAAAACCCATTAATAGCCCATAGTCTAATTTCCATAAGTGTCGTTCTTTTATCCAAACCCCAATTATGGTACAAAGCCAATTACCCAATTTTAGTAATTAGCCCAACATCATGATTACTTCGGTATTAAATAAGCATAATAATAACTTAGCTACGAGACATTAAATTAAAAAGATTGAACATAACTTACAATGATTAAAAATAGCGTAGCGTTACACGGACAGAATTTCGACTTACACCCTTACAACATTCGCTAACATACCCTTATTATTAGGATTAAAATTAAAATTAAAATTAAAATATAAATTATAAATATAAATATTACGTATATAGATAGAGAGATTAATGGATATTGGATGATAAAATGATCAGAATTCGTTGGGCTTTATAGGGAGTTTCAGTTTTTGGGGCTCCGCGACTCGCGGCCCATTCCTTCTTCAAACTCCGCGAGTCGCGGAGTTTGTAATTACAGCTCACTCCATTTTGGCTCTTTGTTTACCGACGGTTTATTATATAAATATAATATATATATAATTTATATAATTAATTATATATTATATTATATTTATATACATAGTTAACTTGTAATTTTTAGTCCGTTGCGTCGAGCATTGAGAGTTGACTCCGGTCCCGGTTCCGGATTTTCGAACGTCCTTGCGTACAATTTAATATCTTGTACTTTGCGTTTTGAATCTTGTACTCTTGTAATTTCGAGACGTTTCTTATCAATAATTGGAACCTCTTTGATTGTCTTTTGTACTTTTGAGCTTTTTGGTCGTTTGCGTCTTGAATTCGTCGAATCTGTCTTTTGTCTTCACCTTTTATTATTTAAACGAATATCACTTGTAAATAGAACAATTGCAAATAAAATCTTGTCTTTCTTGAGGAATAATGCTATGAAATATATGTTCGTTTTTAGCATTATCAATAGGTTAAACCTATAACTCACCAACATTTTTGTTGACGTTTAAAGCATGTTTATTCTCAGGTGAATACTAAGAGCTTCCACTGTTGCATACTAAAATAAGGACAAGATTTGGAGTCCATGTTTGTATGATATTGTGTAAAAACTGCATTCAAGAAACTGATTTCGATGTAATATATTTGTATTGTAAACCATTATGTAATGGTCGTGTGTAAACAGGATATTTTAGATTATCATTATTTGATAATCTACGTAAAGCTTTTTAAACCTTTATTTATGAAATAAAGGTTATGGTTTGTTTTAAAAATGAATGCAGTCTTTGAAAAACGTCTCATATAGAGGTCAAAACCTCGTAACGAAATCAATTAATATGGAACGTTTTTAATCAATAAGAACGGGACATTTCATCTATGGGGCGTATGATATTGATATCCGAGGTACCGGGTGTGATGGTGAGACGTGGGTTGTGGATGTTGTGGGTGGTACTGGTGGTGCTGATTATGCTGCTGGTGCTGCTGATGCTTGTAGATTTCGCACCATATTTTCCTGAGCCGCTACTCGAGCGTGAAGTTCGTTGATTTCTTCTATTACTCCGGGATGATTGGCGGTTCGGACAAGGGGATGAATAAGATCTGAAATTCTAGATATTATATATTCGTGACGGGATATCCTGGAAATGAGGGTGAAAATAATGTTTCGAATGGGTTCGCCGGTAAGCGCTTCAGGTTCTTCGCTAATAGGGCAATGTGGTGGGTGAAAAGGATCACCTTCTTCACATCTCCATTGATTAAGTAGACTACGAACCCACCCCCAATTCATCCAGAAAAGGTGATGACTAATTGGTTGGTTCGTTCCGGTTACGCTGCCGTTGGAGCTCGAGGAGTTTGAGGAATCAAGTGAGAAATCCATATTATATGTTTTGAATAGGGTTTGATATGAAATGGGTGTTGGATACTGAATGATATATTCGTCTCCTTGAATATGTATATATAGCAAAAAAAATCCGTAATTTACGGAGGAAATTTAGGAAAAGTGTTAGACAAAGTCTATTGGGATAGATATGATAAGATATGATTTGTCTATACTCCAATAATGGCAGTATGACTTGTCGAGATCATAAAATGATAAGTATGTAATCGAATAATCTTTCGATTAAAGACTTTCAATTCGTATACTGTGATAACCTAATGACATTTTTCGGTTTGCAAACGAATGCATAAAGGCATAAGGCATATAGGTACGTGATATAACAGGGAGTTACATACGTTTGAGTGTGAGTAGTAACAAATATAGGAGTTTCAAAAATCATGGATAATATTTCATGTAATATATATGTAATACACAAAACCATGATAGATGACATAGGAATGTCAAGAATTTCAGAAATCATGGTGTCGCATTTAAATGCGGTGGCGTAATTGGATAGTACTTAGGAAAATTCTTAGATTGGCTTGGCATTCTAAGATAAGTAAAGTTTCTAAAGTATTGTGTAGCATTTAACAGCTAAAGGCAACAATTAAAGGCACTATGGTCAAGGAAAGTTGTAGTCCTACATTGCTAAGGTACCTCATTGTATAAGGCACACATAAAATGCAATCCTGGTTCTCTACAACAACTCTGCTCTGATACCACTCTGTCACACCTCCAGATAGGGCCTAGGGTATTTGTGACTAATTATATCAAATCACAGTTGTATAAACGAGAACGACTCTATATGAGACGTTTTGAATAAAACATTTATTAATAAAACAGCGGAAGCATTAAAAGTTTTACATCAAATTTAAACTGAAATAATAATAATAGTCTTAATGCCAAGTAAATGTAATGAAATGAAGACTCCATGTAGCAGCATTCAATTCATCAAGTAGCAATCATGGCAATCATCTTATTCGTCACCTGAGACAAAACATGCTTAAAGTGTCAACCAAAAAGGTTGAGTAAAGTTCATAGGTTTAACAAAAAGTTTGACCGTTGTTTTAGACACAAGATTTATTTTGTAAAGTTGATCTCGAAAGATCGAAAGAAATAGTTATGCCAATTCATGATATTTAAACTAAACGATAGTATGCCCCATGACAAGTTAGTTCTACTTGTCGATTTAATTTTATTATCAAGTAATACAAAGACATAGTCAAATGTATCGGGGATGTTACTCCCGATAGGCCTACCCCCAATAACCTAGCATGCCGAGCACTTAAAAATATCACTGTAGGGACTTTAGCCGAACAAAGCCGGGTATAGCATAATTTAAGCAGTTTGGTACTTGTGTCTAAAGTGTAAAAAGTAAAAAAAAAAACAGCATGTGTCTCACCTCAAAAGTAAGTAAGTTTTGCTAGCAATAAAGAGGGGCTATGAATTCACCTTAAATAGCAGTTGAAGTATTCCACGTAAGAAAGGAAAGTAAAGCAAGTAAGTGACCGAGATATCAACTAGAAGTAGTTCTTTAAGAGAGAAATGAGAGATTAAGGTGCAAGTTTGAAATGAGAAATGTATGTGGTATTTATAGTTGAAAATGTTAGGTAAAAAAATAATATAAGTAAAAAAATAAAAAGAAAAATATATATTAAATCTTAAAATAATAAAAGTAGTTTGTATTTTTATTAAAAGTAATTCTTAAAAGTTAAAATAAGAAAAAGTAGTTTATATTTTTATTAAAAGTAAATCTTAAAAGTTAAAATAAGAAAAAGTAGTTTGTATTTTTATTAAAAGTAAATCTTAAAAGTTAAAATAAGAAAAAGAAGTTTATATTTTTATTAAAAGTAAATCTTAAAAGTTAAAATAAGAAAAAGAAGTTTGTATTTTTATTAAAAGTAAATCTTAAAAGTTAAAATAAGAAAAAGTAGTTTGTATTTTTATTAAAAGTAAATCTTAAAAGTTAAAATAAGAAAAAGTAGTTTATATTTTATTAAAAGTAAATCTTAAAAGTTAAAATAAGAAAAAGTAGTTTGTATTTTTATTAAAAGTAAATCTTAAAAGTTAAAATAAGAAAAAGTAGTTTGTATTTTTATTAAAAGTAAATCTTAAAAGTTAAAATAAGAAAAAGTAGTTTGTATTTTTATTAAAAGTAAATCTTAAAAGTTAAAATAAGAAAAAGTAGTTTGTATTTTTATTAAAAGTAAATCTTAAAAGAAAAAGTAGTTTATATTTTTATTAAAAGTAAATTTTAAAAGTTAAAATAAGAAAAATTAGTTTGTATTTTTATATTTATTTATTAAAAGTAGATATAGTTTTGATTTTTTTTTATAAAATTCTAAAAAAAAATCGTTTAATACAATTCTAAGAACATTTAACATTTTATTTCTATATTTGTTTAATTATTAAATACGAATTTTATATAAAAATTATTATTATATTTAGTTTTTATAATTAAAATTAAAATTTATGATTATTACTTTATAGTTTTTATTAGTTTTATAAATGTTATAATATTATTTATTATTTAGTTAATTATATATTCTATTAACTAAATAACAAAAGTAATATAAATATTATATATATATTCATTGATGTAATTATGTTATATTATATAACATAACCTTATTTATAATATTTATAATTATATTATTTATTTTAAGCGTACGTTTATTCGGTCAACATTAAATTTATTCGTATATAACAACTCTAGGTATTTTAGTAAAATCGAAAGTCAAAAAGTGAGGGTTGTTATAATGTTAATTATTGTTCTAATGATAAGTAGTAGGTTATACTATTGTTATCAGGTTTTCGCTTAGATTGAAATAGTAGAATGCCTAATTAGATTGCCTTGTGGTTATTAGTTATGTTACCTACGGTGAGATTGTAGGTGGGTTATGTGCACATTTGGGAACTGGCCGTGTATAGAAGGGTCAATACCGTCCGTGTATAGAAGGTATGGAAGAGGTCAACCGTGTATAGAAGGGTTGGGCTCGGGGGTTATTGTACGGGCAGTATATTGCAATTGACGTATGTAAACGTCAGGAGAGGTATACTGTAGGACAATAACTGGAGCTATTGGTACGGCTATAGCTTGATCAGCTAGTAGTTGTAGACCTGGCAGGGTCAACGATCCTCTTGGAGTTTATAGCCTTTAGAGCTATGTATAGCCGTTAGTGCTATGAGAGTGAATAGCTGTGTAGAGTTATTGATATCATTAGTGAGTAGCTATGTATAGCTATGTAAGGTTATGTTGGTGTAATGCCTTTGGTGACTTTACTGAATAACTTGTTGATGCTATTGCTACTCTGTTAATTGAATCACTGCCTAGCTCTATATGATGTGGATGTGTAATGTTATATTATGCAATAGCTATGTAACGCTATGTCCACATGCCCGTGACCAGATGCATGCTCCTAAAAAGCTAGGCTTGGTACTTTGTATTAGTATCTATTGGGATATCTCATTCACTTAGCGTTATGCTAATCCCCCACATTTTCTCCCCTGTAGGTTATATTGTTTTATATGCTAGAGGAGGGAGAAGATAATTGTATTCTGGTTATGTTTGACACAATGAAGAACTTCGATGTTTGAGATGACTATGCTCAACTGTTTTGAAAAGTAACACCGATTGAACTGTAATGTATACGGAGTATTAATGAGATGCTTTTAACGTATGAGTATTATATGCTTTAAATACTTCCGCTGTGATTTAAAAAAAAATACGGTGTTGCACATCCGACTCCATCATGACGTTCAACCAGTTAAAAGATAAGGTCATCACCCGATTTTTCCATCTAGCAAAAGCCGAGAAGTTAAAATCTGAGATTAACTCCTTTGCTCAAAAGGGAGACGTGTCACTTTATGATGCGTGGAAGAGGTTAAAGAGGATGTTGAGAAATTGCCCACAACATGGGTTACTAACAGGAAAATTGTGCAAACTTTTACCGGTGGATCGATGAACATACAAGGAGGATTTTAGACTCTTCAGCGGGAGGAGTATTCATGTACAAAACCCTGAAACAGGCTTGTTAACTTCTAGAAGATATGTCGGTACATACATTCGAGTGGACACCAACAAGAGACAATCCGGTAAGGAAGAGGGTAGCTAGTGTTGTAGAGAGTGATGATGGGAGTGTAACATTAGCATCTTTGGAAAATCAATTTACGAAATGCTAGAAAGATCATGAAAACCTAAACTCTACGGTTTTAGATGTAAGTGGGGTGTGACACATCTAAAGGTCCTCTGTTGAGTCCCATATATAATTAAGCATTTAATTATAATTTATTATTTTATGTTTGAATTGATATTTATAAGTGAACTCGAATAATTGTCAATAGTCATTAAATATTTTAGTTTTTTAAATATAAAGCTTCACTATCACAAGCGTTAGCTGAACTGTTTTACGCTAAGTTATTGTAAAAATACCATATATTATTACTCCGTATACGTTAGTTTTAACAAATTATTATAAGTACAATTCAAACAATTCAATAATAAATAGCACTCCTTTTATCATTTTTCAGTTAAGTACACAAATAAACTAATTTAATAAACACTTGAAAGTTCAATTAAAGCGATGTCCATTTTGATAATGTTACATCTCGGGTAACTAAATAATCTGATTTCCTCAAACACTTAGAAACTGATTATCTAATTATCACGATTACAAACATCGCAATTAAATCCAAACACCATTTATTAAAATTACGTTTTGCTGCAGCCGACTATCTAATTATGATTATTTGAAACGCATAATCATTTTCAAAATGCAAATCTAAACACCCCTAAGTTAAAAACAAATATAACAACGAAAGATTATGATTATTTAAAAACATATTTTCAGCAAGAAAGTTCGTGCCACGTAAGGTCAATATATTTTTGTGGCGTCTCAGATTAGATACTCTTCCTCTTCGTTGGAACCTCTCCGCGAAAGATATTGATGTTACGTCCATAGTTTGTCCAATTTGTATTAATGGTACAGAGGTCAGGGAGCATTTATTTTTCGATTGCTCGGTGGCCAAGGATCTTTGGGCCAAGGTGCGATTATGGTTAAACTGCAACATGCCTTCTTTTTACTCGTGGGACTCTTTCTTGGTTTCTTGGTTTGGATCGAAGGATTTAGAATATCTTCTATTAACAAGGAGCGGATCAAAGCTGTAGTGATTACTCTACTATGAGTACTTTGGCGTTTCAGGAACGGAATTGTGTTTAATGATTCTTTTTGTAATAGATGTAACTATCCGATATTGTTAGATCTTTTTCTTTTAGTTGGATTAAGAATAGAGGTCATTTAGTTTCTAATTGGAACTTATGGTTATCTATGCCATTGTAATATCCATTAGCGTCTTGCTAGGGATCATTTTCAAATAAAATTTCGTTGTTTGGCCGTAAAAAAAAAAACAAGAATGCTCTTATAAGTGGCTTTTAAAAACAGAATCTTAAGCTCAAGTTTCAGTTAATTGCTGCTAAATATACCTTTAATGACTCACTGAATGTTATGCTTAGAAGATGGTTTAAGATATAAAAGTTTATTTCGCCTTATCAAACATTTCAAATTTCGTAATATATACGATCGACGTAACTTTATACTCATTGTATGAAATGAATACGACAAGTGATGTAGTTGCATGATTGAGGGTGTGCCGGTGTGGGAGTATGGAGGATAAGAGTTTACGAGACACGTCACACGTGCATAGTATGATAGGTAGTACAACAGCTTCAATGCATACAGGCATGCTAGAACCTAAACTTGTTTTCCATTCATTTCTTCGTACCTCATTTAGCACACACTTATATAATCCCTCTGTCGTAATTATAATTTTTGTTCCCGTGTTTTATTTGGGAATGAAAGGAAATAAAAAGAATTTATTAAAAATTAATGATATTCTCAAAGTTTTGACAGAAAATAAAAGAAATGAAATGAAATAAATGAATGATTTAACTTATACTGAGTAATTATTCTTCAAACGCTTCCTTTCTAATTGAAAGGATTCTTCTTCTCTTACCTAGTAATCTTCACTTTTTTTCATCTCATTTCTTTTTTTAGTATAACTATTTTGAGATATAACAATTTAATAGTTTACTTTCAAAATTAATAATAATATAAAGTTATATTATACTATTGCTTTATGAATTTACAAACGGTAGGTAAAAGTAATAGATAAAATAGGAAAGTGAAAAAAAAAAGTACAAGATAATGAAAATATTTTCTAAACCGTGTGTTTTTTGTCTGTGAACTATTAAATAAAGACGCATAGATTTGATATACTTCCCCGTAGTTATTAAGATTAAAACCATACATAACAAAACATGTTATTTCAAAAAATTACATTCCTACTTCCTTATATATCTACTTCCTACTTTTTTTATATATTAAAATAAAACCTTAATAAAACAATCATTAAATTTACGATTCATTTCTAACCATTAGATTACCAAATTACAATCACTACACCATCTAGCCATCCATTTGAAGCTAAAAGACTTATAGTGCAATAACTCAAAATTTACATTTGATCTACCAAAATTTAACCTTACAAACAACTTACGAATAGAATTTCAGGTAACACTAACATTAATACTCTATCTGTGTCAATTTAATATGTTTGTTTTTTTCCAGATGTCTCAAATTAATAGATTACTTTCAAAAATAAATAAAGATAATAAGAGAAAGTTCTTTTATATACTACTTTATTATGTATATATAACAAAGAGATGGGTAAAAAGTATGAGGTGAAACAGAAAAATGAACAAAAGTCCAATAGAATGATGATAGTTCGTAAAGTGTATATTTTTGTTTCAAAATTATTAAATTAAAACAGAGGGAGTATTAAATTTAGAATTCAAATTTTCAACGTTTGTTCCATGAGAAATAATTACGTGGTGGTTATGATATTAATATAATAATTAATATTAAATATTAACAATTGAAATAAATTACGGAGTATATGTCAAAATAATCAACAAACACATTCATCTCATTCATCATCTCTTTCATTAGTTTAGTGTTCGTGTATCTCATAAAACAAAAAATAAAGATTAATTCGTTATTGTTTGTTACATTTTCGATCTTTAGGCGATTACATATTCGAATGGCAAACCAGTATGCATTCAGTGTACAACAAGTCAAATCGGTTGATTTCACTAACAAAAAAATTTACGGATAATTTTCACAAATCCATCATCCGAAATTGCTCGTTACATATGATCAGATCTTATATATTTTCGTTTATAATTCAACAGTTTCGGGTTATTTTGAATATATATATATATATATATATATATATATATATATATATATATATATATATATATATATATATATTCATATAAACTTTTAAAATGATGATGTCATCATTTAACTAATTACATTTTAATTTTCATAATAATGATGTCATTATTATTTTATTTATTAATTATACCTAATTAAAAAATTAATAATTAAAAACAAATAATAATACCGATAATATATGCATGTCAATTTTGAAGGCAATAAGGTTTCATGATTTTAAATTATATATACAAAATAAAAATAAATACAAACCGATAATACAATTTTACTGATTTATATTATAAAATTAATTCTAATTAAAAAAAAGATATAAAGCAAAACAAATAAATACTCAGAATATATAAATACCCTCATGACCTTATGTACAAACTTTTTAACAAATTGTATAACCTTTTACAAAACAACCCATGAACAAATGTACAAACTTTGAAGCATATTGTATAACCTTCATATAATAATTGTATTTTAGGTTTTAGAAAAATTTCAAGAGAAAACTAATGATTATTATTAAAAATATAAATACTCAAATTTTAAGCAAACTTTATTATTATTATTATTATTATTATTATTATTATTATTATTATTATTATTATTATTATTATTATGGTATAAAAGTTGCTACCAAAGTTCGAAATTGCTACCAAAGTTGGAAAAAAGGATTGCAGTAAAGATGACGAGCTGGAGGTAGCGATCCAAAATACCTTCAAAGACATTCGAAACATGGGGATTGTAACTAGGCTTACTTGGGTTTGGATTAGGGTCGAGTGTTAGAAAAATGGAGTTTTTTTTACGAGTTTAGGAATGATGGTCTGAATATCACTGGTGACGTAGTCTAAATGGAGTCGACATTTCCGTTCAAAGCTTGTGTGAACGGTGGCCTCGACAAAAACAACATTGACGTTAGTTAGTTTGTGATTTTGTAGTTGTTTGGTTAGTTGGATAGTTTTTATTTTCATATATTGTGATTGTAGGTCTTATGGCGAGGCTCGGGTTTAGTTAACCGCATGTCGGGGTTGTTGGTGGGGTTCGTTTTACTGCTTCCGAGCCTCGTTCGTGTTTTGTTTTGATGTATCTCCGTTTTTTTCTCTCTTTTTTGAGACAATAATTTGTAATATAGTTTTCGTTTTTGGGGGGAAAAAAATAAATCAAAGTTGCAACCGTCTATTTATTAGATTGAGAAACAACCACATGAGCTATGAGCTATGTTACTCGTTGTTATATCCCCACCATGTATAATATATAATTGTAGGTTTTCCTATGACAGTTGTTCGGTAAAATATCCTTGACATATGGAAAGGATATAATTGGGTGATCGGAACTTCTTTAGTAGTCCTTCGTTAGTGACTCTAATCTCGCTGTAAAAAAAATAATAACATATATAATTATTGAGTGAGGCACAACATATCACATAGTTCGCACGTGTATAAAATATAAGATTTTTTTAATAAATGCAAACTCGGTGATTTACACCAATTTTTTTTTTCAACGAAAAAACGGATAAATTTATATATAACGAAAGAAGGTTCATAAAAAATGAAACCTCCTTTAAACATACAAACCAAAAAACCGAGCATAACTAAACAAAACTACAAAAAGCTCGCAACGCTAACTATGAAATAAAATAGCTACTAATGAAGAATAAAACGATATAAAATGATATCCAATCTAACCGATAAACGGAAGATTACGATTCATATTCAATAAGACTACAAAGGATACCCGCCGACAACCAGGACACAAAACGCTCAAGCGTCTTTAATAAACTCGCCAAACACCTCTAACTCCTCTACATGACTCAATTTCTTTTTGCTTTCAATTCTCGGCTTTCTATCTTGTACCAAAACGGATGAAGGATTGCTAGACGTGGACACGACCCCCTTTTGAACGCCTTCCATATTGTCCATAACATCAATAAAAGCCGCGAGAGGATCGGGATTTGAAGGATTTTTCCCACTAGATTTACTATCACCCTCGGCAAATAATAACTAGCACTCCAACTGAATTTACAACCTTTGATGCATAAAATTAATTTTAAAGATTACCCCTAAAGCTTATAGCAGAAAAACTGTAAAATTACTTATGTTTTTGTTTTAACCTACTCGGAGAGGTGCTAGTTTGCTAATGAAACGATCATTAACAGGAAAAACGGTTCAAGGGATAAAAGTCAGAATTGTAGTTTTTGTAGTTCATGTTTGGTGCATGTTTTTGTCGTGTAGTTTTTGGTAGTTTGTTTAAGGTTTATCAGGTTGTTAGTGGAGACTCATTAATAGATAATTTCGTTTAGTTGGTTTTTTTTTCTAAGTGTCAGCTTCTCCGTTGCTCCCGTTTATTTGTATTTTCTGTTGAGGATGTTTTCTTTGAAAAACGACTTCATTTCTATATGAGTTTTCGTTATTTTGCCAAAAAAAAAAAGTCAAAATTATATACTTATAAAACTAAAGAAACATAGCACGAATGACAAATTTTGACACAAATATAAAAATTACGAGTGATAGACAAAGTTTTATAAATTCGATGGAACGGATTAGACTAATGATTTGATTGAAAGAGAATAAGATAGATATGAAAAATGGTAGGGTAAGGTACTAAGGCTATGTGAATTTTGATAAGCACAAATCTGATCCAAGTCTTTATAACATGTATGCATATGTATAATTATATTATATTATATTATACCTATATCTAAAAGAAAGAGTCCAAATGAATAGTAAGGGTATTTTCGACTTTTCCATTTTTTTATTTTTTTCCCCACTTAACAAAATTTCATTTGCACAACAAAGCCCCCTACACTTTTATTTGCACAAATCGCCCCCTCATACAGGGGTATGAACTGTCAAATTATTATTTTCATAAAAAATCTTAAGTAAACTCCACTCAAATATTCAACGGGTCATATCTTCTCGCTCGCATCGAGTCAAATTTTTAAAAGAGAGAGTCCAAATGAATAGTAAGGGTATTTTCGACTTTTCCATTTTTTTATTTTTTTTAATACTTAACAAAATTTCATTTGCACAACAAAGCCCCCTACACTTTTATTTGCACAAATCGCCCCCTCATACAGGGGTATAAACTGTCAAATTATTATTTTCATAAAAAATCTTAAGTAAACTCCACCCAAATATTCAACGGGTCATATCTTCTCGCTCGCATCGAGTCAAATTTTTCCGACACCATCGTTAAACTCGAAATAATTTTAGGAACACAATGTCACTAGCTAAATGCAAAACGTACGCTTTTTAAAAAACGCTAAATATTTGGGGTACTTTTCATACACGTTTATTTTGCGTTAAATTTTAAAAATCGAAAATTCCATAGCGAAACGCAGAGATGCACACATATTGTTAATTTAAAATAACATTTAAATCTTTCACGGGTTATACATTTTAGTGCGACTCGATTTGCGCTTCAACGACATCATCGTTAGCCACGAAATAATTTTACAAACTAAACTAAACGCAATAAAATACATTGAATATCGAACACCCGGCGCGAAGCGAGGGTTCGAACACTAGCTATATCTAAAAGAGAGAGGGGTAATGAATAGTGCTCAAGGGCATTTTTGACTTTTCATATTTTTTTTTTAACTTAACTAAATTTCATTTGCACAACAAAACCCCCCACACTTTCTTTGAAAAATCAAATCGGCCCCTCATACAGGGGGATAAAAGTGTCAAATTACCATTTTTATAAAAAATCTTAAATAAACTCCACCCAAATATTCAACGGGCCATATCTTCTCGCTCGTAACGAGTCAAACTTTTCTGACGCCATCGTTAAACTCGAAATAATTTTAGGAACACAATGTCACTAGCTATACGCAAAACGGACGCATTTTAAAAAACGCTAAATATTTGGGGTACGTTTCATACACGCTGATTTTGCGTTAAATTTTTAAAAGTCGGCAATTCCATAGCGAAACGCGAAGATGCACATATATTGTTAACTTAAAATAACATTTAAATCTTTCACGGGTTATACCTTTTAGTTCGACTCGAGTTGCGCTTCAACGACATCATCGTTAGCCACGAAATAATTTTACAAACTAAACGCAACAAAATACATTGAAAACCGAGCCCCCGGCGCGAAGCGAGGGTTCGTACACTAGTTTTATCTATATTGTAAGGGTGTGTTTGAATGAAACTAGTTGAAACTGGAGCTTATCATAAGCTCTTATTTTTTCAAAAAACTAGTTCTATAAGCTTCTTTTTACAGAGCTTCTTTTTTATACAAGCTCTACTTTTAATTATTTGTCAAACAAAGTTTATGACTTGTAGTTTATTAAAATCATAAACTTAAGTCTTATAAGCTTTCATAAGCTCTCGTTAGCTCGCCGGTCAAACACACCCTAAATCACAAAAAAATTTTAGGCCGGCTTGAATAGATGACTGGATAATGATTCATCGATGCATACACTAACATCCTCCTCACTAGACCATATGACATTAGGATCAATTGGATCTTTAATAACGATGACATTCCACCGATTCTTATCGATTGAAATTGATATGGACTGGTTAATGATACTCATCTAGTATGTATGGATTAATAGGCTTGTTAGTGATGTATAATCAGTCCCCATGATCTTGCCCATTTACTAACCAACCCTTCTAACTTCGAACAATCTTTTAGTGTCACGGGAGATCCATCTAGACAGGGCCAAGTCAATCTTCTAAATGAACCATCTTATCATCCCACGTATATATTGATTACATCCAATTAAGCATCCATGATGCACATTTTGACATCGCATTTGTGACTTTTGTTTCGGCTTCCATTCCATTAAACTTACATACCTTATTGAAGGAGAACGAAAATAACTATTAGAACACAACCATATTAAAGAGTCAACAAAGTCAAATAACCAAGTATGGTTAGTTGACTTTTTGGGATCAGATTATAGGATCATCACTTCCCATTTTAGAAGTGTTACAAGGGTCAACCAGCTGCCAAATTCAACGGGTCAAAAACATATCCAACCTGTAACATTTCCATAATAGTTTTAGGGGTTCTAAAAGTCAATTTGGAGCCAACCTCTGTTAGGAAGTTGCTGTTAGAATGTTTCTTGTATATAACACTTGATAAAATGTAAACAAAGCATCCAATTCAATTGTATTCAATATATCATAAATCAAATAAAAGATCAGATCACTTTCATATTATCAATCTTTCTTTTTATCATGGTATCAGAGCTGATGGTGTAAGATTCACACATCATATTAGCTAATATCATCTACCAAGCATGGCTACCATGTCTAATGAAGACGGCAACCCAATTTCTGCTCAATCACATCAACAGAGCTAAATAAACGATTTAATAAATAAGTTGGCAAATCTTTTGAAGAATAATATGAATTATCAACAGCCAAAAATATCAGATACATTGAAGATTGGTTTGAGATTGAATAGCTCAAACTATGCTCTTTGGTCAAGGATGACGAGAGTTGCAATTGGAGGTAGATCCAAAACTCTTCTCAATCATCTAACATCTAACCCACTTGATATTAACCATGAAGGATATAAACAATGGGAACAAGAAGATCTCATTGTATTCTCATGGCTAATACAAAACATTGAGCCAAACCTTGCTAGCAATTTAACCACTTTTGCAATAGCCAAGCTACTATGGGATGCATTAGCTACAACCTATAGTAGTGGTGTTGACAAGCTTCAAACTTATGATTTATATGTCAAGACAACTGAAATCAAACAAGGCAACTCAAATCTTGAAGAACTCTGGATACGAATGCAAGGTATTTGGGGGGACCTCGAAACCAGAGATCCTAACCCCATGGAAAACGCATCCGATATCACAAAATACAACAAGATAAGAGTTGAACAGAAACTTTTTCAATTTTTGAAGGCTCTTGACCAAAAATATGATACAATCAAAAGAGAGCTTCTGCGTTCAAATCCTCTACCAACGACGGAGGAAGCCTACGCCGCTGTGAGAAAAGAAGCTGCTCATCGCCAAATCTTAGGGTTATCACCGAGCAACCCCTCAACCAGTCATGATATTGCAACCGGATTGGCCACAAGTGATGGCAATAGGCCCTCTGTTCATTTAACCCAAACAAATCGTAACAAATATCCACCAAAAGTGGATAAATCGAAGCTAACTTGTACTAGATGTGGTAAATCAAGACATACAAGAGAAAATTGCTTCGAAATCAAAGGTTACCCTGAATGGTTGACAAAGCCAGGGAAGGCAGCGATGGTAGAGGAAGCTGGAGACACCACCACCACAGCCATCAATCACGATTTGGGTTTTGGAGGTGCTGTTACATAATAAGGTACACATATCATTTCCTCTTCTTCGTATTCATTGATTAGAACACCAAAAAGGGATGAGATGTATACCCGTGACACCACCACCAACCCTATCAATCACGACAGTAATATTACAAAGAAAGAGAAAGAGATGATCTCTCTCTACCAAATTAGGCGACGGTGGTAGAGTAACAGGAAAAGAGAGAAAAGGGTTTTCTCTTTCTGCCCCTTTTTGTCCATCGACACAACTGACCAAAGAGAAAGGGATTAGAATAAATACTAACCCTAATTTTACTTGGGTGAACTTATTTAAACACGGGCCGGGGAAGGGTAGTGGGCCAAATAAAAATCATAACAAGCCAAAGGGAATTGTTGGGACAACTGGACAGCCCACTTATTTAATGTCTACAAATGTTACTAAAACCAACAAGCCCACTAACCATTTTAAAATTAACAGGCCCAATACTGTTTTAAAAAAATAAACTTATTTGACTTAAAAATAAAAATACTACTTGCCTACTAAGCCCAAAATCAATATTTCGTGTCAAAATACGTACTCCGTTTTAGCTAAAATACGAGAAGCTAACGAATGTCCTAAAGCAAACGCTGTTTCAAAAAATTCGAAATCCACATCTTAGATTTTCGATTGTGGAGCAACGGATACTATGACCTTTGATGAGAATGATATTATTGTTAAAACCAAACCTAGGAAAAATAAGATTCAAACGGCTAACGGTGAAATTGTACAAGTTAAAAGTGATGGTACTATTGAGATCTCACCAACTATTAAATTACCTAACTGTCTATATATTCCAGCTTTATCTCATAAGCTGCTATCAGTAAGTCATGTTACAAAAGAATTAAACTGTAAAGTCCTGATGTATCCGACTTTCTACATCTTGCAGGACATTCGGACAGGACTGTTGATTGGGCGTGGCACTGAAAATTGGGGGTTATACTATGTCGATGAGGTTTCTCAACAAGGCACCGTGTCACTTGCTCACGGAACACCTACGAAGGAAGTCTGGTTATGGCATAAAAGATTGGGTCATCCGTCAGCCGGATATTTACATGCTTTATTTCCTAGTTTGTTTCCGTTAAATGTTGTTTTAAATTGTGAAACTTGTATTTTGGCTAAAAGCCATCGTAGTACTTTTAAACCTAGTGATACTAGGAAAGATGTTCCTTTTGCTTTAATTCATTCTGATGTGTAGGGTCCCGCTCCAATTACTAGGAGGAAAAATTTGCGTAATTTTGTTCTATTTATTGATGATCATACAAGAATGACCTGGATTTATTTCTTAACACGCAAATCAGAAGTTTTTGAAAAATTCTCTCACTTTTACAAAATGGTAAAAACTCAATTTAATAAACATATACAAATCTTACGATCTGATAATGGGGGTGAATTTGTCAATACACCCATGAAACGTTTTTGTGAACAAAATGAGATTATTCATTAAACATCTTGAGCCCATACTCCCGAACAAAACGGAGTAGCAGAACGAATAAATAGACTACTTTCAGAAATGACGAGAGGTTTGTTAATTGAATCAAAAGTCTCTAAGAGTTTTTGGCCTGAAGCTCTTGCTTCCGCTGAAATGCCCCGTCCTAATCCATCTGGACGAAGTCTTCAACAGTTGGTCCCATTGCGAGGTTCTGACTTCTATATGCCATGAACGACTCCATGTAATATGAGCAAATGCACAGCAGAAGATTTCTTTCAAACCTGAGAATAAACATGCTTTAAAGTGTCAACCAAAAGGTTGGTGAGTTCATAAGTTTATCATAAAACAATAAAAATTCTGTAATTTTGATAGACCACAAGATTTAAATGCTGCATGGTACAAATGGGCCCGAATCCTATACTCACCTGTAATGTACATGCGATATCTTTTAAATACAGTACACCTTTCTCGTGTACAAAATCATCTTTCATAAATCTTAGTAACCGTACACATATCTCGTGCACAAAAATAACATACACATAACCTGTGTATAAAATCATTCTCTCGATATATAACATTCACATCAACTGGTGGTAATTATCATGTCCACATAATTCAATGGTGGCAATTATCATGTCCACATAATTCAATGGTGGCAATTATCATGTCCACATAATTCAATAATAATCCGCAGAACTTCTGTCTGCATAATAATTCATTCGAGGAATGTTTTGCTTGTGTCTATCTCGTCAAACATTTATAAAATAATTTCATGTATTCGCAGTACAAAATATATTTTAAAAGCATTTAATAAAGCATTTGTAAAAACAGCGCATGTATTCTCAGTCCCAAAAATGTAAAGAGTAAAAGGGATCAAATGAAACTCACGCATATTGAAAGGACCCGTTCATATACATTATAAACGATTCACAATAGTTGATTACATCGCGAGGTATTTGACCTCTATATGATACGTTTTACAAACATTGCATTCGTTTTTAAAAGACAAACTTTCTTTTCATCAAAAATTGACGGCATGCATACCATTTCATATTACATCCAACTATAATTGACTTAATATTAATCTTGATGAACTCAACGACTCGAATGCAACGTCTTTCAAAGTATGTCATGAATGACTCCAGGTAATATCCTTAATATGAGCTAATGCACAGCGGAAGATTTCTTTAATACCTGAGAATAAACATGCTTTAAAGTGTCAACCAAAAGGTTGGTGAGTTCATAGGTTTATCATAACAATCATTTCAATATGTTAATAGACCACAAGATTTCATAAACATAATACACTCGCAAGTGTATGTAAAGCATTCTAAGTGGTTGAGCACTTGGTAACCATACTTAACATTTAATCAAAGTCGCATATTCCCTTTATTATGAAATCTCACTACACCGTACCAAGTGTAGTCACCAAAACGAAGTACTGTGCAACCGTTGAATACTGGTCGTCCAGTCCGGTTGGGGTTGTCAGGCCCGATAGATCTATCAACAGGATTCGCGTTTACAATACCCATGTAAATAGTAGTTACCAAGCTACAGGGAAATATGCCAGTGGTACAACTCAACGTAGAATATATTTTTAAGTACTTGTGTCTATTTTGTAAACATTTATAAAAGCAGCGCATGTATTCTCAGCCCAAAAATATGTATTGCAAAAGCAATTAAAAAGGGAGCAAATGAAACTCACTTTTGCCTTGAAGGTATTTAATTCGACTTGGTCTCCGATAGATATCACGAACCTAACCATATATATAATATATCAACATATTTTCTTTTTAAGTAATCGTTACATATATATATATATATATATATATATATATATATATATATATATATATATATATATATATACTTTTAATATTTTCTTAGTCCGTAGTTAGCAGTCCGATGTTAGTGGTCCACAATTAGTTGCTTAAATAAAATAAATAAAGACCCCATCGTATTCATATTGATCAGAATTAATCTCGACCCATGGTACCATGTTGTCAAATGACGTGTTGCGTACATAAAGTACCGTGTTGTCAAATGACGTGTTGCGTACAATCATGAGGTCTTATGATTAATCTTCTCGTGTTGTTTACGGGTGGTCCTGAAATATATAAAATCAAATCATAAGTAATTATATATAAAATATCATATTAATTAGAAAATATATGATTAATTTACTTTTTCTCCAAATATTTTCGTAGCTAAACTAGCTTCGGATACCCAATCTTGAATTAGTCGTAGTTTCTTCATTACAACTCCGTTTTTGTTGGTTCAACTTGCCACTTCCTTGGATCGAGTCAAATTTTAAGAATATGATCTGAAAATATCTTAGTTTGTATTCTAAATCATAAGTTATAGGTCAAACTTTGGTGAAACTTATGAAAGTGATCATTTTCCATCATAAAAACAACATTTAATGATCATTTTTCTAAAAATATTTACACTTTGAGTTAAACCATGAAATTTTTATGTGTTAACATATTCATAAGAAATATCATTTTTCCAGAACATGAACTTCCAATTCAAAGTTCAAGATGGTTTTTAATTATCCAACCCAAAACAGCCCCCGGTTGCACTCCGACGACGTAGATTCAGTTTTTAAGATGTTCTTTGTAAAACCAAGTTATATATTGTTAGGTTAGCATATCATTATGATATATTATAGGTCTTGAAGTGTTTTAAAAGTCAAGTTAGAAGGATCTATTTAGTTTGCGAACAAGTTTGAAATCATTCAAACTATGTTCTTGTTGTTAAAATTTTATACCACAAAATAAGATAGCTATATGAATATGAATTGAATAAGATTATGAACAAGGTTACTACCTCAAGTTACTTGGACAAAGTTACTGCAAAAGATAAGAAATAATCTTGGAATCAAAGAGTGGTGGAGTTATATCAAAAGGTTGGAAGTAAACTTCTTCAAATGGGTGGTTATTTTGATATGTTCTTGAAAGAGTTTTCTTATGGTGTTTAAGGCTTATAATTGAAGCTAAATGATGGGGAAAATGCTTGGAGATGATCGAGTATGAAGTTAGGAGTATTTTGAGAGAGAAATGAGAGTGTAGGTATGAGAAAATGGAGTGAAGAAATGGTGTTCATTTATAAAAACGTTTTTAGTTTATAAAGAAAGAAAAGGATTCCTAATTTTGTTTTCTTACTAATAATTCATGCTACTTGACAAATCCTAGTTACCTCATATCTAGGGCAGTAATAATGTTGATTAGGATGTTGATTTGATGTGTATATACCAATAATAAATACGTATAGAAGCTGGGTATGATACGGGTACATATATCCTAGATATACGTATAGAAATCTTGAGGAAAGGAACGAGAATTCAAATATAGCTATCTTTTGTGAATATACTTATATTGTTTTATGTATTTAAGTCCTTAAAAAGTGATTAAATACATTATATATACGATACATGTATAAGCATTATAGATTATAAGTATATATATATCAAAGAATGTTACGTATAGTTATCGTTTTGAAAATTTAAGTTAGTAGTTTCAAAATATACTTATAACTCATTGTCATTAGTACACAATGAGATGTTAAACTATACTTAGATCATGTTAAATATATATAAATACATATATATACACAAACGTATAATTATTGTATGTTATATAGTTCGTGATATCATCGGTCATATTGGACGGTCAAACGTTGTGTAAAACTCTTTTCAAAAACACAAGTCTCAACAATTTGAATTGCTTATCATGTTGGTATGGTTTAATTTATGTAAATATTAATCTCATAAGTATAATTTGGTTGGAAAATTCCGGGTCATTACACATATAAATATTGTAAAACAGTTAATAAAGCATTTGCATGTATTCTCAGCCCAAAAACTTAAAGAGTAAAAAGGGAGCAAATGAACTCACCAATTGTATTTTGTAGTAAAAATACATATGACGACAATGAACAAGTGTGAGTTTGGCCTCGGATTCACGAACCTATATCATATATATATATATATATATATATATATATATATATATATATATATATATATATATATATATATATATATATTAACACATATAAATCAAATAAATTCATATATTATATCCTAAATTATATATCATATATATTTAATTTGTACATATTTAAAATAGTTAATATTTATATAGTTTAATATTATATTAATAATTTGTTATATGTAAATATTTATATAAATAATCTTTATATATATGATTATATATAATATTATTGTAGTTGAAATATATATACCTTATATAGAAAATATTTATTTGTTATAATAATATTGTTAATGTAAAAATAATAATAATAATAATAATAATAATAATAATAATAATAATAATAATAATAATAATAATAATAATAATAATAATAATAATAATAATAATAATAATAATAATAATTTTAGAATACAACCTTTGAAGAAACAAGCTTCTAAAAATAAAACGCCACTGTCCAGACTCGAACCCGAGACCTCTCGGTTAAACTCTAACACACACCAAGACCATGGCTCCACTAGTCTCTTATCTGATTTATATTCGGATTTAATGATATATAACTTGAAGAGATAGCAGTCCATGTTATAGCCCATTTGTAAAACCAATTAAATTTATGGCCCAACACCAATTAGTCCATATTCCCTACAGCAGGCCCAATTCTAAAAACAGTTTAGACTAACCCAATTGCAACATTCAGTAATACGGATCCAAGTGTCTGGTTCACAGAAAAAAATAACGATGGTAGCAGCAACGTAAATATACTTCGGCTCTTCTTCATCATTATAACCTAATTACAGTATCATCGTTCATTGATATCATCACCTCACAGTTTCATCATCATTTAACTATTAACTAATCATCATCATCATCATCCTCAACTAATCAATTACGTATCAACTTCTAAACATCATCAAAATCGTGATTATCATTATCTATATCATTGTCTCACCATTCAACATCAATTATTATTGTATTGATTATATTATCATCAAGATTACCTCAAAAAAATTAGTGGAACGTCAAATAAGAAGACCCACAATAGTCGACTATGTTGTGTCCCACTTGCTATTTTAAAACGTTGTATATTAGAATTCCTAATATCAAGTTGTCAAAGTGAATTGGCCATGAGCTGTAGATCCGTCCCACTATATGAAAAACGGAATATACATCTCAAAATCACACGTACATGGCCTATTTCCCTTATTGTTGTCGGCCACTTCCTTGTAACTAATCCCACATGATGATTGATATTGTGATATATTCAAGATTTAATATTCAAATTGGCAAGTGTTAATCGTGACATACAGACGATCCATATTACTCGACATCATCATTTTTTATTTTAAGAAAATGAAGCTAACTTTGTCCCAGTCGATCCCTCCACATTCTATTTATTCGAGCAGTTTACCTACTACCCAAACAATCCATTTTACTATATGATTCCTTACTTCACTATAATAATTAGTCTTTGTGTATAAAGCAACTATCACTCAATCAAATTACTTTACATTTAATTTATGTTACCTTGTGTTGGCAAACAAAAAGAAGCAGCAGCTAAAGTGTTCGATGGGTTTGTTTGTGGTTTGAACTTGTACAGAAAAAGAACCAAAAGGTAAATATAGATGTAAAAGATGACGGTTTACTTGGTGATTTGTTGTGGTTTGAAAAAGGTGGTGAGTTGAAACAGAAATAGAAGACAAAAAGAGAGTGGCGTTTTGTGTGTGGGACGAGTTTGAAAGAAATAAACCGCATGGGCAGCAGTTGTAACGAAAGTGTGAGATGGTGTGGTGTTTTGCTATGATGGTTCGAATTATTAATAAGAGGGAAAGCAAAAATAGGTATAGCAGCAACAACTCGTAGCAGTTGTGATGGTTTAATGGGTTTAAAGGTTGTCAAGTGTGGTGTATGGTGACTGTGGTGGTTCCATGGAGGAATGGCAGTAAGGGATACATGTGATGGTGGTTTGAGTCGTTGTGGTTTTTGTGAGTTTACCAAGGAAACAGAAGAATAGAACTTGGCTTTTTGATTAAGAGAGTACCGAGATAATAATTTGTGTATGGTGGAGTTGGTACACATGATGAAATCAATTTTTGTTTGGTATAGACAAATGAGGTCGAATCTTCAAATCGATCAGACAAGAATTAAAAGAAAATATACCAGATAGCGATTTATAACCAAATTGTACGAATTAATCTGATTTATATGATTAATCCTTTTCGCTGTTATTAACAAAAATACAAATAACAATAGTAGAAAGGTAACAATATTTATAAAAATCTCCAGATAATACTAATAATAAAAATAATGATATTTATTAATATTAATACTAATAATAATATTAATTATAATAATAAGTTGTTTAAAAAAATAACAATACTTATAAGAATTTTAATAATCTCAATAATAATAATAATGATATTAATAATGATAACACTATATTAATAAAAATAATATCATATCATAACAAAACAACTGTATCAACTTTCATATTATACTTTTAATAGTATTATTAATTCTGTTATTAATATTCATAATAATGAATGTAATAATAATATAGCAACAATAATTAACCTTGTAATTACATTAAATTTATTATCTATGAAATTTTTACATCATATATTATATGATAATATTTATTGAATATTTAATATTTATATATATATGTTTATTTTAATCGTAACTTAATTATTCTATTTATTAATTTACATTTTTAATCTTAATTGATTAAATGTACCTTTTTAATTCAAAATATGATATATACACTTATTTTTATATACATATGTATTTATTAGCAATTAATGGTTCGTGAATCGTCAGGAATAGTCAGAGGTCAAATTCATTTATGAAAAATAGTTCAAACATTTGAGACTCGGTTTAATAGACCTGCTTATCGTGTCGAAACTATATAAAGATTAGGTTTAAATTTGATCGGAAATTTTCGGGTCGTCACAGTACCTACCCGTTAAAGAAATTTTGTCCCGAAATTTGAGTGGGATGATCATGAATAATAATAAGTATGTTTTCATGACTCATATAAGCTGATAAATAAAGTTTTATTACCATTGAGTAATAAGGACGAAATAATTTGATTAATCGAAGAGTGCGAATGAAGCTATAACAAAAGAGTGAAAATGAGTAAATGAAGATTTGACTTAACTCGTGACGTAGTCACGGTTAATTTCCAGAAATCCAAGAATTTAAAGAAAATCTTCGGAAATCTAAAAGATTTGATTCTTCGGCGAGTAAGGAAATTAAGATCTCCATAATTAAATATGGTGATCTGCCTCGATTACTCTGTCTGATATTTCCAGTATAAATTTACCTTTTTCGTTCCATTAGTTTTCACCACTTCTATACTCAATTCCTAAATTCAAAGGATTGTAAAAATGCTTAATCCAGTTCTGATCCTTGATATTTTCCTAATTATCATTTCTGTCATCCTTCTTTTCAATCTTCCACCAGAAAATCTATTTTCTTCTACTATTGCCTTGGGGTGATACTATTCTTAATTATACCGTGTCTTTATATTGATATTCGTATTAATATCCACGGTTTGAAATTTCTGTGTTTGTGATCAGCTTTATCTTTCTTGTTATGTTTCGGAGCTCCATGCTCTTGTTTTCTCTTCCCGATTCTAAATCAAGCCAATAATGGTCCAGAATTCGTAGATATAGAGTTTTGAATGATTATAATGTTCTAAGCAAGAAGGAACGTGATAGCACGATTTGATTTTCAAATTTATCTACATCACGGAAGATAGAACCATCAAGAATACATTTTCTTGATATACTCAGAAGTTAAATAGAATGAAAGAGTTATGTAACATGGCACATGATGATGGTATGATCTACTGTGAACCATCATCACGTTTCATTAGAACTCAGCGTGACTTACTGTAATATAATCATGTTGGCCAAGCGTCATTATATTATACTAACCCATGCTTCAATTCCCAACACTTCTCCGCAATTCATTCATAATTTATACTTGGATTTTACAGAAGTTTTCAATATAATGATATACAGAAAATACGAAGAGGTAGATAATTTCGAACAAGAATATTTATGAAAATATCTTCAGAAATATCAAAGATGTTTATGATGATCTTTTGGAGTTTCTAAGTTCGATAGTTGATGAAGAAAGATTTTCCGCAATATTTTAACATGACTTCGGAGCATGATATTCTCTAAAGATTTCATCGGATCCAGAATTACTTGAATTCTTTGAATATAGGGTTTGATCCTTGTAATTGTTCTTGGTCTACTTCCTGGTTAATTCAATCCGTTTTTCGGTATCAAATTTTCTATCGAGCGTTCCCAATATGCCATTCTTTATTATCAAACTTTTGGCCGTTTAGACCATCTACGATTTTTGATATTTCCTCTGCATTTAATGCTACCATATCTGAATCAACGATTATCAATCCGAGGTGGTTTCAAAAGAATTGTGTTTTTAGATGATTAAACGCTGATGGTAATATGGTGGAATATAAAAGATTTTCTGGTAACAATAAATGAGCACGCGTATATATCAAGGTTATAATAAGGTTGTATTGAATGAAAAGTCAAAGTTGTCTTGCTGGAGCTGTGACAAAATTGACTATTTTGAAAAAGAACTGCAAAGTTATTTTCAGTAATAACAACGCCAAAGGAGCTAGCACATATACATGTTAAACGTTTACTTAGGTTCCGAGTGTTTTCAGGTGCATAACTATATGCATTAATCTCTTCTTCCGTAGATGAAGTACGGTTGGTTCATCCTATCGATTGAAGTGTTTTCAAGAATTATGAAAGGTTTGAATCGAAGTTTGTAATCGTCAAGATACAAATGAGGTTTAAGATGAAATCAAGTGGCAAACTTGAAAAAATGTTTAGTTTCATATGTTATAATCAATATTTTAATTCATTTTAATTGTTCAATGTTATTAGTCCACAGTCGATAGTCCACAGTCGACAGTCCAATAATTCATATATAGTTTAATATATAATATTCGAATTAATTAATACGTGTCGTGACCCGTATACGTCTCAGACTCGATCACAACTCAAAGTATATATATTATTATCGAATCAACCTCAACCCTGTATAGAGAACTCGATCATTGCTGCATATAGAGTGTCTATGGTTATTCCAAATAATATATATATATATATATATATATATATATATATATATATATATATATATATATATATATATATATATATATATATATATATATATATATATATATATATATATATATATATATATATATATATATATATATATATATGCGTCGATATGATATGTCAAAACCTTGTATACGTGTCCCGATATTTAAAGTGCGTAAAATAAATAACAGAAATTAAATGACGATAAATAAAGTGCGTAAAGTAAATAACAGAAATTAAATGACGATAAATAAAATTGCGAGAATTAAAATTGCGATAATTAAATTGCGATAAATAAATTGCGATAATTAAAATGTAATACGAAATTAACAGTTAGCTATGAACAGTTAGCTAGGATTTCGTTAACGTGGATTCTTAACAAAATTTCTCATAGTTAATTTGTTTGTTTCTAACAAATTTTATCTTGTCCAATGTTGTCTTCATTATGCCACTAGTTGGATTCTGATAGATCAAAATCCAAATATGAAATTGAATGAAAATGGTTATTTCGTGGTGAACGGATTTGTAAATCGGTGGATGTAAGTAGGATAATAAATGACTGTTGAATCAGCTTCGAAGAATGTACAGTGTAACTTATTAATGTGAAATCTGCATATTCCTCGGGTATTACCTACCCGTTAAAATATTTTCACCATTAACAGTTTGTACAAAAGAATTTTTAATTACAATCTTAATGAAAATATACTTACATATATATTTTCTTCAGATGTCATCATGGATTTAATGAGTTAATATGATATTCATCTCATTTGATTTACAGTTAGAATTAGAATACATAATCTCTAAAACATTAGAGATTACATAATTGCCATGCAGAACGAAGATGATTGATGTAGAACGATACGTAGAACGATGATTATACTCGAGGTACAGAATGAGATATTGAGGCATGTGATGTTGAAACTTTGGTTGTTGGTGGTACTGTTGGTACTGGTGATGTTGCTAAGCTGGTAAGTTTCGCACCATGTTTTCTAAATTGATTACTCGAGCGCGAAGCTCGTTGACTTCTACCATTATTCTGGGATGATCGTCGGTCGAAACGAGCGGATGAATAAGGTTTAGAATTTTAGATAGAATATAATTGTGGTGAGATATTCGGGAAATGAGGGTGAAAATGATGTTTCGGACTGGTTCGTCGGTAAGTCCTTCAGGTTCATCGCCAAGAGGTAAATTCGATTGGTGAAAAGGATCGCCTTCTTCGCGTCTCCATTGATTAAGTCGACTACGAACTCATCAGATGAATTGGGGATGGATGATTGGTTGATTCATTCTGGTGACGCTGCTTTCGGAGTTTAGGTGAACATCCATGTCGGAATAGCTGTCGGAATCCGAGGAATGCGAACTGGTGGAGGGATTCATCTCGTACGATCAGATGAAGGATTTTTGATAAGAAATTGATTATAGGATGTAGATTAGTACCCTGCAATACATAATTTACATATGCATATATAATACTAAAATTCCATAAGTTACGGAGGAATCTACGGAAGCTGTCAGGCAAAGGTAACAATAACAGAAACGCTAAGATATGAATTTATCTATACACAGTCTATGCAATAGAGGCAGTAAGACATGTCTAGACTAAGAATGATAAGCAAGTGATTCTCTAAGAATGATAAGCAGGTAATTTTCGACACGAAATGATAAGCAAAACTTTTGACATGCAGACACGGTCGAAGTCCAGACTCACTAATGCATCCTAACGACTTATCAGTTAGACACACTAATGCAGACATGGTTCGCTAAGACCACCGCTCTGATACCAACTGAAATGCCTCGTCCTAATCCATCTGGACGAAGTCTTCAACAGTTGGTCCCATTGCGAGGTTCTGACTTCTATATGCCATGAACGACTCCATGTAATATGAGCAAATGCACAGCGGAAGATTTCTTTCAAACCTGAGAATAAACATGCTTTAAAGTGTCAACCAAAAGGTTGGTGAGTTCATAAGTTTATCATAAAACAATAAAAATTCTGTAATTTTGATAGACCACAAGATTTAAATGCTGCATGGTACAAATGGGCCCGAATCCTATACCCACCTGTAATGTACATGCGATATCTTTTAAATACAGTACACCTTTCTCGTGTACAAAATCATCTTTCATAAATCTTAGTAACTGTACACATATCTTGTGCACAAAAATAACATACACATAACCTGTGTATAAAATCATTCTCTCGATATATAACATTCACATCAACTGGTGGCAATTATCATGTCCACATAATTCAATGGTGGCAATTATCATGTCCACATAATTCAATGGTGGCAATTATCATGTCCACATAATTCAGTGGTGGCAATTATCATGTCCACATAATTCAATAATAATCCGCAGAACTTCTGTCTGCATAATAATTCATTCGAGGAATGTTTTGCTTGTGTCTATCTCGTCAAATATTTATAAAAGCATTTCATGTATTCGCAGTTCAAAATATATTTCAAAAGCATTTAATAAAGCAGTTGTAAAAACAGCGCATGTATTCTCAGTCCCAAAAATGTAAAGAATAAAAGGGATCAAATGAAACTCACGCATATAAATATTGTAAAACGGTTAATAAAGCATTTGCATGTATTCTCAGCCCAAAAACTTAAAGAGTAAAAAGGGTGCAAGTGAACTCACCAATTGTATTTTGTAGTAAAAACACATATGACGACAATGAACAAGTGTGAGTTTGGCATCGGATTCACGAACCTATATCATTTATATATATATATATATATATATATATATATATATATATATATATATATATATATATATATATATATATATATATATATATATATATATATATATATATATATATATATATATATATATATATATATATATTAACACATATAAATCAAATAAATTCATATATTATATCCTAAATTATATATCATATATATTTGATTTGTACATATTTAAAATAGTTAATATTTATATAGTTTAATATTATATTAATAATTTGTTATATGTAAATATTTATATAAATAATCTTTATATATGATTATATATAATATTATTGTAGTTGAAATATATATACCTTATATAGAAAATATTTATTTGTTATAATAATATTGTTAATGTAAAAATAATAATAATAATAATAATAATAATAATAATAATAATAATAATAATAATAATAATAATAATAATAATAATAATAATAATAATAATAATAATAATAATAATAATAATAATAATAATTTTAGAATACAACCTTTGAAGAAACAAGCTTCTAAAAATAAAACCCCACTGCCCAGACTCGAACCCGAGACCTCTCGATTAAACTCAAACACACACCAAGACCATGGCTCCACTAGTCTCTTATCTGATTTATATTCGGATTTAATGATATATAACTCGAAGAGATAGCAGTCCATGTTATAGCCCAATTGTAAAACCAATTAAATTTATGGCCCAACACCAATTAGTCCATATTCCCTACAGCAGGCCCGATTCCAAAAACAGTTTAGACTAACCCAATTGCAACATTCAGTAATACGGATCCAAGTGTCTGGTTCACAGAAAAAATAACGATGGTAGCAGCAACATAAATATACTTCGGCTCCTCATCATCATTATAACCTAATTACAGTATCATCGTTCATTGATATCATCACCTCTCAGTTTCATCATCATTTAACTATCAACTAATCATCATCATCATCCTCAACTAATCAATTACGTATCAACTTCTAAACATCATCAAAATCGTGATTATCATTATCTATATTATTGTCTCACCATTCAACATCAATTATTATTGTATTGATTATATTATCATCAAGATTACCTCAAAAAAATTAGTGGAACGTCAAATAAGAAGACCCACAATAGTCGACTATGTTGTGTCCCACTTGCTATTTTAAAACGTTGTATATTAGAATTCCTAATATCAAGTTGTCAAAGTGAATTGGCCATGAGCTGTAGATCCGTCCCACTATATGAAAAACGGAATATACATCTCAAAATCACACGTACATGGCCTACTTGCCTTATTGTTATTGGCTAATTCCTTGTAACTAATCCCACATGATGATTGATATTGTGATATATTCAAGATTTAATATTCAAATTGGCAAGTGTTAATCGTGACATACAGACGATCCATATTACTCGACATCATCATTCTTTATTTTAAGAAAATGAAGCTAACTTTGTCCCAGTCGGTCCCTCCACATTCTATTTATTCGAGCAGTTTACCTACTACCCAAACAATCCATTTTACTATATGATTCCTTACTTCACTATAATAATTAGTCTTTGTGTATAAAGCAACTATCACTCAATCAAATTACTTTACATTTAATTTATGTTACCTTGTGTTGGCAAACAAAAAGAAGCAGCAGCTAAAGTGTTCGATGGGTTTGTTTGTGGTTTGAACTTGTACAGAAAAAGAACCAAAAGGTAAATATAGATGTAAAAGATGACGGTTTACTTGGTGATTTGTTGTGGTTTGAAAAAGGTGGTGAGTTGAAACAGAAATAGAAGACAAAAAGAGAGTGGCGTTTTGTGTGTGGGACGAGTTTGAAAGAAATAAACCGCATGGGCAGCAGTTGTAATGAAAGTGTGAGATGGTTTGGTGTTTTGCTATGATGGTTCGAATTATTAATAAGAGGGAAAGCAAAAATAGGTATAGCAGCAACAACTCGTAGCAGTTTGTTGTGATGGTTCAATGGGTTTAAAGGTTGTCAAGTGTGGTGTATGGTGACTATGGTGGTTCCATGGAGGAATGGCAGTAAGGGATACATGTGATGGTGGTTTGAGTCATTGTGGTTTTTGTGAGTTTACCAAGGAAACAGAAGAATAGAACTCGGCTTTTTGATTAAGAGAGAACCGAGATAATAATTTGTGTATGGTGGAGTTGGTACACATGATGAAATCAATTTTTGTTTGGTATAGACAAATGAGGTCGAATCTTCAAATTGAGCAGACAAGAATTAAAAGAAAATATATACCAGATAGCGATTTATAACCAAATTGTACGAATTAATCTGATTTATATGATTAATCCTTTTCGCTGTTATTAACAAAAATACAAATAACAATAGTAGAAAGGTAATAATATTTATAAAAATCTCCAGATAATACTAATAATAAAAATAATGATATTTATTAATATTAATACTAATAATAATATTAATGATAATAATAAGTTGTTTAAAAAAAATAACAATACTTATAAGAATTTTAATAATCTCAATAATAATAATAATGATATTAATAATGATAACACTATATTAATAATAATAATATCATAACAAAACAACTGTATCAACTTTCATATTATACTTTTAATAGTATTAATAATTCTGTTATTAATATTCATAATAATGAATGTAATAATAATATAGCAACAATAATTAACCTTGTAATTACGTTAAATTTATTATCTATGAAATTTTTACATCATATATTATATGATAATATTTATTGAATATTTAATATATATATATATATATATATATATATATATATATATATATATATATATATATATATATATATATATATATATATATATATATATATATATATATATGTTTATTTTAATCGTAACTTAATTATTCTATTTATTAATTTACATTTTTAATCTTAATTGATTAAATGTACCTTTTTAATTCAAAATATGATGTATACACTTCTTTTTATATACATATGTATTTATTAGCAATTAATGGTTCGTGAATCGTCAGGAATAGTCAGAGGTCAAATTCATTTATGAAAAATAGTTCAAACATTTGAGACTCGATTTAATAGACCTGCTTATCGTGTCGAAACTATATAAAGATTATGTTTAAATTTGATCGGAAATTTTTGGGTCGTCACATCCGCTACCTATCTTATTAACCGATTACCTACCAAGGTTTTGAGCACAAAAACCCCTAGAGATACTTTATCTCAATTTCACACTTTGCCAACCTCTCTGAATATTGAACCACGAATATTTGGATGCTCCGTCTTTGTTCACATTCCAAAAACTGAACGTACCAAACTTAATCCGTGTGCCGAAAAATGTGTTATGGTTGGCTATGGCATAAACCAGAAGGGATATCGATGTTACAGTCCTAGGAAACGTCATGTATTCACTACAATGAACTGCGATTTTATCGAAACCGAATACTTTTACAATACCCAACTCACGAGTGAGGGGGAGAAAGAGGATAATGACACTCAAAGTTGGATAAACTAGACACCTAAACCTAACGACGATCAAACACCAACACCAAATCATGTTCCCGAATCACCAAACCATGATACCGAACCATCTAACCCCGAATCTAACCCTGAACCCGAATCACCAAACCATGATATCGAATCACCTAACCCTGAACCCGAATCAACAAACCCTGAACCTGAACCACCAATTGAACCAAATGAAGCTTCTTTAAGTACCGAACAATCAACTTCCGCTGAACCAAATGAAAGATATGTGATAATGCTAAAAACGAACATATATTTCATAGCATTATTCCTCAAGAAAGACAAGCTTTTAGTTGCAATTGTTCTATTTACAAGTGATATTCGTTTAAATAATAAAAGGTGAAGACAAAAGACAGATTCGACGAATTGAAGACGCAAACGACCAAAAAGCTCAAAAGTACAAAAGACAATCAAAAAGGTTCCAAATATTGATAAGAAACGTCTCGAAATCACAAGAGTACAAGATTCAAAACGCAAAGTACAAGATATTAAATTGTACGCGAGGACGTTCGAAAATCCGGAACCGGGACCAGAGTCAACTCTTAACGCTCGACGCAACGGACTAAAAATTACAAGTTAACTATGTATATAAATATAATATAATATATAATTAATTATATTAATTATATATATATATTATATATATATATCATTAAAACCGTCGGCAGCCAGAAACTTCAAGGGTGTGAAATGAAAATACCTCTCCGCGACTCGCGGAGTTTGAAGGGCTTTTTGCCGCGAGTCGCGGAGCCCCAAAATTCATTTCTGGCTATAAAGCCAACCGAATTCTGATCGAATTTAACATCATATTTTTTCTTCTCTTCATACGAAGTAATATATATTTATATTTATAATTTATATTTTAATTTTAATTATAATTCTAATAATAAGGGTATGTTAGCGAATGTTGTAAGGGTGTAAGTCGAAATTCTGTCCGTGTAACGCTACGCTATTTTTAATCATTGTAAGTTATGTTCAACCTTTTTACATTAATGTCTCGTAGCTAAGTTATTATTATGCTTGTTTAAAACGAAGTAATCATGATGTTGGGCTAATTACTAAAATTGGGTAATTGGGCTTTGTACCATAATTGGGGTTTGGACAAAAGAACGATACTTGTGGAAACTAGGCTATGGGCTATTAATGGGCTTTATATTTGTTTAACTAAATGAAAGTTTGTTAATGTTAATATAAAGATTTACAATTGGGCGTCCCTATAAATTACCATATACACTCGATCGGACACGATGGGCAGGGTATTTATATGTACGAATAATCGTTCATTTAACCGGACACGGGAATGGATTAATAGCCACTAGAATAATTAAAACAGGGGTGAAATTACATTCAAGGGTAATTGGTGTAATTGTTAACAAAGTAGTAAAACCTTGGTTTACACGCAGTCGATAACCTGGTGTATTCATTAAACAAAGTATTAAAACCTTGTTACAATTCGAATCCCCAATTAGTTGGAATATTTATCTTCGGGTATAATAATAATTTGACAAGGACACTTGCAATTTATATTTATGACTGATGGACTGTTATGGACAAAAACCAGACGGACATATTGAATAATCCAGGACAAAGGACAATTAACCCATGGGCATAAAACTAAAATCAACACGTCAAACATCATGATTACGGAAGTTTAAATAAGCATAATTCTTTTATTTCATATTTAATTTCCTTTATTTTATATTTAATTGCACTTCTAATTATCGCACTTTTATTTATTGTTATTTCATTTTATCGCACTTTTAATTATCGTACTTTTTAATTATCGCAATTTAATTTTTATCGCATTTTTATTATTCGCAATTTCATTATCGTTATTTACTTTACGCTTTAATTTAAAGTCTTGTATTTATTTTATATTTTACATTAGGTTTTAACTGCGACTAAAGTTTTAAAATCGACAAACCGGTCATTAAACGGTAAAAACCCCCCTTTTATAATAATAATATTACCTATATATATATATTTGTATTTTTTATAAAAGTAAACTAATATAGCGTTGAGCTTTGCTTAAAGATCTCCCTGTGGAACGAACCGGACTTACTAAAAACTACACTACTGTACGATTAGGTACACTGCCTATAAGTGTTGTAGCAAGGTTTAAGTATATCCATTCTATAAATAAATAAATATCTTGTGTAAAATTGTATCGTATTTAATAGTATTTCCTGCTAAAAATTAATAGTATTTTATACCCCTCTGCTTTGACATCAAGTATTTTTGGCGCCGCTGCCGGGGATTCATCTTAAAAGCCGGAAGCGCAACGCTAATAAAATACAAGAAAAAAAAAAAAGATTTTTATTTACTTTTATTAAAAGTCGTTTTTGTAAAAATTACGTTTTAATTATTCAAAAATATAAAAAGAAAAACAAAAATATAAGTATTTTTAGGATTTTGTTAAATATTTAAGTTTTATAAGTTTCTTTATCTTTATTTTAATTTATAAAAATATAAATTTTATTAAAAATCGTTTATTTAAACTAAAAACAGAAAAAAAAGAAAATAAAAAAAAAAAAAATAAAGAAAAACGCGTAAAAGTACAATCTGTCAACTGAATTCTGAATCCCCGCGACTCGCGGGGTTTTCCTCTTTATTCACCGCAACTCGCGGAGGGCCTCTGACACTCGGACAAAAACCCTAATCACGGGTTTTAATTTATTATTATTATTATTAATTACTTAATTATTATTATTATTATTAATTTTAGTTTTATTTTTACTTTTTACTTTATATTTATGTATTTTGTTTAATTAGTTTTATTAAAATTGTAAAATTAGTAGTTTTAATTAAATAAATAATATAAAAATAATATTTTTTATAAAAATTATACTTTTTACAACTTTTTGTATATTTTTATATTTTGTACCTTTTTAATCGTTGTAGCGTAATATTTGTATTTTTTAGCTCATAATTAATTTTAAACTTAGTTTTAGCTATAGTTATTTTTACTCCTAGATTTTTAGGCTTTGCCGTAGAATTCCTTAAGTGCTTTTTCTTTAGACTAAGATTTAGGTGCTTTAGAATTTTGCGACGCCTTTTTAAGTTTTAGTTTCTTTTTAAGTTATTTCTATTTGGGATTTAGTTTTTCCTGTAAGCTTTAATATTTTTAGACCTTTTACTATGTATCAATTATCATTCCAATTAGTAATTTCAATTTGCGATTATAATTTTAAGTTAGTTGTAGTAATAAGGTTAAATTAGTTAAGTATTTTTAAGTTTTGATAAGTTTCTTTTATTTCCGTCACCTTTTATTTTTCAACCATTTTTTATTTTTTTTTCTTTTTCGACATTTTTCGACGCGCAATCTTCTTCTCTCTTATTTCTCGCTATTCTAGTTTTTAGGACTTAGAATTTTATTCTACTTCTTATCTAAATTTCTTAAAATTACGAAAATTTATTTTAAGTGGTTAAATTAATAGACATCAAAATTTTCTGGTTCGTAGTAATAGTTGGATTTGTACGTGGACCGGGTTATTGGAGCCAAACAGTCCTCAATTATATTGAGACCAAACGAATCCTGCCCCTCTGCTGCATCTTTTGGCTATTCGAAACGTGGGCAAAATCAGAAAAGTCTATTAATTGGATAACTTATTATAATTTTTCTTTCCTTTTAAAAACTAATAGGATATTCTGTGAATGCACCGAGCAAGACGTTCATCACCTTTTGTACGTTCACCACCTGTAACTCGATCAAGACATCGTTTAACAAATATAACCGCCGTTGATTTTTCTTTAGAATCGTCATCCAGTCGACCAAGTACTTCAGTTCAAATTTCCGATAATCCAGATTTTGAAACAAACCTCACAATTGAGAATCCAGAAAATATTCAGGAACGGTTCATAGATCCTGAACCATTAAACTTTCCTCCGGAACCACCAATCATTCAAACAGAGATTGTTGAGGAACGAACTATTAAATCAGAATCATCTAGTGATACCGATTCCACAAATTCAATTATGGAGAATCTGGAACCTTTAAGTATGGAAGACCGAATGAGAGCTAAACGCACTGGCCAAGGTCACGCAATTACTCATCCAGACATTAATGCGCCAGATTATGAAATCAAAGGACAAATTCTACACATGGTGACTAATCAATGCCAATTTAGTGGTGCGCCGAAGGAAGATCCAAATGAACATCTACGTACCTTTAATAGGATCTGCACACTATTTAAAATCCGAGAAGTGGAGGATGAACAGATATATCTCATGTTATTTCCCTGGACTTTAAAGGGAGAAGCCAAAGATTGGTTGGAATCGTTACCTGAAGGGGCGATTGATACATGGGATGTTTTAATTGACAAATTTCTTAAACAATTCTTTCCTGCATCTAAAGCCGTAAGACTTCAAGCAGAAATTGTTACGTTCACACAGAAACCAAATGAAACTCTATATGAGGCGTGGACAAGATATGGAAAGTTGTTAAGAGGATGTCCGCAACATGGTTTAGACACCTGTCAAATAGTACAAATATTCTACCAAGGATGCGACATCACTACAAGAAAAGACATAGATATAGCAGCTGGTGGTTCGATTATGAAGAAAACCGAAACTGATGCTTACAAAATTATTGATAATACTGCTTCCCACTCACATGAGTGGCACCAAGAAAAAGATATCATTAGATCATCTAAAGCAGCTAGAGCCGATTCTAGCCATGACTTAGATTCCATTTCCGCAAAGATAGATGCTGTGGAGAGACGAATGGAAAAGATGACTAAGGATATTCACTCAATACGAATTAGTTGTGAGCAGTGTGGAGGACCACATTTGACAAAAGATTGTCTCAGTATTGAATTAACAATGGAACAAAGAGAGAATATTTCATACATAAACCAAAGGCCTGGAAATAATTATCAGAATAATTATCAACCGCCAAGACCGATTTACAATCAAAACCAGAATTATAACCGAAATATTCCATACAATAACCAACAAGGTCCTAGCAATCAACAAGTATCCAATAATACTTACAATCAGCAAAGACCGAATTTTCAAAACAAACCACCACAACAAACCGATGATAAAAAGCCGAATTTAGAAGATATGATGACAAAGCTAGTTGAAACTCAAACGCAGTTTTTCACATCTCAAAAACAAACAAATGAACAAAATGCTCAAGCATTTAGAAATCAACAAGCTTCTATTCAAAATCTGGAACAAGAAGTAAGTAACCTAGCAAGGTTAATAGGTGAAAGAAAACCGGGAAGTCTACCTAGTGATACAAATGCTAACCCCCGGAATGAAACAGCTAAAGCTATTACTACAAGAAGTGGTACAACACTTAAATCACCTGAAATACCTGTAACTTCTGATGAAACTATTCCTACTCCACAAGAACCACAACCTGATCAAGATAAGGAAAAAGAACCGGTAGTTGAAAAGGTTAATGAAGATAACACAGTTAAGAATAAACCTTATGTTAAACCATACCAACCACCTCTTCCTTATCCAAGTAAAATGAAGAAAGAAAAACTTGAAGCCGAGCAATCCAAATTCTTGGATATGTTTAAACAAATAAATGTAAATCTTCCTTTCATTGATGTAATTTCAGGAATGCCAAGATATGCTAAATTCTTGAAAGATCTAATCACGAATAGAAAGAAAATGGAAGAACTCTCGGCTGTTACTATGAATGCTAATTGTTCAGCAGTGCTGTTGAATAAGATACCAGAAAAACTATCTGATCCAGGAAGTTTCACAATTCCATGTTTTCTGGGTAGTCTTAGTTCAATAGAAGCATTGGCAGACTTAGGTGCTAGTATAAATCTAATGCCGTATTCACTATACGCTAAACTAGACCTTGGAGAATTGAAACCAACAAGAATAAGCATACAACTAGCCGATCGATCAATAAAATATCCTAGAGGGATAATGGAGAACATGCTAGTTAAAGTTGGTACTTTAGTATTTCCAGTAGACTTTGTTGTTTTGGACATGGAAGAAGATTCTCAAGTTCCTCTCATATTAGGAAGACCATTCTTAAACACGGCTAAAGCAATGATAGACGTGTTCGGTAAGAAACTGACCCTAAGTATAGAGGATGAGAGTGTTACCTTTTCAGTGGATAGAGCAATGCAACAACCACAATCTGCAGATGATACATGTTATTATATTCAAACTATAGATGCACATGCAGAATTATTAGAAGAATTTCCAGAATTACAAGGAACGGGAGAATGTTCTTTAGGAGAAGGTAATGAACCAATTGATGAAGCTGAAATGTTAGCTACACTTATAGCTAATGGATATGAACCAACAACAGAAGAAATTCAAATGCTAAAAGAAGAAGACAGATATCGATATAAATCATCGATAGAAGAACCTCCGAAATTAGAGTTAAAGCCACTTCCAAACCATTTGGAATACGCTTATTTACATGGTGAATCTGAATTACCTGTAATAATATCGTCTTCTCTTACTGAAAATGAGAAATCACAACTTATTTCTGTGTTGAAAGCTCATAAACCAGCCATTGCATGGAAGATTCATGATATTAAAGGAATAAGTCCTTCGTATTGCACACATAAAATCCTTATGGAAGAAGGTCATAAAACGTATGTGCAACGCCAACGAAGACTAAATCCTAATATGCAAGATGTAGTTAAGAAAGAGATTATTAAACTGCTAGATGCAGGTTTGATATATCCAATTTCTGATAGTCCATGGGTAAGCCCAGTTCAATGCGTGCCTAAGAAGGGTGGCATGACTGTCATCACAAATGAGAAAAATGAGCTTATTCCTACTAGGACTGTAACAGGATGGCGTGTATGTATTGATTATAGAAAATTAAATGACGCCACCAGAAAAGATCACTTTCCCTTACCTTTCATAGATCAAATGTTGGAAAGATTAGCCGGAAATAGTTACTACTGTTTTCTAGATGGATTTTCCGGATATTTTCAAATTCCAATAGCACCCGAAGATCAAGAGAAAACCACATTCACGTGCCCTTATGGTACTTTTGCTTACAAACGCATGCCATTTGGACTTTGTAACGCCCCTGCAACCTTTCAAAGGTGTATGATGGCGATTTTTCATGACATGATAAAAGAATGCATGGAAGTATTCATGGATGACTTTTCAGTCTTCGGTGATACATTTAAATCATGTCTAATTAATCTGGAACGAATGCTAATTAGATGCGAAAAATCAAATCTAGTACTTAATTGGGAGAAATGTCATTTCATGGTTAAAGAAGGCATCGTTCTTGGACATAAAATTTCAAAAGAAGGAATTGAAGTGGATAGAGCTAAAGTAGATGTAATTGCTAAACTTCCACATCCCACCAATGTTAGAGGAGTTAGGAGTTTTCTAGGGCATGCCGGTTTTTACCGACGTTTTATAAAAGATTTTTCTAAAATTGCCACTCCTATGAATAAACTCCTAGAAAAGGATGCGCCATTCATCTTTTCAGATGAATGTATCAAATCTTTTAATATTCTTAAAGAAAAACTCACTAATGCACCGATCATGATAACACCAAATTGGAATCTACCATTTGAACTAATGTGCGATGCAAGTGATTTTGCAATGGGAGCCGTTTTAGGACAAAGGATTGAAAAACGATTTCAACCTATATATTATGCTAGTAAGACATTACAAGGAGCACAAACGAACTATACAACTACTGAAAAAGAACTCCTTGCTATTGTCTTTGCTTTTGACAAATTTCGATCATATCTCGTTCTAGCAAAAACGGTGGTCTATACCGACCATTCTGCTCTTAGATACCTATTTTCAAAACAAGATGCTAAACCAAGATTAATCCGTTGGATCTTACTCTTACAAGAGTTTGATATTGAAATCCGAGATAAAAAAGGAGCAGAAAATCTCGCCGCTGATCATCTTTCTCGTCTTGAAAATCCCGAATTAGAAGTTCTGAATGAATCGGCCATACAAGACAACTTTCCTGATGAATATCTATTGAAGATAGATTATAAAGAAATCCCATGGTTTGCAGACTATGCAAACTACTTAGTTTGTGGATTCCTTGAAAAAGGATTATCGTACCAAAGACGAAAGAAATTCTTCAGTGATATAAAACACTATTTCTGGGAAGATCCACATCTGTTTAAAAGTTGTCCCGATGGAATAATACGCCGATGTGTATTTGGAGATGAAGCTAGTAAAATTTTAAACCATTGTCACACAGGACCAACAGGAGGGCATTATGGGCCTCAACTAACAGCAAGAAAAGTTTATGAAGCTGGATTCTATTGGCCTACAATTTACAAAGACTCACACCTTCTTTGCAAATCCTGTGATGCATGTCAAAGGGCCGGAAAAATAAGTCAACGTGATGAAATGCCACAAAATGTCATCCAAGTATGTGAAGTATTTGACATTTGGGGTATTGACTTTATGGGTCCATTTCCAAAATCTCATAATAATCTATATATACTCGTAGCCATTGATTATGTATCTAAATGGGCGGAAGCACAAGCTCTCCCAACTAACGATGCACGAGTTGTAGTAAACTTTTTAAAACGTCTTTTTGCAAGGTTTGGAACACCGAAAGCTTTAATAAGTGATCGGGGTACTCATTTCTGTAATAATCAACTTGAGAAAGTTCTTAAAAGATATGGAGTAACTCATAAAATCTCCACCGCATATCATCCACAAACAAGTGGACAGGTTGAAAATACAAACCGAGCTTTAAAACGTATTCTTGAGAAAACCGTAGGATCAAATCCAAAGGAATGGTCCATTAAAGTGGAGGATGCACTCTGGGCTTTTAGAACAGCCTACAAAACTCCAATTGGAACCACACCTTTTAGACTTGTTTATGGAAAAGCATGTCATCTTCCAGTAGAAATTGAACACAAAGCATTTTGGGCTTTGAAGACATGTAATCTTGATTTACATGAAGCCGGACGTCTACGATTAAGTCAACTAAACGAATTAGAAGAATTAAGACATGAAGCATACGAAAATTCGTTAATCTATAAAGAAAGAACGAAGAAATGGCATGATAAAAGAATCAGAAGTTCAAAAGAATTCAAAGAAGGAGACAGAGTTCTTCTTTTCAATTCACGATTCAAGCTATTTCCTGGAAAATTGAAATCAAGATGGTCTGGACCATTCATAGTCAAAAGAGTTTTCCCATACGGAACGATAGAATTAATAAATTCAAATGGGATTGAATTTAAAGTTAATGGTCACAGAGTTAAACATTACATACATGGTCCGATGGAAGTCGACAACGAAGTTAATCACAATTTCGACACCACAGCTAACTAAGTGTGGGGAGAATCAAGTCTTTAAAGGATAATATATATTTCTGTTAGAGTTAGATTGTCTGTTTTCGTGTAGTTCTCGAAAATGGAACACGTATGGTCTTTCCCTAGCAGACCCTAAAGAACTAGTCTTCTCCCCCCATTCTGAATTTTTATTTTTTTTAGGTTTTTACGAAATGAAGACTGCCTGTGAACTAAACCATGGTCTAATGCTACATGCTTTGATCACTAAAAGAAATAATGACATACTACCGAGTGAATTAGTATCAGTAATCAGAGAAAGAATGGACGGAGTTAGAAAAGGATCCAGATGCGAAGATAATAAGTTACAATTTGGTAAAGGAAAATCAAAATCCGCAGCAAAAAGAAGAGCACGACACCTAGAAAAATGTCACAAATGCGGAAAATGGTCACATGGAGGTAAATGTTCAAATAATCAAACCTATTCAAATACCGAATTTGTTACTTTATGCAGAGACGGACCGTTCATATGTTTAGAAGAAAAGACAATGAATGCTCGAGGTTACGCCTATGCAGCCATGGAAGACCAATTAAACCGACTATCTTATGAATATAATAGATCATATAACTAAGAAATCTATCTCACAGGTATGTCTGTACAGTTTTTATTTTTATTTTATTTTTATTTTTAACCTTTTGATAATAAACGCTAATTTGTTCGCTAAAAAGTATTAAATTGGTATTAAATAAAATTAGGTTTGGCGACCGAAATTATTGATATCGTTCAAAAATTTATTACATCACTGCGAAATTTAACGTTTATTCTTAAGGTATAAATATCTTTAATCAATCAACCCAAAATATTTCAAAAATTCGTCATGAGTTAAATTAGGTCTTGGAACCGAAATTACTTTACCGAAAAGAGGGGCGCATATTTTTGATAATATTTGATTGATTAAAGTGGGATAAAAAGACAAAAAGATTTTTAATTTTATTTTTACCATGTTTTTAATCTTAATATTTAAATCTTAAATTAATATTGTAAACTTTGTAAAAACAATATATTTAAAATTGTAAATATTTGAAAAATTAATATAAGTTTGGTATGAATTTATGAATTTTTAAATTAAGTTTGGTGTGAATTTTTAAGTTTTAAAATATGAAATTTTAATTTTATGCATTTCAAATTTTAAGTTTGGTGTGAATTTTGAATTTTTAATATTAATTTTGAATTTTATATTTAAGTTGTGTGAATTTAAAAACAAAAATTTACTTTATCTCATTAAGTTAAGAATATGATTTTTAAAATTCGTCGTAAGTTGAAGACTAGGTCTCTGAACCGAAATTGCTTTACCCGAGGAAGGGACGAGAACTTTTATTATCATTATTTTTTAATCTTATTGATTTAAAGTATGCCAAAAACATTGAAAAAAAAAAAAACCCAAAAATCTTAGCTTTTAAAACAATCGCTACAAAAAGACAAATTTTAAAATTTTGTCGAGGGACGGACTAGGACATCGATCCGAAACGACCTCGTCCTAAATAACAAGGGAAACAAAATTTTAAAATTAATTTCTTAATTGTGTTATAAGTTATTATTAAAAAAAAAAAAAAAAAAAAAAAAAAAAAAAAAAAAAAAAAAAAGTAACTCCGCGACTCGCGGAGTTTTCAGTGAAAACCTCCGCGACTCGCGGAGGGACAAAATTACAGAAAAAAAATATAACCAGCTGCACGAACAGAATAACACACACACACATACTGCACTTCGAAAAAACCCGAAAAAACCCACAAAAATCATCCCAAAAACTCAATTTTTCACCGTTAATCTTCAAATTTTTCACTACAATCATGTTGAGAAGGATGATATCTAGGAACTACTCAAGAAAACAGGTACAATTACACCCCAAATCACCTTTAAATCCGAATTTTAGTGTGTTCTTGAGCATATTTTCATAATTTGAATTTTGTTAATTTTTAGTGTAATTAGTGTTAAATTGTTAGTATATTATGCATGTATAACCTAGATTGATGCTTGTTAACATGATTTGAAGCCAAAAACTTCAAAATCTTTAGAATCTAGGGTTTGTGTTCTTGAGCAATTTGGGGCTTTTTGATATAAACAGGTTATGGCCGATTTTTGTCATGAATTGTTGCTAAATTGAGTAGTGTAACATGTCTAGGTAGTTAAATGATCCAAACTTTGAGCCTAAACATGATTTTGAGAATTAAAGTGGACTTTTTCAAGTCCAAAATTCATGAACTTGATTTTTGAAAGATAATGCCATTTGAGACTTGTTTATTTGCTAGTAATGATTATTTTGACATGTTATTTGAGTTGAATGCTTATGAACTTGGCGAAAATTTTCGTATATGCTTATTTGAAAAAGTGTAGATTTGATAAAAATGTGAAAATAAGCTTAAGTTTGATATAAATTGATAATGTCATTATAATTATTTTGATTGATGATTTTGCTGACACTAATGCATATTTGGATGCACAAAATTTGTGTTTGATGTGTTTTGCAGACTGAAAGGGGTGAATCTTCATCCCAAGCCCGCCATGCTCCTGCTGAGAACTTGGAACAACAGGAGGTAGATAACTACTACAAGCAGGATGTACCTCATCCAGTCATGACCTTTTCAGATATGCACTTGGAACAGTTGCACCCGAACCTGCGATTTGACAGACTTTGGATAGATTATCCAAAATATCAACGGGGTTTGCATACTCTTCACTCTAAGGTTGTTGAGGTACCAAGGGTCATAGAATGGGGACCCTTGGAAGCTGTAGAATTGGCCGGGCCAATTAGGGAATTACTGGTACAGAGGTATGGTAATTCTTCTTTTAATGACTGGATATGTTTATTCACCATACGCAGACCTGTATATAAAGTATGGTGTGAAGAGTTGTTATGTAGTATAGAGTTGAATGATCGGGTAGCTAGTTTAACCGATCGTTCTTTTGTTAGATTTTTGTTAGGCGGTTCGATGCGCCACATGTCTTTACTAGACATGGCTCAGGCTTTACGTATATATACGCCTGAGGAATTAGCGTCTGCCGATTGTAGAGGATTGATACTAAACGGTAGGAAAATAGATGAAAATTTTGATACACACGGTGTGTGGAGTCAAATGACAAGCCATCACCGTTTCAAAGGAGGAAACTACTCTTATTTGGATATAGATAGAGCCGAATTAAGAGTAATACATAGGTTTTTAGCTAACTCGATTACACAAAGGGGTAAAAACAAAGAAAAGGTAAATGAACAAGATTTGTTTTACCATATGTGTATTCGAGACCCACACAGCGCTGTAAGTATACCATATTGTGTGGGTTATTATTTATCAGCTATGGTTCGAGGGATGCGTCCACATAGCATAATAGGAGGTGGTATTTTTATTACTTTGATTGGTGAATATCTCGGTGTGGATATAAGTCGGGGGGGATTATTAGTAGAAGAGCCGGAACCCCGCGACACTATAGGTTTAAATGTGTACCATGGTGCGAAAGTGTTGAAGCGGCGAAACAACGCCGCAGTACGATACAATGGTAGACATCCACAGGTAGAGAGAAACCAGGAACAAGGTAATGTAGGAGGGGGGAACCAGATGCAAGAAATGCAAAGGTTTATAGCTTCTCAGGAATACGAAAATGCTAGACAGAGAGCATTTGAAGATTGGCAAGTTCATCAGAACCAGATCATAGCGCATTGCCAACATATAGGTAGAAACTATATTCCTACACCGAAACCCGTCTTCCCTCCTTGGTCGATAGAGATGCAGCCACCATATCCTACGTATGACCCTGCCGAGGCATTCTATAGCACTTATGGTTATGCGTGGAACCCCTATTGGTACCAATATCATCCTTAGTTTACTTATTTTTATTTTTATTTTGTAATTTGTAATTATTGATATGTTTAATATTTTTGTTAATATTGTAATCATTTTTATAATTTCTAACTTTTATTCTTAGATTTTAATAATTTTTGAATGTGGGGTAATATACCAAACTTCAAAAATATGTATATATGTTTGCAGTTTATCTTATGTAAACAACAGGGTAAAACAACGCATTTTCAAAGACTGGCATTAAGTTCAGCAAAAGCAAGTAATTTTGACGACAATGATGCAAAATACATGTGAAATAACAACAAGACGGAATGAACAAATGACGTGCACCATTTATCATTCAGCAAACAAACGCCAATATATTTGGAAATTTTGGTAAAAATTTAATCATTTTCACACAAATCACCCTCAATAATTTAAATTGTTACTGATTTCTTGCAAATGAGGGCATTGCAAGATCTTAAGTGTGGGAAGGGATTAAATTCTTTCGGATTTTAAAATTTTTTACTTTATACACTTGGTTACCATTAAAAATACTAGTAAAGCAGTAGTTGTATTAGAATCTAGTGCTCTCTGATAATAAAGAACAGCCCTGGTCTTATATACTGACTACCCAATTCTAGTAAAATTTTTAAAAAATTTTCAAATAAATGAATTCAAAATCATGTTTAAACATATTTATGAACGATAAAACTAGGTTTTAACACCGAAATTATTGTTACCTCGGAAAGGAGATAAATTGAGAAACAAACTAAAATGTTAAAATTCATTTAAAATGGAATAGAGGACGATAAAAAAGAAAAAAAATAAAAAGCCAAGTGTGGGAAAATTTACCAAGTTATTTTAAACATATGCCACATATATTTGTAACAAATAACTGAAAATACTTTTGCTTTGGACTAAACTAAACTGTTTTACCCAATGAAAGAAAAGAAGAGATGGATCTACACGATGAATCAATTCCATCATTAAAAGGAAGTAAAGTCTTCCGAAAAAGACACGCGCTTCTTGATTTAGGTCATGAAGTTGTCGTTCAGACCAGCTGTAGGTTGACGAAAAATCTAGAAAAGTCATCACTAAAATCAGCAGGAAATCCACGGACCTCAGCATTAAACAGGGTCGCCAAGTGGTCAGATTTATCCTAACCATGAGAAGGATTTATCTCGTACAATGGGGGGCACTATGCAAATTAGCTGGATAAGACTAATGAATCAGATCCCCAGAAAGGATAATCTCCTTAAAGATTAAAAATCAGCTTTTAAGCCTGATATTACTCAATCCTTGAGATTGACCTTAAAGATTGAGAATTACAAACTCATGGAATTCAATGATATCTAAACTCGAGCTTGAACGAGAAAATATTTTGATCAAAAATACAAACCGATTTGTTTTCTGAAAACCCTATTTTTCAATGCGTTCATTACGATTGAACGTAAAATCCTAGGAATTCACCTGGAATTCATTAGGTCACCTGAACTAAATCGGGTGTCAACCGTAAGAACGGTGGTTGCATAGCATGGTCAAAGACAGGACCTTGTGCCAAACCGACAAATTATAAGGGTGAGCTTTTACTATTGCTCCTACCAAGGATAGTAATTGCGTCCGACACGTTATAGACCATAATTAAAAGCATGTCACGGGACATTGCCTTAAACAGTTGCTTGTTCAACGCTTTCCTTTACAACCGGACGGTAGTTTGCCGAAAGGTAATATACGGAACAAGTAAACTGGACGTGTTGCTTTCCAAATACAAGGTTAGCAAGTGGGTGACACAAAACCGCAAGTTTTGAGCTAAAATTTTCAAATCTGAAACCCACCAAACCCACAAATATTTTGCAAACACCGGTAAAGGGTTATTCCGGAAAACTTATCTAGGGTAAAAACTAGATTTAATTTTCAAAAAGATCAAATGTTTTCATAAAGATCCAATTTCCTTAATGGATCTAAATTTTTATAGTCATGTGGGACTGTAAACCATATCGTTACTACCATTGTTTATACCGCCGTATAGAAATCACTGATGTACAAAGTGTGAAGAATAAAGAAGTGATTCTAGTATTTCAAGACAATATTGCTTGAGGACAAGCAACGCTCAAGTGTGGGAATATTTGATAATGCTAAAAACGAACATATATTTCATAGCATTATTCCTCAAGAAAGACAAGCTTTTAGTTGCAATTGTTCTATTTACAAGTGATATTCGTTTAAATAATAAAAGGTGAAGACAAAAGACAGATTCGACGAATTGAAGACGCAAACGACCAAAAAGCTCAAAAGTACAAAAGACAATCAAAAAGGTTCCAAATATTGATAAGAAACGTCTCGAAATCACAAGAGTACAAGATTCAAAACGCAAAGTACAAGATATTAAATTGTACGCGAGGACGTTCGAAAATCCGGAACCGGGACCAGAGTCAACTCTTAACGCTCGACGCAACGGACTAAAAATTACAAGTTAACTATGTATATAAATATAATATAATATATAATTAATTATATTAATTATATATATATTATATATATATATTATTAAAACCGTCGGCAGCCAGAAACTTCAAGGGTGTGAAATGAAAATACCTCTCCGCGACTCGCGGAGTTTGAAGGGCTTTTTGCCGCGAGTCGCGGAGCCCCAAAATTCATTTCTGGCTATAAAGCCAACCGAATTCTGATCGAATTTAACATCATATTTTTTCTTCTCTTCATACGAAGTAATATATATTTATATTTATAATTTATATTTTAATTTTAATTATAATTCTAATAATAAGGGTATGTTAGCGAATGTTGTAAGGGTGTAAGTCGAAATTCTGTCCGTGTAACGCTACGCTATTTTTAATCATTGTAAGTTATGTTCAACCTTTTTACATTAATGTCTCGTAGCTAAGTTATTATTATGCTTGTTTAAAACGAAGTAATCATGATGTTGGGCTAATTACTAAAATTGGGTAATTGGGCTTTGTACCATAATTGGGGTTTGGACAAAAGAACGATACTTGTGGAAACTAGGCTATGGGCTATTAATGGGCTTTATATTTGTTTAACTAAATGAAAGTTTGTTAATGTTAATATAAAGATTTACAATTGGGCGTCCCTATAAATTACCATATACACTCGATCGGACACGATGGGCAGGGTATTTATATGTACGAATAATCGTTCATTTAACCGGACACGGGAATGGATTAATAGCCACTAGAATAATTAAAACAGGGGTGAAATTACATTCAAGGGTAATTGGTGTAATTGTTAACAAAGTAGTAAAACCTTGGTTTACACGCAGTCGATAACCTGGTGTATTCATTAAACAAAGTATTAAAACCTTGTTACAATTCGAATCCCCAATTAGTTGGAATATTTATCTTCGGGTATAATAATAATTTGACAAGGACACTTGCAATTTATATTTATGACTGATGGACTGTTATGGACAAAAACCAGACGGACATATTGAATAATCCAGGACAAAGGACAATTAACCCATGGGCATAAAACTAAAATCAACACGTCAAACATCATGATTACGGAAGTTTAAATAAGCATAATTCTTTTATTTCATATTTAATTTCCTTTATTTTATATTTAATTGCACTTCTAATTATCGCACTTTTATTTATTGTTATTTCATTTTATCGCACTTTTAATTATCGTACTTTTTAATTATCGCAATTTAATTTTTATCGCATTTTTATTATTCGCAATTTCATTATCGTTATTTACTTTACGCTTTAATTTAAAGTCTTGTATTTATTTTATATTTTACATTAGGTTTTAACTGCGACTAAAGTTTTAAAATCGACAAACCGGTCATTAAACGGTAAAAACCCCCCTTTTATAATAATAATATTACCTATATATATATATTTGTATTTTTTATAAAAGTAAACTAATATAGCGTTGAGCTTTGCTTAAAGATCTCCCTGTGGAACGAACCGGACTTACTAAAAACTACACTACTGTACGATTAGGTACACTGCCTATAAGTGTTGTAGCAAGGTTTAAGTATATCCATTCTATAAATAAATAAATATCTTGTGTAAAATTGTATCGTATTTAATAGTATTTCCTGCTAAAAATTAATAGTATTTTATACCCCTCTGCTTTGACATCAATATGTTCTACCACAAAGGACAAACAGAAGAGTACCACCAAAAAGGTATTCTCCAGAAAGAGAAGCTCAAAGATTGAGATACCAAATTGCTAACATTGCTTGGGGAAATCTATCAAATGAAGCACAAAAATTGAACTCTGCCCTATATTCTGAAGAAATTCCAGCTACAGTTGATCAAGCAATGAAATTCGAAAAATGGAAGAGAGCTATGAAAGAGGAGATAGAAGAACTTAAGGAAAATGAAACATGGGAAAAATGTACGATCCCTAAAGGAAAAAACCTGTAGGGTACGAATGGGTATTTACAATAAAACGAAAACCAGATGGCACTATTGAGAGGTATAAAGCACGTCTTGTTGCCAAGGGATACACTCAGACCTATGGAATAGTTTATTTCGAGACTTTTTCCCCCGTAGCAAAGATTGATACTATCCGAGTGCTCTTCTCTATTGCTGCAAATGAAGATTGGCCACCTCACCAATTTGATGTGAAGAATGCTTTTCTCCGTGGCGAATTAAAAGAAGAGGTTTATATGGATGCTCCTCCAGGATTTGCAGAACACTTCAATGATAGGGAAGTTTTTCGACTTAAAAAATCTTTATATGGACTTAAACAATCTCCACGGGCTTGGTTTGGGAAATTTACATTATTTATGAAAAAATATGATTTCAAACAAAGTAACTCAGATCATACTCTCTTTTTTAAACGAAAAGGAAACTTAATTACATGTCTAATATTTTATGTTGATGATATGATAATAACAGAAAATGATAAGGATGAAATCTCCAACCTAAAAATGAACTTATTTAAAGAATTTGAAATGAAAGATTTAGGCAAACTCAAATATTTCTTGGGGATTGAAGTATTAAGATCCCAACAGGGAATATTTATTTGTCAAAAGAAATACGTTCTTGATTTCCTTGTAGAAACATGTATGATTAACTGCAAACCAGCAGAAACTCCTATGATTCCAAATCAAAAGCTATATATGGAAGATGAAGCCAAACTTGCTGATAAAAGGCAATATCAAAGGATTGTGGAAAAACTCATCTACCTCGCCCACACTTGGCCAGATATAGCACATGCAGTAGGAGTTGTGAGTCAATTCATGCATCAACCACAAGTTCACCATATGGAAGCAGTTTTGAGAATTATCAGATACTTAAAGAAAACAGTGGTTGTTTTTAAAAGAAATGGACATCTAAAGACTCAGATATACACTGATGCAAGCTGGGCAGGAGAGAAAGGGGACAGGAGATCCACTTTCGGATTCTTCACACTAGTCGGGGGTAACCTAGTGGCATGGAGAAGTAAGAAACAAAATGTTGTCTCACTATCAAGTGCCGAATCAGAATTTAGAGGGATAGCAAAAGGAGTAGTCGAAGCCCTATGGATCAAGAAGTTACTGACAGAGATTGGTTTTTCTCCAAAGGAAGCAATTCAAATCTACTGCGACAATGAAACAGCTATTGCCATCTCAGAAAATCCAGTTCAGCATGATCGTACTAAACATGTGGAAATAGACCGGCATTTTATCCGAGAAAAATTAGATGATGAAGTAATCTCCCTTCCATCTATCAGCTCAGAAGACCAACTTGCTGATATCCTCACCAAATCAATCAACGAGAGATTGTTCAATGATGTTCTTGGCAAGTTGAATATTGGAAACCCCACTATTCAACTTGAGAGGGAGTATTAGAACACAACCATATTAAGAAGTCAACAAAGTCAAATAACCAAGTATGGTTATTTGACTTTTTGGGGTCAGATTATAGGATCATCACTTCCCATTTTAAAAGTGTCACAAGGGTCAACTAGCTGCCAAATTCAACGGGTCAAAAACATATCCAGCCTGCAACATTTTCATAACAGTTTTAGGGGTTCCAAAAGTCAATTTGGAGCCAACCTCTTTTAGGAAGTTGTTGTTAGAATGTTTCTTGTATATAACACTTGATAAAATGTAAACAAAGCATCCAATTCAATTGTATTCAATATATCATAAATCAAATGCAAGATCAGATCACTTTCATATTATCAATCTTTCTTATTATCAATAAAACAGTAATAATTAAAGTAAACGAAAAATTATTTTTTTAGTGTGATATTATCGTCGTATATTTCTGTGTTAACCTCTAAAATCACATATTTACCCATCTAGAGAGGATAATATCACATATGTCAATCTTAATCTCTAAAATCAAACATATTTACTCACTTAAAGAAAAAAAATATCACATATGCTCATCTTAAACACTTACACTCATCGGATATATCTTTAAATGTTGTAATATCAAATATATAACAAATCTAAATAGCATAACTCTCATATTTACCCATTTTAATTATAATTATATTAAGGTATATAACTTGAGAAATATCCGAACCACTACCGTACCACCGTGTAAAAATATATAATCCAAATACAAAAATCTCTGGTATAATCAGAAACCACAAAACAAAGATGATACAATAATCAATCAAACCAAATACTACTCAACAAAAGAGCCAATCCTTAATACAATAAACTAAAAGAAGTTAAGTGATCAATACAATATGAAGATCACAAGATGATGATCTAAATGACATGAAATTGGGATTGTAGAGAGCAAATCCAAAAATCAGAGAAAAAGCTAAAGAGATGGATGAATCGGGTTACTTGAAACCCTAATTGTTCCAGCATATATTCACTTTTTGAAATAACAAGGACCATCAAACTGTCAACATATTTACTCCTTGAGCTCCAAGTATTAAAAAGAAGAATTCCAACCCTTCTAGGATTCAAACTTTAACAAGACATGTCCAAAATAAACCTGTCAAATAATCTAGAACAAACCGCAAGTGTGAAACTATAAAAGAAGAAAATAAGTTTGGTTGAGTTTACATAAGTCAACACATCGGACCTCCATCGGACAATCGAACCTCCACCAGACAACCGAACCATCACCGAACCACTGACCATTGAACCACCGGACCACCATACTAATTACTAAGCTTATCAACATTACTATTGTATTTAGGATATAAGTATAAAATTATGAAATAGTTATTCATTCTTCAAAACCGCGGTGTATATTATAATTTTTTTGATTTATCTTTGTAAACTCATGTGTATTCACCGGTTAAAATAAGAACGTATAAAAAGAAAACTTATTTTATATCATTTTTATCAAAAGATCATTTTATCAAAAGATTAAATATTCACATATGAATGAGGTTATTACATATATTTTACTCGTAATAATTAACATGACTTTCAACTAATAATTAATAATTATAATCTATCTATAGTTAATATTAAAATGCTATAATGATAATGTCATTATTAGGCTAATTCCTTTTTGAGAAAAAATTAAAAAGAAAAAGAAAAAATCTAAGCATGGTGAGTGATGTCATTAATTTAAATAATTTTATATTAAAATTAAATCTTATTAATTAATTATTATTATTAAATCTTATTAATAATTATTTTAATTATTAAAATTAAATAATTTTGAATTATGGTAATTAATCATTTTGAATTGAGTACGAGAAGGTATAAAAGCTAGACAGAAAAAAATTAATTCTAAATTTATATTTTAATTTAGACTTTTAAAATAAAATGACAATCAATATTATCTCTTATGATTTGATGTGGATTGTTTAATATGTATTTTAGGTGTTTGATGAAATGTTCAGCTGACGAGTTTCTTAGTCGGACATTGTAGTTCCACGGGTCATTAAACTAAATAACTTTAGCATTTACGTTCACTTAATATCTAAAACATATCATTAAACTCTTTCGTTTAAACAAACACGTGATTCCACGGGTCATTTCACTAGTTATAATTATTATTCCTTTCGAGAAATAGTACCCTTTCATTTAAAAGTTTAAATGAGAGTCGATGCTGACAGCTATATGGGCTTACAGGCCTCGGTTATTATAAAGGGCCTAGGGACTCTTGAACGTAGTATACATATCTTTCGCATGTAGATGTGTTTCGACTCCATCTTTCAAAAAAGTAAAATTCGCCGATATACACCTTTTTCAATGTTTTCATGCAATATATACTTTTTTTTTAAAAAAAAAGAAAAAATTGTCAATATACACTATCAGGGCGACCAAGTTTTTGATCGACCACCCTTTTAACTTGGTCGACCACCTCATTTTTCAAGGTAGTCGACCAAACTTCATTCAGTGCATGATCGACTACCATGTAAACATGGTCGATTACCACCTAATTTAAACATGGTCGACCCACAAGCAAAAAATCAACGCGGGCGACCAAAGAGTTGGTCGACTACCAAAAAGTGTGTCAAAAAAATGACATCCACCCAACTATTCAACCTCCTACATGTAAATTTCATACCTCCCACCTATAAATTTTAACACATGGTAGTGATATCTACACAACCAATTTTTACAAATACACAACCAAACATGCTTTACAGTGTTGTACTGTACAACACTGTAAAGCATTTTTGGTTGTGTATATATCATCACCCACCCAACTATTCAACATAAAATCATGTATACCAAATCTAAACACTAAGAGGATCCAGCCAAATTCACAATAACAAATGCGTTTAAACCGATTTTACAACAGTTTAAACCGATTTTACAACAATATATACCATTTTACCCCAGAAGAAAAAATCTCCACTGTTTACCCTCATTTTTGTGTCTGATGTACTTCGATGTACTCGATAATATACATGAATTATGGATTACGTCATTAAATTCATCCAAGATATCTAATGATGTCAACCTACTGAAAAAAGAAAGTGCTTTTAAAATCATGGCTAACTTGTTTAAGTGCTTTTAAAATCATGGCTAACTTGTTTTCTAAGAGGTGGAAATACTGGAGAAATTAATAATTCTCAGTACCTGATGCAACTCAATATCCAGTCTTCCCATGAGTTTTAGCAGATTATGAGAATAAAGATCTGGACTTAACTGATGAAAAAACAAAATTCTTCTCAAAAAATAAAATTCATATATGTTTTACGCACAGACTATATGAATCCCATCAATTTTTTTGACACATTTTTTGATAGTCAACCAACTCTTTGGTCGCCCACGTTATTTTTTTGCTTGTGGGTCGACCATGTTTAATTGAGGTGGTAATCGACCATGCACTGAATGAAATTTGGTCGACTAATTAGAAAAATGAGGTGGTCGACCAAATTAAAAGGGTGGTCGACCAAAAATTTGGTCGCCCTGATGTTGTATATTGACAATTTTAATATATATATATATATATATATATATATATATATATATATATATATATATATATATATATATATATATATATATATATATATAGTGGTAGGATCAAGAGGGAAGTAACAAATCGGGGGAAGCGGGGGGAAGCAAAAACATTTTTTTTCTTCGTTTTTTGAAAAAACTTTGTTCACGAACATTATAGATGGGATGAAAATATGAACATTTCGTAGAGACACTTTGTGATAAATGTTTTTATTTTGGCGGAAAAACGCTCGAAGAAGTAATATATAACAATTATCGTGTTTTTCGAGCGTATGTTGAGGTTTTAGCTATTGGGGTTTAGATATTAGGGTTTAGATATTAGGGTTTATAGGGTTTAGATATTAGGGTTTAGAAATTTAGGGTTTAGGGTTTAGATTTAGGATTTAGATTGAGTTTTTAACACGAACGGTTTAGAGTTTAGAGTTTAGAGTTTAGAGTTTAGAGTTTAGGGTTTAGGGTTTAGGGTTTAGGGTTTAGGGTTTGGTGTTTTGGATTTATGGAATAAACCCAAAACACCAAACCCTAAACCCTAAACCCTAAACTCTAAATCGGGCTAAATTTTACTTCACAAAACATGGAAAAAAAAAACGTTCATATTCTTCACGAACAATATTATCTTGAATGTTATTTTTGTCGATTGTTTTCCCGCCTAAATAATAACATTCATCACGAAGTGTCTCTTCTAAATGTTCATATTTTCGTGTGATCTTGATGCGGTAAAACAAAATTCCAAAAAAAAACGAAAAAAAAAAAAATTTGCTTCCCCACGCTTCCTCCCGATTGGTTATTTCCCCATTGATCCTGCCCCCATATATATATATATATATATATATATATATATATATATATATATATATATATATATATATATATATATATATATATATATATATATATATATATATATATATATATATATATATATATATATATATATATATATATATATATTATGAAATATTAAAAAAAAAAAAGTGTATGTTGGCTAGTTTCCCTTCAAAAAATATGTTTCATTTTTATTTAGTCTCATTTGTTATTCTCTCTAAGGTTGTATTCTCGAGTTTTTCTTTTAGCGGAAAAGAGTGGAGAAGAAAGAAAATGAGAATGTTTTACTATCCTTCCCAATCCGTCCAAATATGGGCGGAGAGTTTTTGTGACAAAATCTAAACGTACTATCCTTCCTAATCATCTCCTCTCCTCTTTCCTTTCCGCTGAAATTTAAAACTCGAGAATCGCTGTTATTTTTTAATCTATCAATCTCCTCTCTTTTCCCTCATAAATAAATCTCGAGAATACAGCAAGTTAATTATTAAACAGATCTTGTCAAACTTGTCTTGTATAGAGGGTGAAAAATTGACATTTAAACAATGTATTTTAATTCTAACAAAAATTGTCAAAGGAGTACAATCTTAAATGTGAAATAATATAACTCTCGTGTTTATTAAGTTGTCGATTAGGAGTAATACTAGTGAAATGACCCGTGAAATCACGGGTTTGTTTAAACGAAACAATTTAATGATATCTTTTAGATAATAAGTGAATGTAAATGTTACGCTAAAATAGTACATCAATAGTTGGGAATTCTCTTTCAAGTCATACCTATGTTCCATTCACAATCAAGTGTTTCATCATCCTCAAATCACCTTCATCAGCAATGTCTTCCTCTTCAAGAGACTCTCAATCATCATCTTCGTCAGTATCATCTTGTCCCTGCTCATGTATTAATTTACAAATAGTTTGCACCTGTAGCAGTTTAATATTTTCAACTTTCATTTCATTTTAAGCATTTAAACATTTGATCAAACACATGATGGTCATAAAATTAATCATAAACTTGTAAATATGTAGCTCACTGTTTATAGACAAAGCTTGCAAATAGATAGTAACCAACAAAAGATGCATGAACTTACAAATTATCACAAGTTGGTCTCTTCTTTCCATATCAAGAATCTCCTTGTAAACTATAAAAGCTAAAGACTCACTGCAACATCACATAATAAAGACCTCTTCAGACCATATGTCAAAAAGGTTTTTAGAAAATTTTAGTTCTTAAAACTCGTAAATTGTTTTATTTAAATGAGTATAATTTGGTTTGCATCATACCATCCAATATCAATTGTAACACCGGTCATTTTTTTTTTTTTAAATACACAGCGGAAGACTTTATTAACAAACACAATATAAGTCACGTCATTAAGTTTAAGTTTACACAACGGTGTTACGTTATTACAAAACATTATTTATACAAAAGTCAACATCAGAGTTGAATTGTCAAACATGTCTTCTGCAATAGCACCCATTCCAATTGGCAGTACCTAAACTTGCAAGGGGGAAAATATGTGGGGGATTAGCGCACCGCTAAGTGAATGGAATCTATCTAACAGATATAGCTTAAGCCACACACAAGCTATATACATCAACAGTACTTGCTAACTACCAACTAACATATAATAAGACAATACGAGGATCGGCGGCTTGTACGAGCACACGACTCCCAGCTGATCGGACTCGAGTCTACCGATAGTCCCTGCTACTCAATTCACAGTATAGTTATCCAGATGCAGGGGATGCATCATTCACACTATACTCCACAATCAGTAGCCTATGGACCCAACCTCCCCTAGGCACGGTTGACCTCATACGGACTCTAACCTCTCCTAGGCACGGTCTCGAGTCCCCAGTCTCCCTAAGCCCGACTGGTGCCATTCACACAGTGTACACATAAATCACATACAACATCAGGCATACTATATTATTCTAACATGGCAATTTCTACACTATGCATGGTAAAAGAGTCAACCACAGTAGCATTATATGCTACTTAAACTCTATCCGGAGATAGACCCACTCACCAATTACCAGCAACTGCTCAGTTATTATTTCTGAGCCTCCTCCTTGTCCTTATAACCTGAGAACAGCAAAAACCAAGTTAATATACATATCCAATAAATAATATAATCATTTTATACGATTAACTAGATCATAACACCATATATTCATAATTTTATGAGTCTACATCATGACTCCACTCAATAATGGCATACAGGTGCGTGCAAAACACGACATACACACTAAAACTCCTTTTTCGGCCCAAAAACAGTTTGATCTAGTTTCTTAAAAGTTCACCATTAAAAAGTATTCTTTATTACGATTCTAACGATAGTTTATTCATCAAAAACGGAATTACGTTTTGAAAGTTACGCCCGTTTCAATTTCATAAAAGTGCTGTAGCAAATAGTGACACTGCAGCAACTCGGTACTGTAGCAAAATAGTGACACTGTAGCAACCCGGTACTGTAACAACTCGGTACTGTAGCAAATCGGGGATACTGTAGGAACTCGGGGATACTGTAGCAAATAGTGACACTGTAGCAAATAGTGACACTGTAGCAGGTCGGGTACTGTAGCAGTTCGGGCACTGTAGCAAAATACTGTAGCAAAATACTGTAGCAACTGGGTTTCGAAGCAGTTCGCTGTTTTTACGATTTTTTTTCCCAAAAACTCGATTTTTGAGCGATTTTGATCAAATTTTAAGCACATGGAAGCTACTAAACATATATACAACCTATTTCTAACATCTATTGATGTTTTTAAACATCAAACAACAAGATTTGAGCTAATTTCTTCAAAAACTCATAATAACACTAAAACCCAATTTTCAACAAGATTAATACATAAATCTTTGTAATACTTACCTTAAGATGATCACAAGAACACAAGGAATCGATTGCTAACTTCAATTAATCCAAAAGCTCACAAATCAAGTTAGGGTTTATGATCATGGTGCGTTTGGTATGCGTTTGTGTGTGTGTGTTTATTTTGAAAAATGGTAGAAGAATCCAGGACATACACTTAATATTGGGTTATAAACCCATACCCCATATCACACGGGTATTTACCAGTTATCTAATTTCTTTCGTACTTAATTTGGCAACCCTAACGGAGTCCAAATTAAATAAACCAACATGTTCTGGGACCCTTGTCACAAATTGGTCACAACACAATTATAATAAAACACTAATAAAATAATTAAAATAAAAGCACTTAAGACTAAGCACAAACCCTAAGGGCAAAATAGGCAACTTACAACTAGCCCGGGTTTCAGTCTGTTACAAATCCACCCCCTTAAGAAGATTCCGTCCTCGGAATCTGGTCTTGGCCAAACAAACGAGGGTAGCGATTTCTCATCAACTCTTCTGTCTCCCACGTAAAGTTAGAACCCAAACTGTGTTTCCACTCAATCAACACCATCGGAATCTCTTTCTTTCTCAGCTTAGTCACCTTTTGGTCAACCACACGGACCGGCTCTTCCACCAATTTCTTATTCAAATCGTCCCTTAAATCTTCTAAAGGAAGAAGTTGTGTTTCATCGTCGACTTTACACTTACGAAGATAACATACGTTGAATGTATTATAAATACCAGCTAACTCTGGCGGAAGATCTAACACCACAGTCTGATCATTCAACACTTCACTAATCGGAAACGGACCAATAAATCTCGGTGCTAACTTACCACGTTTACCGAATCTGATAACCCATTTCCATGGCGAAACTTTTAGATACACTCGTTCACCCACATTAAAGGTTACCGGACGTCTACGCGGATCAGCATACATTTTCTACCTGTCTCTAGCGGCTTTCAACTTTTCTCGAGCAATTGCAACTTTTTCGGCTGTCATTTGAACAATTTCAGGACCTGCAAACTGTTTCTCCCCAGCTTCTAACCAACAAGTCGGAGTTCTGCAACGACGACCGTATAACATTTCGTAAGGCGGCATTCCTATGCTCGAATGATAAGAATTATTATACGCGAATTCAACCAACGGCAAATGTGTATCCCACGAACCACCGTATTCTAACACACAAGCCCTTAACATATCCTCCAAAGTCTGTATCGTTCTTTCACTATGTCCGTCTGTCTGAGGATGATAAGCTGTACTTAAATTCACACGTGTACCCAGATTCTGTTGAAGACTATTCCAAAAATTTGACACAAATCTGGAATCTCTGTCTGGAATGATCGATAATGGCACACCATGACGACTAACTATTTCTTTCACATACAATTCGGCTAACTCACTTAACGAAGCTGTCTCACGAGTAGCATGAAAATGAGCACTTTTAGTTAGACGATCCACTATTACCCAAATCATATCATGTCTTTTCTGAGTTCGAGGTAATTTGGTCACAAAATCCATCGTTATATGTTCCCATTTCCACTATGGAATTTGTAACTGACGTAACGAACCATAAGGTTTCCGATGTTCTGCCTTCACTTGAGAACATATATGACACTTTTCGACATAACGGGCGATATCTGTTTTCATTGTTGGCCACCAATACACTATTTTCAAATCATGATACATCTTATTACTACCCGGATGTACTGTCAATCTGGATTTGTGAGCTTCCGTCATGATTAAATCCCTCAAATCTCCAAGCTTAGGCACCCAAACACGATTGTTTAAGGTCTTTAGTCCACGTGAGTCATCAATTAAGTCCATTTTTCGTTTGGTCATTTGTTCAGATTTAATATGTTCGTCCTCTAAAGCACAGGCCTGAATGGTTTTTAAGCTGTTAATCAAATCTAAAGTTATATTCAAACGAAGAAATTTCACATTTTCACTTGACTTTTTACGACTTAGCGCATCTGCAACCACATTTGCCTTACCCGGATGGTATTTAATTTCACAATCGTAATCTTTGATCAACTCTTGCCATCGTCTCTGATGCATATTCAATTCTTTCTGTGAGAAGATATACTGCAAACTCTCGTGATCTGTACATATAACACAATGGGTTCCATACAAATAGTGTCTCCACAGTTTCAAAGCAAACACTACTGCAGCCATTTCAAGATCATGCACTGAATAATTCTTCTCATGAACTTTCAACTGTCGTGAGGCGTAAGCGATTACTTTATCTCTTTGCATTAATACACAACCCAACCCAGCAAATAACGCATCACAGTATACCACGAAGTCGTCTGAACCTTCCGATAAAGCTAATACCGGTGCCTGACATAGTAACTGTTTCAAAATCTGAAAAGCCTTTTCCTGTTCATCAGTCCATCGAAAGGCTACATCTTTACGAGTCAACTTAGTCAACGGACCCGCTATTTTCGAGAAATCCTTGATAAATCTGCGATAATAATCGGCTAATCAGCGAAAACTCTTAATCTCAGTCGGAGTCTTTGGAGAATTTCAATTCATTACCGCTTCTATCTTTGTCGGATCAACTTTTATACCCTCGGCACAAATCACATGACCCAAAAACTGCACTTCACGTAACCAAAATTCACACTTTGAAAATTTTGCAAATAGTTGTTCACGTTTCAACATGTTCAAAACCTGTCTCAGATGTTCAGCATGTTCACTTTCGGTCTTTGAATACACTAGTATATCGTCTATAAACACAATCACAAACTTATCTAAAAACGGACGACACACTCTATTCATTAGATCCATGAAGATTGCTGGCGCATTCGTCAACCCAAACGGCATGACAAGAAATTCATAATGACCATACCTTGTTCTGAACGCTGTTTTTGGTATATCTGATTCAGCAACACGAACCTGATGATATCCGGATCGTAAGTCTATCTTAAAAAAGAATGAAGCACCCTGTAACTGATCGAACAAATCGTCTATTCGAGGTAACGGATACTTATTATTCACTGTTCTTTTGTTCAATTCACGATAATCAATACACATACGCATTGACCCATCTTTCTTTTTAACAAACAATACCGGAGCACCTCACGGTGAAGAACTCGGTCGAATAAACCCACGATCTAATAACTCTTGAATCTGTGACATCATTTCACGGATTTCAGACGGCGCTAATCGGTATGGAGCTTTTGCAACTGGAGTTGTTCCAGGAACCAACTCAATCTTATATTCGACTTCCCTTACCGGCGGCAGACCTGGTAACTCATCTGGGAACACTTCGGGAAAGTCTGATACTATCGGAATATCGGCCACTGTTTTCTTTTCTTTCTTCACATCAATCACATATGCAAGAAATGATTCACAACCCATTGCCATCGACTTTTTTGCTTTCATCATGGTTATCAACGGAAAATTATACCCACTACGCTCCCCTCGGGCCACAACACGGGTTCCATCGGTCGGACGAAAGGTAATCATTTTCCTATCACACTTAATATTAGCCCTAAGCGAGCTCAGCCAATCCATTCCTAGTACTACATCAAAGCTAGAAATAGGTAACACTAAACAAGTCACCGGGAAAGGCTTCCCTTCGATCTCTATACAAACCCCAGTCACATAGGTTGTGACGGGTGTGGTCTTACCATCGGCTACTTCTACACTAACCGGCTTGGGTAACACAGTAGCTGGTAAATTCAACTCAGCACAGAAATCTAGGGACATAAAACACCTATTGGCACCACAATCAAACAATACGCGAGCGGGTATTGAGTTGATTAGAAACATACCGGTGATCACTTCGTCGGTTGCCACAGCATTTTCAACCGACATCTGAAAAGCTCTAGCCTCTGCTGTTGAAGGGTTCTTCCTCTTCTGCCCACTCGAGGCAGTTGACCCTACGGCTGATGCTGAACACGTTCCTGACCCTGCCCCGGAACTACCACTCTTCGACGGACAACTAATTGCATGATGCCCTGGTTTATGACAACTTCAACACACACTATTTGGATACGGGCATGCTGAAGACTCATGCCCAACAACACCACACTTTAAGCATCTTCTTGTAGCCTCAGAACACTAACCACTGTGAGAAGATCGACACGTGTGACACCAATTCCCTTTACGTGATCCAGATCCAGTACTACTCTGACCACTTTTACCCTTCGATTTAAACCCACTAGACTTCTTGGATTTAGATCCTGATTGACCAGATACTTTCTCACCTTGTTGTAGCACATTACCAAACATTCTGTTTCTGGCGGCCTGAACATCACTTTCTACCATCTTAGCCATCACAACAGCTTGAGACAATGATGTAGCTGTTCTAACAAAAGTTTTGTACTCAGGCAGAATGATATTAACAAAATGCTGGATACGAGATGCTTCGTCTGGCACCCATTGTTGTACAAACCTCAGTTTATCCATAAACTTCTCTACTACCTCATCGATTGTCATTTGAGATGTCATCTTCATTTCAAGAAACTCAGTCTTGATTCGGTTCATATCAAACGGATTACAATACTGTTCACACACCTTTCCATAAAACTGCTCTCATGTGATCATACTCACTTGCTCTTTCGGTATACTAGAAATCAAAGAATCACTCCAAATCATAGCCCTACCTTTCAACAGACTACTAGCATATGTTACCTTCAGCCCGGGTTCACACTGACACGCTTCAAATACCCTTTTAACTTCTCGCAACCAATTGAGAGTTACAGTCGGATCAGTACTTCCAGAGAACTCGGAGGGTTTACAATCACGAAAATTTTTATAAGTACATCTTTTGGGTGGTTGCAAGTAAGATTGATGGAACATTTGCATTTGGTATGGATTCATCATCATGGGATTTTGGTAAGTAAAGGTGTTTTGTGGTGGCATATAATATTGGTTAGGTATTTAATTCTGAAGTTGGTTCTGTGGCACATTAGGTATCGTTTGGGATTGCGCGGTTGGGAATTCAGGTGGTGTATCATCATTTCCAGAATGCCTCGCCAATTCAAGCTCATTAATTTTGTCTTCAGCCTCCTTTAGTTTGCTCTCTAACTGAAGAATGTAACTATTCTGATCATCATCAGACTCAACACCCTCTTCTGGTGCTCTGAATGTTCCGGGGTTGGATGGGCCAGTTGCGTTTCTATCAGCCATACCTGTGCTACAAAACAGCTCATACAAAAGCTTAGTGGATAACAGTTAGTTCAATCACAACTAACACACGAATATCCTATTTTCACTTAGCCCCCATTTCCACAGACATGTTTGACTTGCCTCAGGGTTTGGGAACAAAATACGCGCACGTATCTGCTGCCAAACCATGCTCTGATACCAACTTGTAACACCGGTCATTTTTTTTTTTTTTAAATACACAGCGGAAGACTTTATTAACAAACACAATATAAGTCACGTCATTAAGTTTAAGTTTACACAACGGTGTTACGTTATTACAAAACATTATTTATACAAAAGTCAACATCAGAGTTGGATTGTCAAACATGTCTTCTGCAATAGCACCCATTCCAATTGGCAGTACCTAAACTTGCAAGGGGGAAAATATGTGGGGGATTAGCGCACCGCTAAGTGAATGGAATCTATCTAACAGATATAGCTTAAGCCACACACAAGCTATATACATCAACAGTACTTGCTAACTACCAACTAACATATAATAAGACAATACGAGGATCGGCGGCTTGTACGAGCACATGACTCCCAGCTGATCGGACTTGAGTCTACCGATAGTCCCTGCTACTCAATTCACAGTATAGTTATCCAGATGCAGGGGATGCATCATTCACACTATACTCCACAATCAGTAGCCTATGGACCCAACCTCCCCTAGGCACGGTTGACCTCATACGGACTCTAACCTCTCCTAGGCACGGTCTCGAGTCTCCAGTCTCCCTAAGCCCGATTGGTGCCATTCACACAGTGTACACATAAATCACATACAACATCAGGCATACTATATTATTCTAACATGGCAATTTCTACACTATGCATGGTAAAAGAGTCAACCACAGTAGCATTATATGCTACTTAAACTCTATCCGGAGATAGACCCACTCACCAATTACCAGCAACTGCTCAGTTATTATTTCTGAGCTTCCTCCTTGTCCTTATAACCTGAGAACAGCAAAAACCAAGTTAATATACATATCCAATAAATAATATAATCATTTCATACGATTAACTAGATTATAACACCATATATTCATAATTTTATGAGTCTACATCATGACTCCACTCAATAATGGCATACAGGTGCGTGCAAAACACGACATACACACTAAAACTCCTTTTCCGGCCCAAAAACAGTTTGATCTAGTTTCTTAAAAGTTCACCATTAAAAAGTATTCTTTATTACGATTCTAACGATAGTTTATTCATCAAAAACGGAGTTACGTTTTGAAAGTTACGCCCGTTTCAATTTCATAAAAGTACTGTAGCAAATAGTGACACTGCAGCAACTCGGTACTGTAGCAAATAGTGACACTGTAGCAACCCGGTACTGTAACAACTCGGTACTGTAGCAATCGGGAATACTGTAGCAACTCGGGGATACTGTAGCAAATAGTGACACTGTAGCAAATAGTGACACTGTAGCAGGTCGGGTACTGTAGCAGTTCGGGCACTGTAGCAAAATACTGTAGCAACTGGGTTTCGAAGCAGTTCGCTGTTTTTACGATTTTTTTTACCAAAAACTCGATTTTTGAGCGATTTTGATCAAATTTTAAGCACATGGAAGCTACTAAACATATATACAACCTATTTCTAACATCTATTGATGTTTTTAAACATCAAACAACAAGATTTGAGCTAATTTCTTCAAAAACTCATAAGAACACTAAAACCCAATTTTCAACAAGATTAATATATAAATCTTTGTAATACTTACCTTAAGATGATCACAAGAACACAAGGAATCGATTGCTAACTTCAATTAATCCAAAAGCTCACAAATCAAGTTAGGGTTTATGATCATGGTGCGTTTGGTATGCGTTTGTGTGTGTGTGTGTTTATTTTGAGAAAATGGTAGAAGAATCCAGGACATACACTTAATATTGGGTTATAAACCCATACCCCATATCACACGGGTATTTACCAATTATCTAATTTCTTTCGTACTTAATTTGGCAACCCTAACGGAGTCCAAATTAAATAAACCAACATGTTCTGGGACCCTTGTCACAAATTGGTCACAATACAATTATAATAAAACACTAATAAAATAATTGAAATAAAAGCACTTAAGACTAAGCACAAACCCTGAGGGCAAAATAGGCAACTTACAACTAGCCCGGGTTTCAGTCTGTTACATCAATCATGTAAACTGGCTACCAATAACGATTTAAACCACTATCAAACAGATCATGTAAGCCAATAACGTCAAATTGCATACACATAAAAGCATCAATAAGCAAGTTTAGCTCAAACTGAACAATCATCTTAAGATAAATTTGTATATTTAAATCAAACACCCAATGGTAATATGCAAATTAACAAAAAATCGTTCATGAGCACATTCGAGTATAGACAGTAGTAAAAAAATCATTACCTCCAAGATGGGTGTTACCATTTATGGCAAGAACCTCAAAAACACCATTATCAATTGTAAAAGTACTAACATCAAAAGTTCCACCACCAAGATCGAACACAAGAATATGCTCTTATTAAATATCAAATAAGTAATGCTTCATATGTTTTGCTGTAATCAAAGACAACAAAGAAGTAAATATGGAGTAGACATCAATCAATAACATTAGATAGTAGTAGCCTTTTGTATTAAATTTCGAATGGGTGTAAACAACACCATAACATACAACTATCCTATGTACAATAATTTCATATTAAAAAAAGATAGTCAAAATGGGTAAAAATATTTTAACATCATTTTCTTTATCTTTAATATCCACCTTCATAAGTAATTAAGAAAAGATGTATGCCAGTACCTTAAAACCTATAAATTATCATGCCTCTGTAATTACACCAAAATTGTATGATCACCTAAAAAATGTTTATATACATGGGCTATAAGTATAATATTAATCAACATGATAGTTACAGTACAAATGCAGAATGTATTTAATTCATTACCATCGCACATCAGGATCAACAATGTGCAGTGCCTCAGAGTCTCAAATTCCAAATTTGGAGGCTTAATTGCTAATATCAATCAACGACGATGCTTTATATACAAAACATTTTCACCTACACATTTAATCAAACAGTTAGCATGCATCATATGATATGAGTATTCATTAAAAAATTTAATGAAAGATTTTGTTGAGGACAACTACATATGAGTTGCAATTCAGTTCTAAAAACACTTACACACACAATTTATAAATAAAAACAACAAAATAATGATAACAAACCTAAAACTACTCACACAAACCTTAATCTTACAAGTTACAACATCAAAACCCTTAGAACTCAAATTGTCAATTGAACATTATCACTCAGAAAAGTATTTCCAGTAATAATGATAAGAAAATCATAGAAACTACTATATGATTACAAAATACATATCCTAAACACTATAACAATACTTTCGGCCGGAGTTGATTCAACATCAAGCATTAAATTGTACGGGACTATAGAAACCTGTGGATTACATTAATATTACAATAATTCATATTAATGAAAAGCACAAAAAACCCAAAATCGATCAATAATACAAAAACCTAGAAAACACCTCTGGTGTCGGGGAAGTGTGACGGGTGGTGGAAGCTGGTGACGGCGGCCAGCGATTGCCGCTTACAAACCCTAGAAAAAAACCTCAGGTGACGGGAAGTGTGACCGGTGGTGGAATCTGGTGGCAGCGGCGATGGATTGCAGCGGCATCTCGGGGATCAGTGTGGAATACTTCACTGTGTTAATGGAAGGTAAAAGAATTGTTGAATGGTTGTGATGGTTTTAAATTAGGGTCGCATAATATAAATACGGAAGGAGATTGCATATTTTTATTGTTAATTGTTAATTTTTTTAAAATGTAATTAACTAATGTTAATGACATCATCATGAATAGCTTAGATTTTTTCTTTTTATTTTTGAATTTTTTATAAGCATAGAAAATGGTTATTTATGATGTTATCATTTTAGCATTATAATAGAATCTACTATAGATAGATAGATAGATTCAATTTACCAGACCAATACCTTATGTACGTATACTTTCACATCAAGGACAATATTTTGTTCTCTTGATAACCATAACTACGTACTTATGAAATTTTGTTTCTTTTTTTTTTTAGAACATCCAAATGAATTTTGTTTAACTTGCTAACTCTAACTACACATGTAATCCGTCCGATAATAATACTAAGGTACTATGGAAAGACAAAAATAGTACGCCCCGGCCTACTAAAACTTCAAGTTATAGGTGAAGATTTTAGTTAGGTCCACCCCTGTGTGCACATGCATGATGCACCCATCAAACCTTAGCAACTTACGATCGATATATAATTTAATTTAATTAATAATAGTAGTAGTAATAATGATCCATCTTGAATACATGTTATGAAGATGTATGATGTGTGTCCACTCTTTTTATTCATAGTTCGTTGTAACAATAGTGCACGAGCAATTACATATGCCCTTCTTACTTTCTTCTTATAACATGCGAATTCCATGATTTCCCTAGCTTTGTCTCACTACCTACCCTGTTCGATCACTTTCTTTGTTTCGTAGAATTTAATTTTAATACAGCAGCAGCAGCAGTAGTTGTTGTTAAAGTTGCACGCAATTAATGACGAGTTCATATACAAACCGACGTGTTATAATTAAGTGATCAATAACACAACCAACAAAAAACAATCTCACATAAGTAGGCTATGGAGAGATAACATGTAGATAATCCTTATCTTATCCTAAAATAAGGAGAATTAATTTCTCCACCTATAGTGAAACAGCCCAAGACTAAAGTTCTCCTTCTTAATTCCGAATGAACCTTCGGCCAATAAATAGGTTAAAAGAACAAAAAACTAAAGAAAAAAATGTGAGACGCCATGAAAATGATATAATCAAATTTTCGTGGGTTTTTGTGATGACCCAGAAATTTCGACTAAATTTAAACTTAATCTTTGTATGATTAACATTTCCGACACAATAAGCAAAGTCTGTAAAACTGAATCTCAAAATTTTTGAAATACCTTCGGTTGTTTTCGACGATTCGCGAACAATTATATGTAAACAGATACATATATACTATAACATGAAAAGGTAACAATGTATTAATTGTTTGATACCGTACATTAAACTTATTGGTTTAAATATCTATTTGAATATATATGATAAGTTGAGATATTTATTATTAAAATTTATTTATAAATAACTTCCAATGTGTATTTAAAAATTGATTTATGTATATTAAAAAGATATATACATATATATAATAAATGATAGTAACATTCGTTTATTAATTTGATTGATATTTAGATAAGTTAACTAAAGCGTTTAAGATGAACCAGTAAAACACTAATTTGCTACAGTGTTTTCCAATTTGCCACATTACTCAAAATGCTACAGTGTTTTCGAAAATCACTATTTGCTACAGTAAAAATTGACTTTGCTACAGTAAATTGCTACAGTAAAAATTGACTTTGCTACAGTAACTTTGCTACAGTGGTATATTTTATGGATGATTTAAGACTATATTTTGACAAAGGTACGATTCACGAAACGTAAAGTACAAGTTTTCTCAGCGTACGAAAGGGCGTTCGAAAAACCGGAACCGGGACATAAGTCGAGTGACAACGTACGACTTATCGGAACAAAAATTACAAGTCAACTATGCACGTGAATTTAATATAATATATAATTAATTAATTTATATTATATATATTATATTTATATTTATTTTATATTATGTCGACAAGCTAGGAGCCAAAACAATGTGAGCTGTCCCTGGTCCTCATGCGAGTCGCATGGCCAGAAGGCCATTTCCATGCGAGTCGCATGACTCCAGATTCCAGGCCAGGTACTATAAATTCAGGTGTTTTGCTCGAATGAAAAATCAAACACACATACACAAATATATATTACTCCGTATAATATTTATTATTATTATTATTATTATTATTATTATTATTATTATTATTATTATTATTATTATTATTATTATTAAGATTATTATTAATCTTATTAATCTTATTATTAGTATTATTATTTTTGTGATACAAAAATAATAATGTACATAAAATATTACGACGGAGTACTGTCCAAGTAATTTTCAAAACGAGTTTTCGAGCGAGCTAGAGCTAAGGAAAATATGGGTTATTGCCAAGGAGGTTATGGGTAATGTTCGGGGGTATTTTTGTGAATCAAACCTCGTGTTTATTATCTCCGATGCGTCTACATGCTTTCCTACAATATTGTATATCAATATTAAACAGTGAGTTTCATTACTCCCTTTTTATATATATTTTTGGGACTGAGAATACATGCGCTGTTTTATAAAATGAATACAAAAACTAAAACTGATTTGTGTGAGTTTCATATGATCCCTTTTACTCTCTACATTTATGGGCTGAGAATACATGCAAATGCTTTATTAACCGATATACAATATTTATATGCGTGAGTTTCATTTGCTCCCTTTTTAATTGCTTTTGCAATCTATATTTTTGGGCTTAGAATACATGCACTTTATTTTAAACGCAATGGATACAAGTACATACTAAATTCTACACTGAGTTTGAACCGAAAATCCCTTAGCTTTGGTAACTAGTAACTGCCAGTTATAAGAACTGGTGGGCGCGAGTAGTAGTATATGGATCCATAGGGCTTGATATCCCCGTCCGAGCTAGAGCGCTAGCCTTTTAACGGACGTATGCTATTTGAGAAGCGTACACGTTGGTTTGCGTGTATTATTAAGATGATTATACAAAGGGTACAAATAATATAAGCATTAAAGTTTAGTTACCAGGGTGCTCAATTTTGTAGAACCGATTGATAAACGTTTCGGATGAAACAACTGAAATCTTGTGATCCACTTTTATATAATCTATTGATAAACGTTTCTGGATGAAACAACTGAAATCTTGTGATCCACTTTTATATAATCTATTGATAAACGTTTCTGGATGAAACAACTGAAATCTTGTGATCCACCTTTATATACAGATTATACGAAACATTAAAACTATGAACTCACCAACCTTTGTGTTGACACTTGTTAGCATGTTTATTCTCAGGTTTCTAGAAGTCTTCCGCTGTTTGCTTATATGTTAGACAAGCTATGTGCATGGAGTCATACATGGCATATTTTTCAAGGAAACGTTGCATTCACCAAATCATCACCATGTATCTTATTTTGACTGTACTGTCAACGAAAGTACTATTGTAAACTATTATTTACAGTGATTGTCTATATGTAGAAATCATCAGATGTTAAAAACCTTTGATTTAAATATTCATTTATGGTGTGCCTTTTCAAAAGAATGCAATGTTTACAAAACGTATCATATAGAGGTCAAATACCTCGCAATGAAATCAATGAATGACGTATTGTCCATATGGATTTGGAGCGATCGTCACAGTTTTAAACTTGTTTGAAGTTCAATTTAGGCTCTAAACGACAGTTAAGTCGCCAATAAATCGACGCTTGCTATTGACTCGATTAATAGAGCTTTTCCAATCAATCGATTAAATCGGGATAAATATTAATAAATCTATACATCCTTTTTTCGTAGAGCAAAGGATAGATATATATATGTTATTTTAAGATAAGAGGATAAATAATTTGTTATTTTTATAACATTAAAATTAGAGTTTAATATTAGTTTTTTTAATTTCTCGGGTAAATATTCATGCATAGATTCAAAAATAAAAAAAATTACACCAAGTTAATATACATCAGATGAATGATAACAAATTATCATACATCTGATCTGATATATGATAACCAGTTATCATACATCTGATGTATGGGTTACGTGATTTTTCTCTCACATGTTGGCCGTAGGACCGATCGGTGTGGGGTCACCAGAGGGTCAATTTACTCTTTTTTTATCCCCAAAATGGGTGCTTAATTCTAGATCATCAATATATATATATATATATATATATATATATATATATATAGTGAGGATCCAATGAGAACATTTTTAATTGGATAACTTTGAGAACTCTCACTTCTAACAAAAATTAGGGAGGGTACACACTTTGGACTTATTTCGAACATGTTCGAATTCTTCAAATTTTCCTAGAACTACTCTGTATTTGTTAGATCTACTCGAAATAAGTATTCTTTTTTTTTTCTAAATTTAGTCCGATTTAGAGTTTAGGGTTTAGGGTTATGTTTTCGGTTTTAGATCCCTAAATTCAAAACCCTAAGTCGTTCGTGTTAAACACTAAATCTAAACCCTAAACAATAAATCGTAAATCTAAATTCTAAAATGTAAAAATTGAATACAGAACATTACATAGAACATCATTTTACATAAATGTTGAACAAACTAATTTCTATGCATCTAACAAAAATATCCTAACAACTCTAATTTTGTGCGCCCTCCTTTTTTGTTAGAACAAGAAGTCCTCACAATTCTTCAACGTAAAAAGGTTTTCATTTGATTCTTGCTATATATATATATATATATATATATATATATATATATATATATATATATATATATATATATATATATATATATAGGTTCAATACAGAACTTTTTTTATGTGCACCATTGTGCACAAGTGTATTTTTGTGCACATTAGTTAATTCTGTAGTTTTTTAGTTATGTATTGAATCTCACCATATATATATATATATATATATATATATATATATATATATATATATATATATATATATATATATATATATATATATATATATATATATATATATATATATAGTGGTAGGATCAAGAGGGAAGTAACCAATCGGGGGAATGGGGGGAAGCAAAAACTTTTTTTTTTCGTTTATTGAAAAAACTTTGTTCACGAACATTATAGATGGGATGAAAATATGAACATTTAGTAGAGACACTTTGTGATAAATGTTTTTATTTTGGCGGAAAAACGCTCGAAGAAGTAATATATAACAATTATCGTGTTTTTCGAGCGTATGTTGAGGTTTTAGCTATTGGGGTTTAGATATTAGGGTTTAGATATTAGGGTTTAGAAATTTAGGGTTTAGGGTTTAGATTTAGAGTTTAGATTTAGGATTTAGATTGAGTTTTTAACACGAACGGTTTAGAGTTTAGGGTTTAGGGTTTGGTGTTTTGGGTTTATGGAATAAACCCAAAACACCAAACCCTAAACTCTAAATCGGGCTAAATTTTACTTCACAAAACATGGAAAAAAAAACTTTCATATTCTTCACGAACAATATTAGCTTGAATGTTATTTTTGTCGATCGTTTTCCCGCCTAAATAATAACATTCATCACGAAGTGTCTCTTCTAAATGTTCATATTTTCGTGTGATCTTGATGCCGGAAAAAAAAATCCAAAAAAAAACAAAACAAAAAAATATTTTGCTTCCCCCCGCTTCCCCCCGATTGGTTACTTCCCCATTGATCCTGCCCATATATATATATATATATATATATATATATATATATATATATATATATATATATATATATATATATAGTGAGGATCCAGAGAGAACCAAGGGTATGAGAGAACTCAGAGACTAAACTTAATCTGCACTCAGATTGAGCTCAATCTGAGTGCAGATTAAGGTCAATCTGTATGCAGATTGAGTTCAATATGTGAGTTCTATGGGTTCTCTCTCACCCTTAGTTCTCTTTGGATCCCTTATATATATACTAGGTTTTGAGCCCATGCGTAGCACGGCTACTCAAAATCGTTTTAAAATCCACATGAATAGATTCCTGAATGTAACCTCATTGGGATCTATAACAACATTTCTGACATAAATCTGTAATGCTTCAAAAGCTCTCCTAACTTTGATATCACCATTCTATATAGTCGAGAAAACAGAGAAGTTTATTGAAGTTATAGATTCTGATCAAGGAACACACTCTCATATGATTCACTTATCATAGCAAAGCAACACCAACCCGTGTGGTATCTTATTCACTTGGCTAAGCTAAATAGATACACGTGCAAATCTTAAATATCAAACCATGATACTCACATTACCTTATTCACTTGCACCATCAACAAATCAGTTTAAAGGGATGTACTATTTTGTAACTCCAATCCAAGCCTCATCCTTCTTCAAAATTATACAATAATAACATTACAGCTTTTAAATAATTTTATCTACTATTTCAACAATATAAAAAGATGGAGTTTATAATTTCAACAATTGAACTTATTATATAGCTGAAGTCTAAAAAAAAAAATCAGCTCATTAGTATGTAGTAACCAACCAAGACTAACCTCAGTAAAACTCTACATGATTCCGCACACCACATATAACCTTTCACGTATCAGCATCAACACCTCTAAAAAAAGCATATCTTACACATTTCATATAATCAACAACTCATTGAGGTGACGTGATCCCAATTTTATAAAGGGGACTTTGTACTGGAAGTCAATCAAGTCAGAAAAATTTAAAAACTCTAAAATGAATCATTAGGCTTATACAGAAAATGTAAGCCCTTGAAGAAAAGATGTATAAGTAAATGTCTAATTGACTAATCAAATACTTTAAACTTGGTTGAATGTTTAGTTCCAACATATCTGAATCCATCGTAGTAAGTTGCTCAAACTCAAGTAATTGAAGATATGCATTCATGTAATTTCAGTAGGAATCTCACCATTAAGCTGGTTTCTACTAAGGTCAACATAAGTCAACAGTTTACATTGACTAATTTCAGGGGCAATTTTCCCTAACAAACTATTATGACTGAAATCTATCTTTAATAAATGTTGTAACTTCTCAATTTAGAATATTTCTTATTAGAATACATATATGATCATAACTTGTAATTACTATATTAACTACTAGACAAAAATGGTGAATAGTAATCAGGGGTATTTTCGTCCTTTCACTTTTTTATTTATTTACTTTTTCCTTCCTTTTTTCAAATAAAGCCCCCCAACTTTTTTTTTTAAAAAAAAACGACCCCCCAAATAGGGGGGTAAAGTGTCAAATAACTATTTTTATAAAAAATCTCAACTAAACTCCACCCAAATATTCAACGGGTTATATCTTCTCGCTCGCAACGAGTTAAATTTTTCCGACAACATCGTCAAACTCGAAATAATTTTAGGAACACAATATCACTAACTATAGGCAAAACGGACGCTTTTTTAAAAAAACGATAAATATTTGAGATATTTTTCATACACGTTGATCTTGCGTTAAATTTTTAAAAGTCGACAATTCCATGGCGAAACGCGGAGATGTAAAATAACATTTAAATCTTTGACGGGTTATACCTTTTAGTTCGACTCGAGTTGCGCTTCAACGACATGATCGTTAGCCACGAAATAATTTTACAAACTAAACACAATAAAATACATTGAAAATCGAACCACCAGCGTGAAGCGAGTGTTCGATAACTAGTTTCAAACTAATTCTACAAATATGACATACATTTTCCTTTCCACGGTACGTTACTTTGGGATCCAAATAATATTCATGTAATTTAAAAAGCGATTAACTTGCAATGTTGCATTAAGGTAGTGACAGCAAAGCGGCAATATCAGACCATTACAAATAAATACGCTCATAAAAAAGTTCAACTTGAACCTCCATGAACTACTTAGAACTTAAAAACTACTTGAATATTGGCAAGTAGTCCCAATAATATGAACATGACGATGACCCAAAATACACTTTGACTTGCAACATACACTTGACCCAACATACACTTGCATACAAATGACCCAATTTTTTAAAGCATTTTAAAAATCTTTATATCACTGATTTTAAACGATTCACCATCAATGAGAATCATTATATTATACATGAAAATAGCACCTCGTAAATTTAATAGTTCAATGCATTTTTTTGTAGGTATATAAGCTTTAGATACACTTTATTGTCAATAACTTGGGCTTGTCTGTTAAGAATGTTAACAGATTTGAATAGTAGAGGAAATCAAATCAACAAAATTCTACATTATGAAGTTAGTAGTAACAAAGCATAGTAGAAACATACTAATATGGACAAAAACTGTTACCGAGCTAACGATCAAATAATTTACACACAACTATTTTTCATTAGTCTATCAAAAAGCTAAAGCATTAGATTGATGAGGTACAACTGATGGTAGCTTCAAGCAAGTGAAGCAACATAATTTATTGAATTATTATCTGTTTCAAAAATAGTATCATCGAACTGAAAATAAACTTAATGCTATAAACGATTAAAAAAGAACTTTACAATCGATTGATGAACTTATTGACAATTAATTTATTTATATAATAATGAAAAACCCTCGATTCGATTTAAACCTAGAAACATAAAATTCGTATCTTTTTAATAAATTGAAATCGAAGATCAGCAACATGCGTAATCGATGGTTTCTAGCGTGTTGGATTTATTTTTGCAGACAATCCGATTTGAGTTCGATTTCATCCTTGGATCGATCATCTTTTTTGGTTATTGAAGTGGCTTCTAGATGTGTTTCCTCGATTGCATCCTTGTGATTTAAATCAACGGAGGATTTTCTGATTGAGTATCCCGTATTTTATCCATTAAAATTGGGTATCGGCAGTTTACATTGACGGTTTAGGAGGAAAGGCCAGCTGTAAATTACATATGGCATAATATGCTAAAATTAAGCCTCTAATAACAAGTCATTAATTCAAAACTCTTATATATATACTAGCTTTTAAGAGCCCGTGCGTTGCACGACGACTCTTTAATCAAACAAACTGTAAACGTAACGGTATAATAAAACTACAAACTCATACCTATCTCTAAATGTTTAACCTTTAACCATGTTAACCCAAAATGACACCAAATTTAGTTATCGACCCAAATTCTTATCCAATGTACCCAAGTGACACAAATTCACTCAACAACTCTAAAATGACCTTGTTATCGCATTCTTTTCATCACTTGCAACGAATTAGCAGACAAAGGATCACTATTGCCACATTTCTTTTGTTCCATATTTATCACTTGGTTTTCGAAATTGTATTGAATTAAAAATCAGTCAAAAGAAATTAATGAAGCATGTAGCTAACAATGAATGGACCATAAGGATGAATCAGAAGAACGTTCAGAAAAATCCTTGAACAATGACCTTGTTATCACATTCTTTTCATCACTTTTAATTTCCGTCTTAGCTTCTTGATTTGGTGAAGCATTTATCTCATTAAGCATCTGTACATAATCAATCCACATCAAATAGAAAACACACTTCAAACAAAAAAATATAATTTAATAAAAAAGAGAGCCCATTAGGGGAATTGATAATCAAAACAAACCTGAGTAAAATTGAAGTTTTCTTCAACAGAGGAGACCGTAAAAGATTCAAAACCCTTACTTTAACTATCCGAGAAGTCGGAAATTTGAGGTTGAACCTGTAGAGGTTGAACCTGTAGTCCGTCACCCGCCAACATCTGCTAGACTTAAAAATCGAGTACCCACCTGATACAACATATAAAAAAATAGACATCAATTAGAACATGTAAAAAAAAATAGATGTCATTCCAAATATTTAAACAACTGGAAAATCATACCAGCCGTAGCAGATGCAAAATCATCCATTTGTTGTTCATTGGTATAGACAACACTCTAATGCAATTGTTTGTCGTTTATCACTATTGCTGCACAAAGCTTATAAAGTAATCAAAAACAAAAATGAGGCTCAGATGTGTATAAAATGATGCAAGAGAATATGAATTGTCATGGCTGCAACATGTAAGTTGTCGCGCCAAGATACAAAATCATTTTTTTCTCATTCATTAACCCAACTGTTACATGTTTATGATCATAGCCTATTTTTTATATAAGCATTCTCTATATGAATCTCATTCATTCTTAGTTGGAGTGGTGGGGATCAAAACACAATGGTTGACGCAAGTACCAACCCAACGACATTGTTGTTAATCTTCGCAAAGCACAAACTATTTTTCCTCAATCATTTAGCAACGAACAAAAGAAATGAGGCTCATATATATGTAAATCAAGAGTAAATGAATCGTCATGGCTGCAACTTGTAAGTTACCACGCCAAGATACGAATTCATTCTTTCTCATTACTCGAAGCAACTCCTACGTGTTCATCGTGACAGCCTATTTGTTTTAAAATTCTTTCTATAAACTTCATTCTTATTGGGAGCTATTAAGAGTATAAACACAATCGTTGACAAAAATGTAAACTAAACAGGAGAGTTACTAATCGTGGTTAAGCACACATATTTAGCTACCGAAGCTGACAGCCTGTTCGAGGCCGGAACATGAACTCGGCTTAGGCTGGGACATGAACTCGGCTTAGTCGATGCCAAGTCCGAAGACAAATGAGCCAAGGGAAAGCATTTCAATTCCCTGAAACATGTAATCGTATAAAGATAATTGAATACATAAAACAGCATTCATAGAATTAAAAGCAAAACACATATACAAAGTAAAATAGTAAGCATAGACTCGTCTATAATCAAAGGAGCAATAAACAGATGAATAAATTTATTTGGTTTCCTCACTTTGTTGTTTTTCAAATTAAAAGAAACTGTAACAAATAAAAAAAAATAGTTGTGTACTCATTTTAAACATGCTTGAAATTCACCATACATGGACTTGGATGCCCGTAAATTAATGAAAGCAATATAAACTTTGTTGTTTTGTTTATACTTGTATAAACGCAACAATAAAATTGAGCAGATGGAGATTAGGAGCTTAAAGGAGTAATTATTTGGAAACAAATTAGAATTAATAACATCAATCGATTGGAACAAAGAAGATAACATACTGTAACCCTAATTGCTTCCGGCAACTTAACTTGATTCTAAGAAATCAGAGTTAAGAGATAGGTCTTTCATAAATCGTGCAACAGACCCGTTGAATATCCAATTTATACTGAAAAATCGCAACCTTCTCTTTATGAATCTGGTGGTGCCACCGTTACACGCCATTAAGCAAATGATCGATGCAAAAGGTTTCATAGAACGATGAATTTAATTGGAATTCTTTTGTTGATTAAGAAAGGGGTTTTGATTGTAATCGATACAGAAAGGATGGACAGTGCAAAGGTTGTCTTTGAAGATTTTTCATCATGCAATTTTCTTGTTAATTCGATGCAGAAAGCGTATTGTTTAGGGTTTTTTATGTTGAAACTGGTGGGTTATTGGGGATAACCATCGGGACACGTGTTAATATTTGGTAATTAAGCAAATTAATTTTGATTAAATTGGTGATTTACACGTGGAAAAGGAGAGGAACAACTACCTAAAATCACTCAGCATGTGACACGTCAGCAGGACTCACACGCTTTATGTGAGGAATGGATGGAAGGGAAGGGAAGGGATATATATATATATATATATATATATATATATATATATATATATATATGGACAGGATCAATGGGGAAGTAACCAATCGGAGGAAGCAAAAAATTTTTTTTTTTTGGAATTTTTTTTCCGGCATCAAGATCACACAAAAATATGAACATTTAGAAGAGACACTTCGTGATGAATGTTATTATTTATGCGGGAAAACGATCGACAAAAATAACATTCAAGATAATATTGTTCGTGAAGAATATGAACGTTTTTTTTCATGTTTTGTGAAGTAAAATTTAGCCCGATTTAGAGTTTAAGGTTTAGGGTTTAGGGTTTGGTGTTTTGGGTTTATTCCATAAACCCAAAACACCAAACCCAAAACTCTAAACCGTTCGTGTTAAAAACTCAATTTAAATCCTAAATCTAAACCCTAAATCTAAACCCTAAATCTAAACCCTAAACCCTAAATTTCTAAACCCTAATATCTAAACCCTATAAACTCTAATATCTAAACCCTAATATCTAAACCCCAATAGCTAAAACCTCAATATACGCTCGAAAAACACGATAATTGTTATATATTACTTCTTCGAGCATTTTCCCGCTAAAATAAAAACATTTATCACAAAGTGTCTCTACTAAATGTTCATATTTTCATCTCATCTATAATGTTCGTGAACAAAGTTTTTTCAAAAAACGAAAAAAAAAAGTTTTTGCTTCCCCTCGCTTCCCCCCGATTGGTTACTTCCCTCTTGATCCTACCACTATATATATATATATATATATATATATATATATATATATATATATATATATATATATATATATATATATATATATATATATATATATATATTAAAATGCTATAATGATGATGTCATTATTAGGCTAATTTCTTTGTTAAGAAAAAATTAAAAAGAAAAAGAAAAAAAATCTAAATGTTGGGTGATGTCATCAATCTAAATAATTTTGAATTAAAATTAAATCTTATTAATTATTTATTATTATTAAATCTTATTAATAATGTTTTTAATTATTAAAATTAAACAATTTTGAATTATTTTAATTAATTATTTTGAAATGAGTACGAGAAGGTATAAAAGGTAGACAGAAGGAAACCAATTCTAAATTTATATTTTAATTTACACTTTTAAGATAAAATGACAACCAATATTATCTATTATGATTAGATGTGGATTGTTTAATATGCATTTTTGGTGTTTGATGAAATGTTCAGCTGACGGGTTTCTTAGTCGGACTTTGTGGTTCCACGAGTCATTAAACTAAATAACTTTAGCATTTATGCTCACTTAATACCTAAAACATATCATTAAACTGTTTCGTTTAAACAAACCCCTTGTTCTACGGGTCATTTCACTAGTATATATATATATATATATATATATATATATATATATATATATATATATATATATATATATATATATATATATAGGAGTGCTCAAATGAGAACATTCTCATTTTAAAGTTTGGTGAGAACACTTCTAAATCACATATTTAATTTAAATAATTAGATATATAATATATAATTGAAAAAGAAATAAAGAGGGTGTGCTGGTAATTATTGTATTAATAACGCATCAGACGGTTTTAAATTTATGATATGGTAACTGCTTCCTAAAATATAGTCCCATTATCTTTTATTTCGATTTCAATAAAAAAACATTTTTATACATCCATTTGGATTCATGTATCGAAGTATCAATAATCATGAAATTTGTTATTGAAATAAACCGGTAAATTAATTGCATAACATGTTGTTTCTAATTCAACGCATTCTATTTTATTTGATGCACCAAATCATATTCGACATATTTTATTTTATATTGATGCTCCAACTCATATTCATATTCAACACATCTTAACTAATATTTATCGTCCATTGTTAGTATTATGGATGCATGAATTCATTTTGTTGCATTTCATCATCAATTTATACCTAATACATCGATGCATGTAAATAAAACTACTATAAAATTGGAATGAATCATTTCCATTTTAGACGCATCCAAAATTATTTAAATGCAGTAACTTGAATTCAATGTCTAGGGGTATTGATGTTTGCATCCCAAATATTGAAGAATGTTAGCGCCATTAAAAAATTATTGGAGTATGTTAGAAAATTTTGTACATACTAAAGAGGATAATAGATTGGATTGAACTCAGTATTTATCATCCCTTTTCTGGAAAATAAGAAAAAGATAAAGCACGTGAGATTAAAGGGGAAGTGAAAAATCCCTATTGTACCCTTTATTTTGACTTTCATTAAATGTGACTGTGTGAGAGTGTAAATAAATATGTGGCTAATAAGTGTTCTTACCATTTCTCAAAATAAGAACATTATTATGGAAACACTACTCTATATATTGTTATAATAATAATAATAATAATATAGATATGGATAGTCAATTTTGGTGTATACATATAGTCAATTTTGGTACACAAAGTATGTATTTTTATATTGAGATTTTAGGCTATAAATACTCATGAATGCAAGCATTAAACTTGCACCATTTCTCACACTTACAAAGTGTTTCTTTCTTTCTCTCCATTATCATCTTTGTTCTTACACTTCATTATTAGTATTCTAAATCAAGAATCAAATCACTAAAGGTAGTTATAAGCCTACTGAATTATAACATCAAGAATCAAACCACTAAAGGTAGTTATAAGCCTACTGAATTATAACACGTTATCAGCACGATAATCTTAATACTAAATATGGTTGGCTCTGCCACCAAAATGATATATGGTCGGTTATACCACCAAAATGATATATGGTCGGTTATACCACCAAAATGATATATGGTCGGTTATACCACCAGAATGATATAGGTCGGTTATACCACCTGAAAAAATATATGGTCGACACTGTCGCCAAATTTTCATTTATGTTTACTAATATTTATATTTTTGTTATATAACATTTATTTATGATTGCTTACACATGGTCGACACTGTCACCTACTTATCATTTATGTTATATTAAATTTATGTTTAAAGTTTATATACTTATGAATATAAATTGACTCTAATTTATCATGATGTTTGTTTTAATTTTTGATAATAGAAAATGTCGAATCTGGAAAAGCTTAAATTTACTCCTTTAGAATCAACTGGAAACAACTACATGCCATGGGTTATAAAAGTAAAAATGCATCTTAAATCAATGGGCATTCTTGAAACCATAAATGAAAACAACACTTGTTCTGAAAAAGAACAAGCTACGGCATGTTGCTTTATTCATCAACATATTGATGAATGCTTACAAAATAATTATGTGACTGTAGAAGATCCCCATGTTTTATGGGAAGGTCTCAAAAGCAGATTCAATAATCAAAGAGAAATTTTACTTCCAGCTGCAATGGAACAATGGAGAACATTAAGGTTCCAAGACTTTAAGAAAGTAAATGAATACAGCTCAGCTCTGTATAATACATGTTCACAACTTAAATTCTGTGGACATGAAATTAGTGATGCAGACATGATGGAGAAAACTTTCTCCACAATGAATGCTGCAAACATCACAGTGCAAAGAAATTTGAGAATGCTAAAGTTCAAAACATATCCTGAACTTAATTCATATCTCTTAGTTGCAGAGCAAAATGATGAGCTATTAATGAAAAATCAGCAATCCCGTCCTACTGGTACACTTGCAATCCCTGAAGCAAATACTGCAAATAATTATAAACAGGGACAAGGACGCGGGCAAGGTCGTGGTTATAATAACCATCACCATCATCATGCCAAAAGCCATAACTATGGTAGAAACCATCCTTATGGTAATGGTAATGGGCGTGGACGTGGTCGTGGTCGTGGCCGTGGTGGTCAAAGAAATAGTAATCCACGAAAATATAAATATCCACCACAAAACAAGCCCATTAAACAAGATGTTGAAGAAAATTCTTCTAAAAATTCTGAAGAATCTTGCTACAGATGTGGTAGAATGGGCCACTGGGCTAATACTTGCCGAACATCTAAACATCTTGTTAAGATGTATCAGGATTCGCTGAAAGGTAAAGAAAAGGAAGTAAATTTTGTGGATAATATTGATCCAACAGTCACTGAGAAACCATCTGATTTATATGAAGATTTCTTGAATGTTTAAGTTGTGTGTCTTTTGAAAAATAAACGATTTAATATCGTCTGTCTTTGTCATTATGTTTGCTAAATGTTTCAGTACTATCTATTTGCGTTTAAAATATTGTGTAATATTAATGTACTCACTATTTATTTCTTATATATGAAGTTCAATATGAATTTTGCTGGAATACAACATCAATCAAGTGGTGGAGATCTCTGTATAGCAGACAGTGGAACTACACACACTATACTTAAATCCGAGAAATATTTTATTGATCTAAAACCAACGGAAGGAACTATACATACAATATCAGGACCTGCTAACTTGATAAAAGGGATAGGAAAGGCAAATATCATACTACCAAATGGTACAAAATTTTTAATAAATGATGCCTTATTTTCTCCCAAGTCAAGCAGAAATTTATTGAGTTTCTCCGACATATACCTTAACGGGTATGATTATCAGTCAGTGACAACAGAAAATGAGAAATATTTAAGTATCACTGACAAGAGTCATGTGGTTGAAAAACTGCCAAGACTTAGTTCTGGATTACATTATACACATATAAATGTACCAGAAATACATATGGTAGTTAACGAAAAATATATTGATCCTGGTGTATTCAGTTTATGGCATAACAGATTAGGCCATCCAGGATCAACAATGATGAAAAGGATTATTGAATGTACTCATGGACATCCACTAAAGGATAGAAAAATCCATCATGATACAATGGTTCCATGTACATCTTGCTCTCTTGGAAAATTGATAACTAGACCCTCACCACTTAAGGTTGAGAAAGAATCACCAATGTTTCTTGAAAGAATTCAAGGTGATATATGTGGACCAATTCATCCACCATGTGGACCATTTAGATATTTCATGGTTCTAATAGACGCATCTAGCAGATGGTCTCATGTTTGTCTGTTATCAAGCCGTAATGTGGCATTTGCAAAATTTCTTGCCCAAATTATTAAATTGAGAGCTCATTTTCCTGATTACACCATTAAAAGGGTGAGACTTGATAATGCTGGTGAATTTACATCTCAAGCATTTAATGACTATTGCATGTCTATAGGAATTGTTGTTGAACATTCTGTTGCTCATGTGCATACACAAAATGGTTTAGCCGAGTCATTGATTAAACGTTTACAGTTAATCGCTAGACCATTGATAATGAGAACAAAACTCCCTGTATCTATATGGGGTCATGCAATTTTACATGCTGCTGCATTGATTCGCATCAGACCAAGTGCAAGTCATAAATATTCCCCCCTACAACTTGCTTTTGGTCAAGAGCCAAATATTTCCCATCTTAGAACATTTGGTTGTGCAGTGTATGTTCCAATTGCGACACCACAACGTACAAAAATGGGTCCTCAAAGGAGGTTGGGAATATATGTTGGATATGAAACATCTTCAATATTAAGGTATATTGAACCTATGACAGGTGACGTTTTTACAGCACGTTTTGCTGATTGTCATTTTAATGAAACATTGTTCCCTAGATTAGGGGGAGAAATGAAAAATAAAGAAAATGATGTTTCATGGTGTGAACCTCAATTAAAGTATCTTGATCCTCGCACAAAAGAATGCGAGACAGAAGTTCAAAAGATAATGCATATACAAGAACTTGCAAATCAATTGCCTGATGCATTTACAGATACAAAAACGGTGACAAAATCATATATACCAGCAGTAAATACTCCAGCTCGAATTGAAATTCCAAAAGCTGGCAATAACGTCACTCATGAATCTTTGCCACGTCAGAAACGTGGAAGACCAATCGGTTCAAAGGATAAAAATCCTCGAAAAAGAAAATCAACTGATAATGAAGTAAAAGAAAGTGTTCAAGAAGAACCACAAATCAGTACTCCTACTGCAGAGGAGATTGATGATGTCAATACAGAAATTGCAATCAATTATGCATATTCAAAAATATTATGGAACCGAAATGAAATGAAAAATCTTGATGAGAAATTTTCATTTAATGTTGCATATGACATCATGAATAATGATGATGATCCAGAACCAACATCTATGGTTGAATGTCAAAATAGACATGATTGGGCTCAATGGAAAGAAGCAATACGAGCTGAATTAGAATCACTCAATAAAAGAAAAGTTTTCGGATCCATCATTCTCACTCCTAAAGATGTGAAACCTGTAGGATACAGATGGATTTTTTGTCCGAAAAAGAAATGAGAAAAATGAAGTTACAAGGTATAAAGCTAGACTTGTAGCTCAAGGTTTTTCTCAAAGACCGGGAATTGATTATGAAGAAACTTATTCTCCTGTTATGGATGCAATTACTTTTAGGTACTTAATCAGTCTGGCAGTTTCTAAAAATTTAGAAATGCATCTCATGGATGTTGTGACTGCTTATCTATATGGATCACTTGATAGTGATATATATATATGAAGATACCTGAAGGATTTAAGGTACCAGAAGCATCAAATGCAAAACCCAAAGAAATGTATTCGATTAAATTACAAAGATCTTTATATGGGTTAAAACAATCGGGACGTATGTGGTATAACCGATTAAGTGATTACTTGATAAGCAAAGGGTATACAAATAATCTTACTTGCCCTTGTGTTTTCATTAAGAAAACAACATCCGGATATGTGATCATAGCTGTTTATGTTGATGATCTTAACATCATAGGTACAAATAAAGAGATCCATGAAGCCATTCAACTTCTAAAGAAAGAATTTGAAATGAAAGATCTCGGAAAAACCAAGTATTGCCTTGGTTTACAAATTGAGCATATGCCTAATGGTTTACTTGTACATCAAACAACATATACTGAAAAGATTTTGAAACGTTTCAATATGGACAAGGCAAAACCATTAAGTACTCCTATGGTTGTTAGATCACTCAATGTTGAAGCTGATCCATTTCGTCCATGTGAAGATCAAGAAGACATTCTTGGACCAGAAGTACCATATCTTAGTGCAATTGGAGCTCTTATGTATCTTACAAATTGTACAAGACCTGACATTTCTTTTGCAGTTAATTTGTTGGCAAGGTTCAGCTCTGCTCCTACCAAAAGACACTGGAATGGGATCAAACACATATTTCGATACCTTCGAGGAACTACTGATTTAGGATTATTTTATTCTAACGAATCAAAACAAGATTTGGTTGGTTATGCAGATGCAGGTTATTTATCTGATCCACATAAAGCTAAATCTCAAACTGGATATGTATTCCTAAATGGAGGTACTGCAATATCATGGCGTTCTCAAAAACAAACACTTGTTGCTACATCGTCAAATCATGCCGAAGTGATTGCATTACATGAAGCTACTCGAGAATGTTTTTGGTTGAGATCAATGACACAACTCATTACTGATTCTTGTGGACTAGAACGCGATAAAAGTCCAACAACTATCTATGAAGATAATGCAGCTTGCATAGCACAGATGAAAGAAGGGTATATCAAAAGTGACCGAACAAAACACATACCACCTAGATTCTTCTCATACACTCAAAATCTCATTAAGGACAACCAGATTGAAATGAGATATGTGCAATCTAGCAAAAACTCTGCTGATCTTTTCACGAAAGCACTTCCAACTGCTATTTTCAGAACACACGTTCATAACATTGGCATGAGACATGTTCAAAAGATGTAACAGCTGAAGCGATGTCTACTTGAGGGGGAGTCAACTTCATGCTGCACTCTTTTTCCCTTAGCTAAAGTTTTTTCCCACTGGGTTTTCTTTAGCAAGGTTTTTAACGAGGCAGTAATTTATAGTTGATCTTCAACAAAATAAAATTGCTATCCAAGGGGGAGTGTTATAATAATAATAATAATAATATAGATATGGATAGTCAATTTTGGTGTATACATATAGTCAATTTTGGTACACAAAGTATGTATTTTTATATTGAGATTTTAGGCTATAAATACTCATGAATGCAAGCATTAAACTTGCACCATTTCTCACACTTACAAAGTGTTTCTTTCTTTCTCTCCATTATCATCTTTGTTCTTACACTTCATTATTAGTATTCTAAATCAAGAATCAAATCACTAAAGGTAGTTATAAGCCTACTGAATTATAACATCAAGAATCAAACCACTAAAGGTAGTTATAAGCCTACTGAATTATAACATATATATATATATATATATATATATATATATATATATATATATATATATATATATATATATATATATATATATATATATATGTGTGTGTGTGTGTGTGAGAGAGAGAGTGGGGTCAAAATAAGAAGATGTACGGAAAAAAAACCATGTGAAGAGGGTAAAATCAAGGGGTCTCATAAAGTCAAAAAAAATTCCATGTGTTGGGCCACATATACCCTGTCATCGTACACTCATACATTACCATGGTTTTCGGCTTCACCTAAAATGTCACGTTGCATTACATCAACTTAAATAATTATAATTGCATTTATTCCACTTTTCGTTTCATTTATATTTTCTTTTCATTTTTTATTGGTTGGCGATTCAAGGTGGAGTTTTGGTAAGAGAGGTTTTAAGCTATAGACAATGTTTAAGAGACGGGATGGATGTTCATTGTGGATGGTGTGCGGAATATGTGGAATCCGTTGATCATCTTCTTCTTCATTGTTCGTGGTCATTTCATATTTGGGCGGACTTGTTTAGTTGGTGGAATATTTGTTGGACTATGCCCGCTTCTATTTTGAAATTTTCGCACGATTGGTGTCATGGCATGGGTATTAAGGCCTCGAAGTTTTGGAGTTTAATTAGCCCGGCTACCATATGGGCGATTTGGAATGCAAGAAATGTGGCTTTGTTTAATGGAGTGTATACGTGTTGGATCGGTGTATTATCGCGCATAAAGTTCAAGGTGTTTCAATGGTTAACTAATGCAAAATTAAAATCATCAATTCTACATTTGGCTTGATCAACCTTGACTTCTGTAATAGTTAGCAATGAAGTTGTATGTTTTTCATTGATGTTAAAGCTCATGTTCAAGGCTACTGTTTTCGTTTCTTTTAAGGGTGTATTTTTTTTTCTTTATTAGTATTGATGTATAACTCTAATGGGCTTAAGTGAGTGGACAATTAGTATTGTAAGTCCAGCTTTTTGTTGTATCTCCTGATTTTTCACTTTCTGTGAAAAATTATTTATATTCAATTACATGTTTTTTGAAAGAAAAAAAAAAACATTAGTTCAGAGACCTGTGGAATCACGGGATTTTAAAGATAAATTTATTAAATGATATATTATATTTGAAGAATGTTATTTAACCATGATGTGGATGCGGACGTCATATAAATCAACATGTAGATAAAGTAACAGAATTCGTGAAGTTCGACGAAAATAGAAAACATCAATGTTTAACCGAATACTCAAAACAACCACAATCAAAAATTGCAATTCAAAAGCATAGTCTTAAAATACAAAACGTTAAAAAAAACGAAAGAAATATCATCTTAAAAATTCATTACTTCCTAAAATCATCACGTTTGAAGAATACTTACCAAAATATTTAAATTAGAAAGCTTCACTACCAACTATTACATGGCACATCACAACTAAATTGAAGTTTTTATCAGCACATTAACTTTAAAAGATGCCTATAACTCTCATTATTGACCTTTTGGTAGGTTTCAATGTTGTTTGTGAGTTAATGAGTACACAACCACCTTTTCACAGATTTAGTCACTTTGTGCTATATGCAAAGTATATTAATAAAGAACAAAAAATATATAAACTCAAACTTTAAGTTTAGTTGCATTGAATTGTGAGTGTACTAATAATATGAATATAAGTGACAACTTTTCTCAATTTGAGCTTGTACATAATTGTGGTTTTACCAACTACATCTAAACCGACCATCAGAATGAAAATCTCTACATTAATGAACAATTACTTAAATATCTTAATTAAAAGCAAAAAGAAGCTCCGGAGCCACCACCATCACTTTAAATCACTTTAAAACAACAATAAGAATAACATTAATAACATTAAAAATTAAAACAATGTTTAAGAACCACTACCATCTTTGTATAATAAAGATGTTCACCTGATAAGCCTACAGTTTGTTCAACCAAGTGTTCCACAGAACCATCACCATAACAGTGTACTTTTATATATTTTCAATTCTACAAAATCAACATAAGAAACAATAAGATTAACGAAAAAAATGGGTAGAAACTTGAGTTATTTCATTTTAAGTTTTAACGAAAAAATTAGCATAAGAAATGGTTGGGTCAAAAGCCATGTTATTGATTTTAGTCATGAACCTTCCGATAATCTCGACTTTAAAATTTGTCTCACCAACATTCGCATGAACCCGCCCATTAGTCAAGAAACATCCTCCTACAACACTTTTCATTTCATATAACCTATGCAAACAAACTTGCCACACTAAACTACTTATAAAAGGATCAGATAAGAATTATTTTAGGTTGCAAAATTAACATTGAATAAGTCAAAAGAGATGTTATCAATGCCTATATAGTTGATATTTTGTTATATAGATAACATAAACACAATTTGACAACTCACAAGTAAATGGGTCAAAATGGCCACTCTTAATTAAAACTACAAATACGCTAAAATGATGCATGACTTTATCGTAAGTATCATAATAACTGTAGGGCATAGATAAATCACCTTTGGAAAGTATAAATGTGTAAGAAACAAATACAACTAATTAACAGAAGTAGAAATACATCTTTTGGATATAAATACATCTTTGTGTATATTAAGCAACCAATGAGAACGCGACATGTGACGCGAAAATCATATGTGATTGGAAAAAAAAAATTCAAACTTTTTTTTAAAAAAAAAAAATTTGTAGAAATTTTTTTTTTTTAAAATTACATGTGATTTACCTGCACAATCACATACGATTGAATTGTACAATCACATGTGATTGGATTTAACATGCATAATCAAATGTGATTGGGTTTACCACATGCAATTGACATGCAAAATCACATTTTATTGTAAAAAAAAATTTCAAAAAAAAAAAAATCGAATAAAAAAATTTAAAAAAATTATTTTATATCGAATTTTTTTTTTTTTACAATCACATGTGATTATCGCGCCACATAAAGAAAATTCGAAAAAAAAAATTGGAATAAAAAATATTTTATTTCGAATTTATTTTTTTACAATCACATGTGATTTTCGCGCCACATGTCGCGCTTTCATTGATTCCTTGAATTTCAAGTAAATTAATGAATGTAAGGGATTACAACTCTATGTATATGTATGCTAATATAACTTTAGTGAGACCGGCCAATATGACCTTTTGTTACACGATTTGGATGGCCAGGTGTGCAAGTGAATGAAGCCACTTAATCTACTAATACATTGTAATGAATTAATTTGTTATTGTTATAAAAGTAAGAAAAAGTGTCTGCCAATTTCATATGAATCCAAATGAGCATGATAAACGTACAGTAAATTCTTGTATTATAAATACCCATGAGATGTAAACATTCGATACACTTCTTACTTGAATATATTTCATATACTCACTTCTTTCATCTTTAATATCTATTAGTAGTCTGTAGTCCAGAATCAAGCCTAAAAGGTAGTCATAAACACCTAAATTATAACACGTTATCAGCACGAAGTGCTCCGTATAATCAAGGTTTATCTAAGCAAGCACAAGTCACTAATCAAGGTAAGAAATTCTTTAACGATATCTTCTATTATTTATTAGTAAGGTAAATATTATTATCATCATAAGTTATATATAGTCGGTTATACCGCCTGAATTATATTTCTGTAATCTAACTTTTATTAACTTCACTAACATTTATATTTATGTTATTTAAGTTATATATGGTCGGTTATACCGCCTGAATTATATTTCTGTAATCTAACTTTTATTAACTTCACTAACATTTATTTTTAAGTTATTTAAGTTATATATGGTCGGTTATACCGCCTGAATTATATTTATGTAATCTAACTTTTATTAACTTCACTAACATTTATATTTATGTTATTTAAGTTATATATGGTCGATTATACCGCCTGAATTATATTTCTGTAATCTAACTTTATTAACTTCACTAACATTTATATTTATGATATCTAACATTTATGATTACTTATGCAATTAATCATTATTTATTTCATGCATACTAATATTTATTCTTAAAATTTATTATTTATGCATAATATGTTTATTCTCTAAATCTTCGTATTTATACTAAACGTATTTATACTAAATGTATTTATAGTAATCATATTTGTACTAATAAAATTCTTTTATTAAAATTATTATTAATACAACTAGTACATAACAGTCGTTAACGTCAACTAACGACGTTACAACGGTCATATATACATAACGGTTGTTAACGTCAACTGACAACGTTACAACGACTATATTTTTCAAATATAAAATAAACATCTCCGTTTTCACATTTTCACAAATCAATCTTCATTTTCTCAGATTACCACCCTCAAAAAGTTTTTTTGTAAAGATGATTCACACAAGGATGATTTTTCCTATTGTATTGGTCATACTAACTATCATCGTTGTTGCTAATATACCACCGGATGAACCTATATTCTATCCTGCTCTTGTGATTTTATCATTTGTAATCATGTCGTTATTCTGTTGTTTGTTACTTATGAATTTAAAATGATTCTAATTTCATTTTATTATTTGTCTATGAATAGAAGTTGATTATGATTATGATTTATGTTGTTCATCTTTTTTGATAATAGAAAATGTCGAATTTGAAAAGGCTTAAATTTACTCCTTTAGAATCAAGTGAGAACAACTACTTAACATGGGTTATGAATGTAGAAAAACATCTCGAATCAATCGGTATTTTAGAAACCCTGAATGAAAATAACAATTGTTCAGAACAAGAGAAAGCAATAGCAAGTATTTTTCTTAGCAAACATATTGACGAGTCCTTAGAATCTACATATTATATGATCGAAGATCCAAGTGTATTATGGAAAATACTCAAAGATAGATACGATATTAATTATCAAGAAATAACGGTGATCCATGAAAGAATAAAATTGAAGATGTTAGTAGACGCTCTTATAAGAATCCCAGAGATTCTTATTAATGATCTGGTAACATGGATCATCAGTCTAATATTTCTTGAATACATGAACATCTTGTTTATCTCTACAAATAAGTCCCAAAAGAAAAGAAAATGAGAGTGAATCTGTTGAAAAATCTTGATTAAATAAACCGTTAGCTATCTTGAGACTTGAACGGTTTGAATTTTCTAAGATGCCTAGCTTGTTATGTATCACTCATAAATAAATGGTTTTAGACCATAATACATATGTTTATTAAGTGTTATCTTTTATGTACTTCAGATTGTAACTTGTTTGCATGCAATATAATTTGATTATCTTGCTGAAATATAACTCATTATTTGCTTATCTTATTTGAAATTTTAGTATGAATCTTGCTAAAATACAACATCAATTAAATGGTAAAGACCTATGTATTGCAGATAGTGGTAACATACAAATCTAAGAAATATTTCATTGATTTAAATCAAATGAAAGAATTATAAATGCTATATCAGGTCTTGCAAACTTGATATAAGGAACGGAAAAGGCAAAAATATATATTACCAAATGGTACGAATTTTCTGATAAACAATGCTTTGTTTTCTCCCAAATCAAAGAGAAATTTGTTAAATTTCTCTGATATATATCATAATGGATATGATTATCAGTCAATGATAACCGAAAATGAGAAATACCTATGTAGCACCGAAAAGTGCATATGATGAAAAGCGCAGCGCATATGATTAAAAGCGCATATGATAAAAGGCGCATATTATAAAAAGCGCAGCGCATATGATTAAAAGTGCATATGATGAAAAGCGCATATGATAAAAAACGCATATGATGAAAAATGCATATGATGAAAAACACAGCGCATATGATTAAAAGCGCATATGGTGAAAAGGATATATGATGAAAAGCGCATATGGTGATTAATGAAAAAGCACATATGGTGATTAATGAAAAACACATATGGTGATTAATGAAAAGCACATATGGTGATTAATGAAAAGAATATTGAGAAAGAATCACCAATGTTTCTTGAAAGAATTCAAGGTTATATATATGGACCAATTCATCCATCATGTGGACCATTTTGATATTTCATGGTTCTAATAGACGCATCTAGCGGATGGTCTCATGTTTGTGTGTTATCAAGCCGTAATATGGCATTTGCAAAGTTTCTTGCACAAATTATTAAATTGAGAACACATTATTCTGATTACACCATTAAAAGGATGAGACTTGATAATGCTGGTGAGTTAACATCTCAAGCATTTAATGATTATTATATGTCTACAGGGATTGTAGTTGAATATCATGTTGCTCATGTGCATACACAAAATGGTTTAGCCGAATCACTAATTAAACGATTGCAGTTAATAGCTAGACCATTGATAATGAGAATAAAACTCTCAGTATCTGTATGGGGTCATGCAATTTTACATATTGCATCATTAATTCACTTTAGACCAAGTGCAAGTCATACATATTCTCCCTTGCAACTTGCTTTTGGCCATCAGCCAAATATTTCCCACCTTAGAACATTTGGTTGTGTGATTTATATGTTCCTATCGCACCACCACAACGCACTAAAATGAGGTCTCAAAGAAGGATGAGAATATATGTTGGATATGAAACATCTTCAATCATAAAATATATTGAACGCATAACGGGTGATGTTTTTACAGCACGATTTGCTGATTGTCACTTTAATGAAACATCGTTCCCTAGATTAGGGGGAGAAATAAAAAATAAAGAAAATGATGTTTCATGGTGTGAACCTCAATTAATGTATCTTGATCCTCACACAAAAGAATGCGAGACCGAAGTTCAAAAAATAATGCATATGCAAGAACTTGCGAATAAATTACCTAATGCATTTACAGATACAAAAAGAGTGACTAAATCATATATACCAACAGCAAATGCTCCATCTCGAATTGAAATTCCAAAATCTGGCAATAATGTCACTCTTGAGTCTTTGACACGCTAGAAACGTGGGAGACCAATTGGTTCCAATGATAAAAATCCTCGAAAAAGAAAATCAGCTGATAATGAGGTAAAAAAAGGTGTTCAAGAAGAACAACAAATCAATATTCCTTCTGCAGAGGATACTGACGATGTAAATACATAAATTGCAATAAATTATGCAATATTATGGAACCGAAACAAAATGACAAATATTAATATTCATATAATCTTACAATGACATCATGAATAAAGATGATGATCTGGAACCAAAATCTGTCATTGCATGTCAAAATAGACATGATTGGACTCAATGGATAGGAGCAATACGAGCTGAATTAGAATCACTCAATAAAAGAAAAGTTTTCGGATCAATCGTTATCACTTTTAAAGATGTGAAACGTATGAAATAAAAAATGAATTTTTATCCGAAAAAGAAATGAGAAAAAATGAAGTTACAAGATAAAGCTAGACTTGTAACTCAAGATTTCTCTCAAAGACCATGAATGGATTATGAGAAAAACGTATTCTCCTGTTATGGATGCAATTACTTTTAGATAATCAGCCTAACAGTTTCTAAAAATTTAGAAATGCATCTCATGGATGTTATTACTACTTATTTAAATGAATCACTTGATAGTGATATATACATGAATATCCATGAAGGGTTTAAGTATCAGAAACATCTAATATAAAATCCAAAGAAATGTATTCCATTGAATCACAAAGATTTTTATATGGGTTGATACAATAGTATAACTGATTAAGTGATTACTTGATAAGAAAAAATACAAATAATCTTATTTGAACATGTGTTTTTATTAAGAAAACAATGTCCAGATATGTGATTGTAAGTTGTTTTTGTCAATGATCATAACATCATATGAACAAATAAAGAGATCTATGAAATCATTCAACTTCTAAAAAAATTTAAATGAAAGATCTTGAAAAAAAACCAAGTATTGCCTTGGATTGCAAATTGAGCATATGCTTAATGGTTTACTTGTACATCAAACAAACTATACCGAAAATATTTTAAAACATTTTTAAAGACAAAACCATTGGTTGATATATCACTCAATATTGACACTAATTCATTTCATCCCCGTGAAGATCATGAAGATCTTTACGGATCAGAAGTTCCATATCTTAGTGCAATTGGGGTTATTATGTATTTTACAAATTGTACAAGACCTGACATTTCTTTTGCAGTTAATTTGTTGACAAATTTCAGCTCAACCCCTACAAAAAGACATTGAAATGGGATCAAGCAGATATTTTGATACCCTTGAGGAACTGCTGATTTAAAATTATTTTATTCTAACACTTCAAAACAAGATTTGGTTGATTATGTATATGCAGGTCATTCATTAAATCCTCATAAAGATAAATCTCAAACTCGATATGTATTCCTAAATGGAGGTACCACAAAATCATGGCGTTCTTAAAACAAACACTTGTTGCAACATCATGAAATCATGACGAAGTGATTGTATTATATGAAACTACTCAAAAATGTGTTTGGTTGAGATCAATGACACAAATCATTATTGATTCTTGTGGACTAGAACGCTATAAAAGACCAACAACTATCTTCACCAACAACTATATATGAAGATAATGCAGCTTGCATAATACAAATGAAAGAAGAGTATGAAAAGTGACAGAACAAAATATAAATGCTGACGAGGCGTGATAGTGCTCCAAATGAACATATATTTAGTCGCAATATCATCCCAATATGTAAAGTTTTTAGTTGTAATTATTCTATTTTTAAGTTGTAATCGTTTAAATAAATAAATGCGAAGACGAAGCACGAAGATTAAAGAATTGAAGAAAAAGTGCCACTAAAACTGGAAAAGGGTCCTTAAAGCCATAGTGCACTCAAAAACGTCCTAAAAAGTGAGTTAAAGACTTGCACGGATTTTGGGAGTTAAGGAAAATAATTTTTTGTGCAAATTACAAATTGCAAAACGCAAAGTACAAGATATCTACGCGTACGAAAAGACGTTCGAAAATCCAGAACCGGGACCTGAGCCAACTATCAACGCACGACGCAACGGACCTAAAATTACAAGTTTACTATGCACAAGAATATAATATAATATATATATAATTATATAAATTATATATATATTTATTAAATTATGTCGACAAGCTAGAAACAAAGCAAAACAGCTAGATCCCCAGAAGGCAGAAATTCCATGCGATTGCATGGATGAAAATTCCAGGCCAGGTCCTATAAATGCAACGAATTCTGGCCGAGTTCTTTACACAATATCAATATCTCTCTGTATCTTAATATATATATATATATATATATATATATATATATATATATATATATATATATATATATATATATATATATATATATATTATATATATTTATAATATATATTAGTTTAGTTTTATATTAGGTTAGTTTGGGTTATGTAAAGGTTATTTTACGGGTTTTAAAGTCGAAGTTCTGTCTGTGTAAAGCTACGCGATAAATACTCAATGTAAGTTATGTTCTCCTTTTTAAAAATTAATGTCTCGTAACTAAGTTGTTATTGTGCTTATTTGAGCCGAAGTAATCGTGATGTTGGACTAAATATTAAGACGGGGTTATTGAACTTTGGACCATAATTGGGGTTTGGACAAAAGACCGACACTTGTGGAAATTGGACTATGGGCTATTAATGGGCTTTATATTTGTTTAACTGAATGATAGTTCGTTAATTTAATATAGAGATTTACAATTTAAGGTGTTTATAAATAACCACATACACTCGATCAGATACGATGGGCGGGATATTTATAAGTACTAATAATTGTTCATTTGACCGGACACGGGGATGGATTAATAGTAAATGGACTCATTAAAACAGGGGTGGATTACATACAAGGAAAATTGGTGTAATTGTTAACAAAGTACTAAAACCTTGGATTACACACAGTCGATAACCTGGTGTAATCATTAACAAAGTATTAAGACCTTGTTACAGTTTAAGTCCCCAATTAGTTGGAATATTTGACTTCGGGTATAAGGGTAATTTGACGAGGATACTCACACTTTATAATTATGGCCAATGGACTGTTATAGACACAAACCAAATAGACGTATCGAATAATCCAGGACAAAGGACAATTAACCCATGGTAATAAATTAAAATCAAAACGTCAAATATCATGATTACGGAAGTTTAAATAAGCATAATTCCTTTATTTTATATTTCCTATTACTTTTATTTACTGTCATTTTATTTATTGTCATTTAAATATTGTTATTTATTTTACGCACTTTAATTATTGTCATTTATCTTTACGCTTAAAAATATAAATTCGACAAACCGGTCATTAAACGGTAAACCCCCTTTTTATATTATTACTATATATAATTATATATATTTTGTACAAATATAATTGTTTAAAAATATAGTGTAGAATAAGTTGTCTTCCTGTAGAACGAACCGGACTTACTAAAAACTATACTACTCTACGATTAGGTACACTGCCTATAGTGTTGTAGCAAGGTTTAGGTATATCCCATCTGTAAATAAATAATTAAAACTTGTGTAATTTGTATCATATTTCGTAATAAAAATAATAGTATTTCGTACCCCACGCTGCATCATCAAGTTTTTGGCACCGCTGCCGGGGAAGCGGCGAAACGCTATATTTTTAATATATATTTGTATAAATATATTTATTTATAATTTTTAGAAAAACAATATAAAAAAAACCTGGACTGACAGGCCATGCGATCGCATGACCCATCAGCCTAAACCCCATGCGATCGCATGGGGTGGTCTGACACGTCTGACCTGGTACGCCATAAATGCAGTTAGGGTTTTTAATTTATAATTATTATTAATTTGGGTTTTAATTAGTTTATAATTTTAGTTTTAATTTATAATTTGCAATTTTAAGTTTATTTATTATTATTAAATATATAGATTAATATTTTTATATAATAATAATATAAAAATAATATTTTTATAAAATTTATATTTTTATCATTTTAGTTATAATTTTTATTTTTATCGTTTATTTTATATTTGTCGTTCGTAATATTAGTTTTGTAGTTATAGATTTGCCGTAGATTTTTAGTTTTTTTTTTAGGTTATGCCGTAAAATCCCTTAAGTGCTTTTTCTTTAGATTTAAGATTTAGGCGCTTTAGAATTTTGCGACACCATTTTTTGCTTTGATTTGTAATAGATTTTAGTGCCAATTTAAGTAATTTTCATTTTCTGAATAAAATTGCATTTACCTTTAGACCTTTAGGCGCAACTTTTTAGATATAATTTTTAGATTTTTAAGTTTCGACGTTTTTCTTTCTGATTTTTATTTTTCGACGTTTTTCGACGCTCTTTTTCTTTTTCGTTTCTAAGCGCTAGTTTTTAGGATATAGATTTTTATTTTTAAATTTCGACGAAAAAATTATTGTAAGCGATTGAATTAATAGACACCAATTTTCTGGTTCGTAGTAATAGTTGGATTTGTTAGTGGTGAGTTGTGGGCTTCCGATTTAAAGGGTCCTGGCTACCTGATGTATCTATTGGCTATTCGAAACGTGGGCAAAATCAGAAAAGTGTATTAATTTAAAATTTAAGTAAAAAGTGTAGTATGGAAAATCTCGAAAATATTTTGGAAACTCTTTATGATATACGAAATCAATACTCTCAAACGAGTATTGATGAAAATTCGTTCGGTCAATCTTGGATCACGAATAATGAAACAATAACTGGTTGTGAAATCTGTGGAGATTATCACTCAACATGGGAATGTTATTATTACGTTCCTATGAAAAATTATGCACCCATGGAACCTGAATGGAATGATTATGAAGAATACAATTCAAATTGGGATTATTCCCAAGAATATATCTAAACTCAACAACCAGAAGACAAGGAAAATTATGTGTCTGAAAATTCTTTAGATTATATGAAAATCAAATTCGAAGAACTTGCTGCTCAAAATGAACAAATGATAGAATTTGTAAATAGGAAAGCTGAAACTCTATCAGATTACACACCTGTTAATCTGAGGAGTATTGTGCAAGAAAATCTCATATCATCGAATTTTGATGAATTCGAGAGCTCCGAAATCACCAATTATCCCGATGATACTTTTTATTCAGCTTTACCAATTTCACAACATATCGACACATTAGCCTCTACCGACGAAATCATCAATCCATTAATGGATGAAGAAGAAGAAAGGGTGACAAATTGGTACTCTTGGGAAAACGATAACGTTGAAAATTTTACCCCCAAGACCAAAATGGTGGGACCGATAAGTACCGTTAATGAAGAAGAATCTACTTCGATCCCTAAATTCACCATTCCACAACCTTCCAACCCAATATTCTCAATAGACGAGTCATCTACCGAAAATGAACTACGAGCTGTAATAGATAATGACACCTCGGATTTCACCCAATTGGGTAATAGAGGTGAAATCTTTGATCCCGAGAATGAACGGAAGGAAATGTTAGGAATTGTCCACCCTATAGAAATATGTATGTCGGTGTATAACGATCCATTTGACCAAGAACCAGAAAAGAGACATATCCATTTACTAAAAGCTACACTTAAAAAAGAATTAAGTAGTGACGATCGGGTGGGCCTAAACTTTATACCCATTGAAATATTATACACCACCCGAGATGTAAATAACTGGCTCACTATTCTAATTCGTGGAACTTATTCTACCGACTTCACATGTCGTCAGCTAAGTGTGGGGAAGTTTAACCCCACTTAACGTTAAATTAGGGGTTCGGGTTAGTGCATAACTCGTTAATAAACATGCATGATGAGTAAGGGTAAAAGACGGATTTTCAAAGATTAGCAAACAGTTCAGAAAAGCAACCGTTTTTGAAGAAAAAAAATGTGTGATAATACAAGAAGGAATGAACAACGAGGTGCACCATCTATCATCCTGCAATTCTATGGTATCTCTAACTACTTTTCTACACTAATCACCCTCATGAATTTATAATTATAGTCTGATTTCATGCAAATGAGGGCATTGCATGATCTCAAGTGTGGGGAAGAGTTATAAATTCTCTCGGGTTTATACTTGGCTTATTTTCTAAATTTTGTGAAAATTTTAAAATTTTTTTAACTAAATGAATTCAAAATCATGTTTATACAAATTTATGAACGATAAAACTAGGTGTTAATGCCGAAATTATTGTTACCTCGGAAAGGACATAAATTGAGAAACAACTAAAACGCTTAAATTTATTTATTAAGATATAAAAAGACGCATGAAAAAAGCTAAGTGTGGGGAGAATATACCAAGTTATTCAATTGAAAACTATCTATCACATGTTTCTGTAAAGTTATTTCAGGTGCTTTTGTTTTGGACTAAATTAACTGTTTTACCCGGTGTACTGTAATATATTTAAGAAAGATGGATCTACACGATGAATCAATTCCATCATTAAAATGAAGTAAAGTCTTCCGAAAAAGACACACGCTTCTTGATTTAGGTCAAGAAGTTGCCATCCAGACCAGCTGTAGGTTGACGAAAAATCTAGAAAAGTCATCTCTAAAATCAGCAGGAAATCTACGGACCTCAGCATCAAATAGGGTCGCCATGTGGTCAGACTTATCCTAACCATGAGAGGATCTGTCTCGTAAAATGGGGAGGGCGCCGTGCAAATTAGCTTGATAAGACTAATGAATCAGACCCCCAGAAAGGATAATCTCCTTAAAGATTAAAAATCAGCTTTTAAGCCTGATATTACTCAATCCTTGAGATTGACCTTAAAGATTGAGAATTACAAACTCATGGAATTCAATGATATCTAAACTCGAGCTTGAACGAGAAAATATTTTGATCAAATTAAAACCGATTTGTTTTCTGAAAACCTATTTTCAGTGCGTTCATTACCAATGAACGTAAAATCCTAAGAATTCACCGGAATTTATTAGGTCACCTGAACCAAATCGGGTGTCAACCGTAAGAACGGTGGTTGCATAGCATGATCGAAGACAGGACCTTGTGCCAGACCGAAAAATCATAGGGTGATCTTTACTATTGCTCCTACAAAGGATAGTAACTGCATCCGATATATTTTAGACCATGAACACCTGCATGTTATTAGACATTGCCTTAACAGTTTCTTGTTCATCGCTTTCCTTTACAACCGGACGGTAGTTTGCCGAAAGGTAATATACGGAACAAGTAAACTGGATGTGTGCTTTCTAATTCAGGGATAACAGTGGATTACACGAACCTAAAAGTTTTTAGTCAAAATATTGATCCACAAATATATTTTGCAACACCGATGGTGGGTCAAATTAGAAAACTTATCTTGGGTAAAAGCTAGAATGAATTTTCAAAAGATCAAATATTTTCATAAAGATTCAATTTCCTTAAAGGATCTACATTTTCATAGTCATGCGGGACTGTAAACCACATCGTTACTATCATTGTTTATACCACCGTATCAAAATCACTGATGTATAAAGTGTGAGAATAAAAAAGTGATTCGAGTGAAGTGTGATTTTATTTCTAGTTCTGTATTGCTTGAGGACAAGCAACGTTCAAGTGTGGGGATATTTGATAGTGCTCCAAATGAACATATATTTAGTCGCAATATCATCCCAATATGTAAAGTTTTTAGTTGTAATTATTCTATTTTTAAGTTGTAATCGTTTAAATAAATAAATGCGAAGACGAAGCACGAAGATTAAAGAATTGAAGAAAAAGTGCCACTAAAACTGAAAAAGGGTCCTTAAAGCTATAGTGCACTCAAAAGCGTCCTAAAAAGTGAGTTAAAGACTTGCACGGATTTTGGGAGTTAAGAAAAATAATTTTCTGTGAAAATTACAAATTGCAAAACGCAAAGTACAAGATATCTACGGGTACGAAAAGACGTTCGAAAATCCAGAACCAGGACCTGAGCCAACTATCAACGCAGGACACAACGGACCTAAAATTACAAGTCTACTATGCACAAGAATATAATATAATATATATATATATATAATTATATAAATTATATATATACATATTATATATATTTATTAAATTATGTCGACAAGCTAGAAACAAAGCAAAACAGCTGGATCCAGGGTGGCCATGTGATCACATGGCCAGAAGGCAGAAATTCCATGCAATCGCATGGATGAAAATTCCAGGCCAGGTCCTATAAATGCAACGAATTCTGGCCGAGTTCTTTACACAATATCAATATCTCTCTGTATCTTAATATATATATATATATATATATATATATATATATATATATATATATATATATATATATATATATATATATATATATATATATATATATATATATATATATATATATATATATATATTTATAATATATATTAGTTTAGTTTTATATTAGGTTAGTTTGGGTTATGTAAAGGTTATTTTACGGGTTTTAAAGTCGAAGTTCTGTCTGTGTAAAGCTACGCGATAAATACTCAATGTAAGTTATGTTCTCCTTTTTAAAAATTAATGTCTCGTAACTATGTTGTTATTATGCTTATTTGAGCCGAAGTAATCGTGATGTTGGACTAAATATTAAGACGGGGTTATTGAACTTTGGACCATAATTGGGGTTTGGACAAAAGACCGACACTTGTGGAAATTGGACTATGGGCTATTAATGGGCTATATATTTGTTTAACTGAATGATAGTTCGTTAATTTAATATAGAGATTTACAATTTGACGTGTTTATAAATAACCACATACACTCGATCGGATACGATGGGCGGGATATTTATAAGTACTAATAATTGTTCATTTGACCGGACACGGGGATTGATTAATAGTAAATGGACTCATTAAAAGAGGGGTGGATTACATACAAGGAAAATTGGTGTAATTGTTAACAAAGTACTAAAACCTTGGATTACACACAGTCGATAACCTGGTGTAATCATTAACAAAGTATTAAGACCTTGTTACAGTTTAAGTCCCCAATTAGTTGGAATATTTGACTTCGGGTATAAGGGTAATTTGACGAGGATACTCGCACTTTATAATTATGGCTGATGGACTGTTATGGACACAAACCAAATAGACGTATCCAATAATCCAGGACAAAGGACAATCAACCCATGGTAATAAATTAAAATCAAAACTTCAAATATCATGATTACGGAAGTTTAAATAAGGATAATTCCTTTATTTTATATTTCCTCGTACTTTTATTTAATGTCATTTTATTTATTGTCATTTAAATATTGTTATTTATTTTACGCACTTTAATTATTGTCATTTATCTTTACGCTTAAAAATATAAATTCGACAAACCGGTCATTAAACGGTAAACCCCCTTTTTATATTATTACTATATATAATTATATATATTTTGTACAAATATAATTGTTTAAAAATATAGTGTAGAATAAGTCGTCTCCATGTAGAACGAACCGGATTTACTAAAAATAATACTACTCTGCGATTAGGTACACTGCCTATAGTGTTGTAGCAAGGTTTAGGTATATCTCATCTGTAAATAAATAATTAAAACTTGTGTAATTTGTATCATATTTCGTAATAAAAATAATAGTATTTCGTACCCCACGCTGCATCATCAAGGTGCCAAAGCCATAGACGGTCTTAATGGTCATAAGTTTGATAAGAATGGTATGTTGGTAAGGCTCAGAAAAGACTAAAAGGGAATAGAAATTGAAATAAGGGTTTGAGCAAATCATGAAAGAGACTGTAGACAAATCACAGGGGCTAAACTTGTACATAAAAGATTTAGATGATACAATTTTAGATGAAAACCTCAGATTCTTCTCATATACTCAAGATCTCGTAAAAGACAACCAGATTAAAATGAGATACGTTCAATCAACAACTCTGCCGATCTTTATACCAAAGCACTGTCAATCGCTGTTTTCAGAACATACGTTCACAATATTGGCATGAGGCAAGTTCAAAAGATGTGACGACTCAGCGATGTCTACTTAAGGGGGAGTCAACTCTATACTGCACTCTTTTTCCCTTGACTAAAGTTTTTTCCCACTGGGTTTTTCTTTAGCAAGGTTTTTAACGAGGCAGTCCTAGTTGCTCAATAATGAACTAAAATTGTCATCCAAGGGGGAGTGTTATAAAAGTCAGAAAAGTGTCTGCCAATTTTATATGAATCCAAATGAGCATGATAAACGTACAGTAAATTCTAGTATTATAAATACCCATGAGATGTAAACATTCGATACACTTCTTACTTGAATATATTTCATATACTCACTTCTTTCATCTTTAATATATATTAGTAGTCTGTAGTCCAGAATCAAGCCTAAAAGGTAGTCATAAACACCTAAATTATAACAGTTATCATTGTTTTAAACTAACTGCAGGTATATTATACTAACATTCAATGAACAAACTCATATAGGACATTTCATTGAATACCTTGTGTGCATAAAAGAAAAATCTATAAACAACTTTAAAAATAAGTTAAAGTCCCACAAACAAATATCAGATGGTAAACGGTTATTGTTACCTAGATATCATTTAACTGAAAGTATCAACATCTTTGATACCTTTTTTGATTTTCATTTGTGCTTGTCATTGGAAAATGCTAAACGTATGTTCCAGAGAATTAATTTGGAGAAAAAAATGGTTTTGGAAGGAAGGGGACATCAAATGTATGTTCCACAGATTTTTATTATGAAGGAAAAGGAGTGAAGGGGATGGAGAATTAGGGCTGATTTTATTCCCAAACCATCCGTCCAATTTGGGATGATTTGAAAGGAAGAGGGAACCTTCAAGTTGTTTTCCTTATTTACTTCAGTTCTATTTCATCTTCAACTAGTGAACACCACCATCTCCATTAAAAGAATTTCTCTATCATATACCTTTCTTTTCTTTTCTCTCCATTATCCTTAATTAAAATCTCTGGAACAAAGCCTAAGTGCTCTTCAAGGCCCCACTTTTAATATACTGCATATTCGAGAGATCTCTGGGTAATTAAATCTGCTCGAAACTTTCATTACCAATAAGCACAAAAGTACGTATTAAAACCCTTAATTATTAGCAAAATAATATGAAACTAGATTTGTGGTCCGCGCTTCGCGGCAGATTAGTGTCATTTTAATGATACTATATCGTTAGACAGTTTTCTGCCTGAAAGTCATCAAAATGTTGTCCACTCTTTCCAGACCATTTAGGCAATGTGTAACGACCTGACAAAATTGTCATTGACGGCGCCGTTAACTTAGGTCCTGTTACATGGTCATAGTTGAAAGGACCGGTCCTAATCCACCCGGACGAAGTCTTCAACAGTTGGTCCCATTGCGATGATCGACTCCAAGTAATATCCTCAGTTTGAGCTAATGCACAGCGGAAGACTTAATTCATACCTGAGAATAACATGCTTTAAAAAGTCAACATAATGTTGGTGAGATATATAGGTTTGATGCTAACAGTGTTATAACTATGGACCACAAGATTTCATGTTTATACATAATACACTCGCAAGTGTATGGAAAAGTCGTTGAGCACTTGGTAACCATACTTAACATTTAAATCACAGCAGCATATTCTTAAATAAACCCTACACCGTACCAAGTGTAGTAACGAAATGAAGTACTGTGCAACCGTTAAATGCTGGTCGTCCAGCCCGGTTGGGGTTGTCAGGCCCGATAGATCTATCAACAGGATTCGCGTTTACGCTCCTCACGTAAATATTAGCTACCAAGTATAAAGAGATATGCCATGGTACAACTCAACGTAGAATTTATATTTTTGATCACTTGTGTCCATAACGTAAATCATTTATAAAAACAGCGCGTGTATTCTCAGCCCAAAATATTTAGAGTTAAAAGGGAACTATATACTCACCTAATGTATTTTGTAGTAAAAATACATATAACATCACTGAACAAATGTAGGGTTGGCCTCGGATTCACGAACCTATATCATTTGTATATTTATTAATATACATAATTGTAATCAAATAATTCCATTATTAATCTTATTATATATTAAGTGTTGTTGTTATATGAAATTTACATTAAACCCTAAATAACATATATGTATATTTTATATCTCAAATTATATGTTATCTATATTTATTTTGTATATATATTTAAAGTAATTAGTATTTATACATATGTTTTTATATATATTATATAAAATTAGTATTTTATCAAAAATTAATAATTTATTATATATAAAAAAAAATATTCTAATATGTTCAGTATATAATTTGTATTGTGTTAATATGAGTATATTTTCATATATAAAATATTTATTTGTCATAATGATAATAATAATAATAATAATAATAATAATAATAATAATGATAATAATAATAACTTTAATAGCAATAATAATTAATAATAATATTAATAATAAGAAGAAATGAGTTACTACCTTAAAAAGTCTTTCCAAAAATAATATGACCCAAACAGGGCTCGAACCCATGACCTCTCAGTTTGAACTCAACACACCTCTTAACCATTACACTACTTCTGTTTTTCAGAGTTAAACCTATCTGAATTAATTATAACACGAATTAACTGGTCCCTTTCCCAAACAAATCTCGCCCAAAAAATAGAAACCGGGACACAACTCATTTTACTAATTTCCAGGCCCAACAGGTTCATAAGCCCACACGAATTAGAAGCTGGATCCCGTGCAGGAATACGGCCCAACATATACGTAATCCCTAACATGTATCGTGTTTTCGACCCAGATTAAACATGTGGGGTTCTTTGGATATCGTTAAAGATTGGAAATATAAGGCAATCAACATCAACTTTCGGTGCTTATCTTGATTCCCATTACTTTTTCTCCACCAACTAAATTTTAAAATCACAATACTACATCCATTCCACAGAATTATTTATCCTAATTCGTTGTATTGTAACAAGGTGTGTAATCATCTACTCCCATGGTAATATCATCACCGACATCCACATAAAATCATAACTATTATAGTTATTGTTTTCTCTAATTGCTGCAATGATTAAATAGTTGCAGGTTGTTGGTTTGTGATTCAAACGAACACAGAAAGATACGCCGGTTGTTATGGTGGTTTCGAAGTGATGATGGTCAGATGGTGTTTATACTTGGGGATAGGTTGTTTGAGGTGGTAATCTACTGTTTTCAGTCGTAGAAGAAGCAAGGAAATGGCAGCGGTTGCCATTGTTTGGTGTTGGGTTTCTTGTGTGGGTTCGTTGGTAACAGGAAACAGGAAATCAATTGTAAGTTATTTGGTTGTTCTTGGATAATTCTTGAGCAGGAAGATAATCATAATAAAGAGGATTTGCAGGTGGGTTTCGATGGTCGAGTGTGGTGATCGAAACCAAATAGTACAACGAGTAGCAAGGGTGTTTGTGTTGATGGATCTTGGCTAAAAAAATAAACCGAAGATGAAAGCTTAAAGGATGTTTGTTTGAACGAAAAACAGCAAAAGTAAACAAGTGGGGATCGAGCAAGAAGTAACAGGTGATCGGGTTGGTGATCGTGCTCGTTATTTATCTATGTGTGTGTATATATATATAATAGATCGATGGTAGTTTGGTGTCGTTTGTTCTCGGACAAGAACAAAGTGGAAATGGGTTTAGTGATGGTTTGAGGATGGAGGATGGTGGTGATCTAGTGGCGATTTTAAAGGTGGTGAAAGGTGTGGTGATAGCTCTAGGTGATCATAAGTAAGAGAGGGAGAAAGTGGAAGATGGCGGTTGTGCTATAAAAAAAAATGATTTGTTAAGGATGGCTCGTGGTGATTCTTCCCAACGGTTATGGTGGCTTGTGGAAGTTAAACATGATGACTAAATGGGTTGTTCAATGGTGGAGTTATCGATTATAACAGAGAATGTATAAGTCAACCATGTATGCAATTATACATGCCACGAAGTGCAGGAACCTAACCCAAGCATGCTACATGTTGATTCGAAAACAGGAAATAGAAGATAGATAGTTTGGTATTGATTCTCTATCAGGAATAGTATAAACCGAAGGATGTAGCAATCGAGTGGTAGAGAAGTTTGTAGGTTGCAGTTATATATATTAGTAGTAGAGTTCCACAATTAATCACGGGTTAGCAGTAAACAGAAGAAGAAAACAAAACACAGCTGTAAACGTGTTAATATTTACGTATTATATGTATTTAAAATTAATAATAATAATAATAATAATAATAATAATAATAATAATAATAATAATAATAATAATAATAATAATAATAATAATAATGATAAAGGTACTAATAATAATAATTAATAAAGATAATGATATTAAAAAAATGATAATTATAATAAATGATACATAACATCTAATTGGTAATAATAAAAAAAATATTAATAATTAATATCATACTAGTAATTAAAGGTTTTCAATTTCAATAATAATGATATTAATATTAATCATAAATAATAACATTTATCTATTTACACATAATTGTTCGTGAATTACCAGGCATGGTCAAAGGGTAACTGATTATCCGAATAAAGATTTCAAACTTCCTAGACCCAACATTACAGATTTTTGCTTATCGTGTCGGAAACGTATAGAGTTTAAGGTTTAAATTTGGTCGGAAATTTCCGGGTCGTTACAGTACCCACCCGTTAAAGGAATTTCGTCCCCGAAATTTGAGTAATGTCGTCAGGGCTAACAATAAAATTGTTTTTATGACGAATATGATTTGATAACTAGAGTTTTATCACCATTTAGCAATAGTGGTAAAACAATTCGACTATTGTGAAGCGTACGAATGAAGCTGTGTCAAGAGATTGAGATAGAGATTTAACTTTTAACGTAGTCACGGTGAATTTCCGGAATTTAAGGGATTTAAAGAAAAAATTACGTAATGAGATTTGGTTCTTCGGCGATCAAAGTCTTCTTTGAGTTAATGCGACAAATCGGTTTTGATTTCTTTGTCGGATATTTTACTATAAAACTACCCCCTACGTTTCCTTATTTCCCTATCCCATATCTTCTACTCTTTCTCCTTAATTCCTACTTTAAGACATTTGTCAGTATGCTTCATCCTATTCTAATCCTTGATATACTCTTAATTTTTACATCTGTTATCCTTCTTTTCATCTACCACCAGAAGAGTCTATTTACTTCTACTATACTCTTGCGTTGATAGTGTTTCTAGTTCTCCCGTGTCTCTATATTGCTATCGGCATTGATATACACGGTTTGTAAATCCTGGGTGGTTATTGAGTTTGATATCTCCCCTTACACTTCAATACTCTTGTTTCTGTTTTCTATAATCATTGTCATCCATAGTTAATACTTTCTCCTATTTGTTGTGATCTATACTCCAATTTCTATTTTGGGGCTTTGTCCCTTCGTTTCTCCTTCCCGTCCTCGGGTCAAGCTAGCAATGGTCCGGAGTTCGTAGGTATGTAATTTGGAATGAGCATAACTAGTGCTCTAAGAAAGAAATGGTAATGGAACGATTTTGATTGTCAAATTACCAGAATATCCTGGAAAAGACCGAATCATCAAGAACTATTTTCTTGATATGTTTAGAGATTAGATAGAATGTTAGAGCCGTGTAACATGGCACATGATGATGGTACTGTGAATCATCACATTCCATTAGGAACTCAACATGACTTACTGTAATATAATGAAGTTGATCAAGTTTCATTATATTATACTAATTCATGTATCAGTTCCCAACACTACTTCAATGCATTCATATTTTAAACTCGAAGGGTTCAGAATTTAGAAACTGACACAGTTTCTTTTATGTTGTAACGCAGATATCATGGAGAGATACATGATCTCTGATAAGAATAGCTGTGAAAATATCTCCAGAAATATGAAGAACATGTATAACGGAAGATATGAAGATATCTTATAATATCTAAAATAAGATGATGATGAAGAATATCATTTGGAAAGGTTTAGAATATGGAGTAGGGTTCTTTCTAACGGTTTCAGCAGGCACTGAATCGTTTGGATTCTTTGAAGTCAAACTTATTCTTTGTGATTTGTCCACAGCCTCCTTCATACTTTGCTCAATTTGTTTTCCAATTCCCAACCTTCTCTTTTTCTGATCTCTACCAACATAATGTACTTTATCGTCAAATTTTTGACTGTTAAAGTCGTTTACAGTTTCTGCTGCTTCATCAGTATTTCAAGAGCTAGTCCGTGATTCAGGGTGTTTTTCAGAAACTTCACATTCGAAATATGAAATTCTTAGGGATAGACGTCATAGGTATGACGGGAAAAGTTCTGCGAGATTTTCAAAATACTGATTGCTGATTTCGTCAAAAAGATAACGAGCTGCTAGTATATCTGCTAATGATGTCGTGGGATATAAAAGGTTCTCTGGTAACGATGACGGAAGAACAACGTATATATATCGAGGTTGTAATGAGAGTAGTCTTGCTGAGAAGTCGAAGTGAAGCTGTGACAAAATTAGCTTCTTGAAAAGGAATCGTATGGTTGTTTTTGCTAATGAATAATAAGGAATTTGTCGCGGATAGATTTTAACTATAACTTCGGTTTCGAAAGTCTTTCAGATGCATAACTGTATGCATAAATCTTTCTTCCGTAGACGAAGTGTGGCTGGTTCAACTTCTTGATCGAGGCATTTTCAAGAGTCATGAAAGATTTGAACGCGGATTGGATCATCAAGATAAATGAGGTTTAAGATGAAATCAAGTGGCAAACTTGAAGAATTGTTTAGTTTCATATATGGTAATCGATATTTTAATTCATTTTAATTGTCTAAAGTTAGCAGTCCAATAGTCCGATAGCTCAATAATATATATAATTTAATATATAATATTCGAATTAATAAATACGTATCGTGACCCGTGTACCGGTCTCTGTGTCGATCACAACTCAAAGTATATATATATTTTGGAATCAACTCCGACCCTGTATAGCCAACTCCCACCTTCGCATATAGAGTGTCTACGGTTGTTCCGAAATATATATATAGATGGGTCAATATGATAAGTCGAAACCTTGTACACGTGTCCCGTTATTTAAAGTGCATAAAATAAATAAATAAATATATATCATGACCCATTATACAACGTGTTGTCTCAGAATTGATCCGACGTATTGTTGTACATATGTCCCGACAGTATGTACAGTACAGAAATTAAAATTGCGAGAAAGTAAATTGCGATAAATTAAATGTTAATCAGTTAGCTGGGAACAGTTAGCCGGAACAGTTAGCGTGGATTCCTATCCCAATTTCAATTAATTAATTCGTTTGTTTCTAACACTTTTTATTTTTGTCCAATGTTTTCTTCGTTATGCCACTTGTTGGATTCTGATAGGTCAAAATCCGAATATGAAATTTGAATAGAAATGGTTATTCTGTGGTGAATGGATACGTATATCGGATAGTGAATGATCGTTGAATCAGATTCGAAGAATGTACAGTGTAACTTATTAATATGAATTCTAAATATTCCTCGGGTACTGTCGACGTCGATGATGGTGGTACTGATTATGCTACTGGTGTTTGTAACCTTTGCACCATGTTCTCCAAAGCCGTCACACGAGCACGAAATTTGTTAACTTCTGCTGGTACTGGAATGATTGGTGGTTGAAGCGAGCGGATGAACAAAATTCGAAATATGGGATAGTATGTAATCGTGACGAGATACTCTATAAATGATAGAGAAAATGGTTTCTCGAACAGGTTCGCCGGTAATTGCTTCAGGTTCATTGCCAAGAGGGCAATTTGATGGATAGAAGGGATCTTCAATGTGAAATGATTTTCGGATATCAAATGATATTCTAGCTATATAGAATATCTATATATAATACTAAAAGATTTCGTAGACTACAGAGGAACCTACGGCATATGTCAGGCAAATATACAGATGCGCCAAGATATGAATTTTGTCTATACACTATCGATGCACTAAATGCAGTAAGACGTGTCTAGACTTATAAATAATAAGTAGGCAATTTCCTAAGGATTATAAGCAAATGATTTCCGACTAGATAGGATAAGCAAAACTTTTGACATGTAGACACGGTCAAAGTCCAGACTCATTAATGTATCCTAACAACTACTAGTCAGACACACTAATACAAGACCTGGTTCGCTAAGACCACCGTTCTGATACCAACTGAAAGGACCGGTCCTAATCCACCCGGACGAAGTCTTCAATAGTTGGTCCCATTGCGATGATCGACTCCAAGTAATATCCTCAGTTTGAGCTAATGCACAGCGGAAGACTTAATTCATACCTGAGAATAACATGCTTTAAATAGTCAACATAATGTTGGTGAGATATATAGGTTTGATGCTAACAGTGTTATAACTATGGACCACAAGATTTCATGTTTATACATAATACACTCGCAAGTGTATGGAAAAGTCATTGAGCACTTGGTAACCATACTTAACATTTAAATCACAGTAGCATATTCTTAAATAAACCCTACACCGTACCAAGTGTAGTAACGAAACGAAGTACTGTGCAACCGTTAAATGCTGGTCGTCCAGCCCGGTTGGGGTTGTCAGGCCCGATAGATCTATCAACAGGATTCGCGTTTACCCTCCTCACGTAAATATTAGCTACCAAGTATAAAGAGATATGCCATGGTACAACTCAACGTAGAATTTATATTTTTGATCACTTGTGTCCATAACGTAAATCATTTATAAAAACAGCGCGTGTATTCTCAGCCCAAAATATTTAGAGTTAAAAGGGAACTATATACTCACCTAATGTATTTTGTAGTAAAAATAAATATAACATCACTGAACAAATGTAGGGTTGGCCTCGGATTCACGAACCTATATCATTTGTATATTTATTAATATACATAATTGTAATCAAATAATTCCATTATTAATCTTATTATATATTAAGTGTTGTTGTTATATGAAATTTACATTAAACCCTAAATAACATATATGTATATTTTATATCTCAAATTATATGTTATCTATATTTATTTTGTATATATATTTAAAGTAATTAGTATTTATACATATGTTTTTATATATATTTATATAAAATTAGTATTTTATCAAAAATTAATAATTTATTATATATAAAAAAAATATTCTAATATGTTCAGTATATAATTTGTATTGTGTTAATATGAGTATATTTTCATATATAAAATATTTATTTGTCATAATAATAATAATAATAATAATAATAATAATAATAATAATAATAATAATAATAATAATAATAATAATAATAATAATAATAATAATAATAATAATAATAATAATAATGATAATAATAATAACTTTAATAGCAATAATAATTAATAATAATATTAATAATAAGAAGAAATGAGTTACTACCTTAAAAAGTCTTTCCAAAAATAATATGACCCAAACAGGGCTCGAACCCATGACCTCTCAGTTTGAACTCAACACACCTCTTAACCATTACACTACTTCTGTTTTTCAGAGTTAAACCTATCTGAATTAATTATAACACGAATTAACTGGTCCCTTTCCCAAACAAATCTCGCCCAAAAAATAGAAACCGGGACACAACTCATTTTACTAATTTCCAGGCCCAACAGGTTCATAAGCCCACACGAATTAGAAGCTGGATCCCGTGCAGGAATACGACCCAACATATACGTAATCCCTAACCTGTATCGTGTTTTCGACCCAGATTAAACATGTGGGGTTCTTTGGATATCGTTAAAGATTGGAAATATAAGGCAATCAACATCAACTTTCGGTGCTTATCTTGATTCCCATTACTTTTTCTCCACCAACTAAATTTTAAAATCACAATACTACATCCATTCCACAGAATTATTTATCCTAATTCGTTGTATTGTAACAAGGTGTGTAATCATCTACTCCCATGGTAATATCATCACCGACATCCACATAAAATCATAACTATTATAGTTATCGTTTTCTCTAATTACTGCAATGATTAAATAGTTACAGGTTGTTGGTTTGTGATTCAAACGAACACAGAAAGATACGCCGGTTGTTATGGTGGTTTCGAAGTGATGATGGTCAGATGGTGTTTATACTTGAGGATAGGTTGTTTGAGGTGGTAATCTACTGTTTTCAGTCGTAGAAGAAGCAAGGAAATGGCAGCGGTTGCCATTGTTTGGTGTTGGGTTTCTTGTGTGGGTTCGTTGGTAACAGGAAACAGGAAATCAATTGTAAGTTATTTGGTTGTTCTTGGATAATTCTTGAGCAGGAAGATAATCATAATAAAGAGGATTTGCAGGTGGGTTTCGATGGTCGAGTGTGGTGATCGAAACCAAATAGTACAACGAGTAGCAAGGGTGTTTGTGTTGATGGTTCTTGGCTAAAAAAATAAACCGAAGATGAAAGCTTAAAGGATGTTTGTTTGAACGAAAAACAGCAAAAGTAAACAAGTGGGGATCGAGCAAGAAGTAACAGGTGATCGGGTTGGTGATCGTGCTCGTTATTTATCTATGTGTGTGTATATATATATAATAGATCGATGGTGGTTTGGTGTCGTTTGTTCTCGGACAAGAACAAAGTGGAAATGGGTTTAGTGATGGTTTGAGGATGGAGGATGGTGGTGATCTAGTGGCGATTTTAAAGGTGGTGAAAGGTGTGGTGATAGCTCTCGGTGATCATAAGTAAGAGAGGGAGAAAGTGGAAGATGGCGGTTGTGCTATAAAAAAAATGATTTGTTAAGGATGGCTCGTGGTGATTCTTCCCAACGGTTATGGTGGCTTGTGGAAGTTAAACATGATGACTAAATGGGTTGTTCAATGGTGGAGTTATCGATTATAACAGAGAATGTATAAGTCAACCATGTATGCAATTATACATGCCACGAAGTGCAGGAACCTAACCCAAGCATGCTACATGTTGATTCGAAAACAGGAAATAGAAGATAGATAGTTTGGTATTGATTCTCTATCAGGAATAGTATAAACCGAAGGATGTAGCAATCGAGTGGTAGAGAAGTTTGTAGGTTGCAGTTATATATATTAGTAGTAGAGTTCCACAATTAATCACGGGTTAGCAGTAAACAGAAGAAGAAAACAAAACACAGCTGTAAACGTGTTAATATTTACGTATTATATGTATTTAAAATTAATAATAATAATAATAATAATAATAATAATAATAATAATAATAATAATAATAATAATAATAATAATAATAATAATAATAATAATAATAATAATAATAATAATAATAATAATAATAATAATAATAATGATAAAGGTACTAATAATAATAATTAATAAAGATAATGATATTAAAAAAATGATAATTATAATAAATGATACATAACATCTAATTGGTAATAATAAAAAAATATTAATAATTAATATCATACTAGTAATTAAAGGTTTTCAATTTCAATAATAATGATATTAATATTAATCATAAATAATAACATTTATCTATTTACACATAATTGTTCGTGAATTACCAGGCATGGTCAAAGGGTAACTGATTATCCGAATAAAGATTTCAAACTTCCTAGACTCAACATTACAGATTTTTGCTTATCGTGTCGGAAACGTATAGAGTTTAAGGTTTAAATTTGGTCGGAAATTTCCGGGTCGTTACAATAGTCCCTAAATGAGACGCGTTTGACCAAAATTATGTCGCATTCATTTGAAACGTACAAGACTTACAAAGTTTAAGTTTACCAAACAGTTCGACAACAAGTTTAAGTTTACAAGAGTTATAAAGTATAAATGAAATAACTTGCAAAATAATTAGTTTAAAATCACGGTTGCTATAAATAGCGTAAGTATGTATGCTTTAAGTTTGAATCCAAAAGTGCTATCGCTAGCGTATGGATGCATGGTTGACCCCAAGGAAGTAATCAAAGTGTGCGGAAACGTGTATCAAGTAACCAGAGAAACATATAGAAAACTGTCAACGAAAAACATTGATGAAATCATAGGTTTATGTATAAAGTATGTTTTGAACCACAAGATTTAGTATAAATCGATTATCAAGAGTATACATCTCAAAAGATGTTGTTTGTATCACGAGCACCCAATTACTAAAGCTTAACTGAATCTTACCTCTGCATAATAGTGTTAGAACCTACACTATATCCCGAAAATATGTTTCATTCATCCGAATGAGGGTTCGTCAAACCCGTATGGCCACACAACATAAGTTCTCGCTTACACCCTACAAGTGTAACTAATGATAATTGGACATGAGAATTTTTGTTTTAACACGTATGTATCTTTGCTTTCGTATTTGTATTCAAAGTATAAAAGTATGCAAGTATAAAATGTATAAAGTGTATATGTTTCTCAGCCCACGATTTAAAAGTATGAAAGTTATCGAAAAGGTGGGACTATGATCTCACCGTAGTTGCTCACCAAAGTACTTGTATTTAAATGTTGTGCAAATAAATGTTGCTTAGCCTCGACCTAAACAAATAAGTTAAATCAATCACCGGTTACGACACAAGGTCGGGCGAAATGTGTTCAATTAGTCCTATGGCTCATTACGACTCGATTAATATAGCATGTGAATCACGTTGTCAAGTTTTGTCACACCCCCAAATAGGGCCTGGGGCATTTGTGACTAATTATATCAAATCACAGTTGTATAAACGAGAACGACTCTATATGAGACGTTTTATTGAGTTTTGCAGCGGAAGATAAATAGATTACATTGTGTTTAGAGCATTAAATATCTTTAATTGATATGATATGTAATGAAGACTCCAAGCATAGCAAGCAATCATCATCAAAGCAGTAGATATACAGCGGAAGCAATATTTAAGTACCTGAGAATAAACATGCTTTAAAAAGTCAACACGAGGTTGAGTGAGTTCATAGGTTTGTCGTAAATAATGATTTCAGTAATAGATATAGACCACAAGATTTAGTTTAAAGTTGATTGATACCCATCATATCAATTTAAAAAGAGTTGCTGTAGTTTGTAATATCGTGACTAAACAGAATTTTACCCCGAGACACCTTGAACAGTCAGTGTCAGTTTGAAACATTATTATGTAACCAAAGACCAGAGGTCAACTGATTAGAGACCTTACTCTCAATAGCGCTATTCATAATAACTAAGTTTGCGTTCACCAAACAATTAACGATATTACGGCAGGGATTTAGCATGACAAAGCACGTATTCAGCATAAAAGTTTGAGTACTTGTGTCTAACGTAAAACAGTTATAAAAGTTGCGCATGTATTCTCAGCCCAAAAATATATATAAAAAGGGAGCAGATAAACTCACAATACGATACGATAGTTTGTGGTAAATATGCATATGTCGGCACTGAACAAAAGTAGAGTTGACCTCGGATTCACGAACCTATATCAAGTTTATATATTAAAATCTATAATTGTAATTGAACAACTATATTATTAATGGTGTAATTGTTATTTCAATAAATTATATGTCTTATTAAACTATTTCAATTAATTAATTTATTGATAATTGATATATATGATAAGTATAATGCAAATGACTTAATACTTATTTAGTAAGATAATAATAATAGTAAATAATAATAACAATAAAGATAATACTATTAGTAATATTGATAATATTAATAAAAATGTTAAAAATAATAATTTTAATGTTATTAATAATGATGTTTATAAAAATAATTATAATAATAATAATAACAATAATGATAGTAATAGTAATGATAGTAATAATAATAAAATAAAATTTTTAATATTATTGTTAAGATGAAAATGTTAATTTTAACAAAATAATACTTTTAATAATAAGGTTAATCATATTGGTAATAATAACAATGATAATATTTATAATAATATTTATAAATATAAAATGATACTAATAATGATAATAATTTTAATCATAATGATAATAATAATACATATTTTAGTAATAATAGTAATACTAATAACTATAATACTTGTAATAATGAACAATGACAATAATAACAACAACAACAACAACAACAACAACAACAACAACAACAATAATAATAATAATAATAATAATAATAATAATAATAATAATAATAATAATAATAATAATAATAATAATAATAATAATAATAATATTCATAATAATAAGAGTTATAATAATAATAATATAAGAAATGAAAAATACCGTAGGAGTTTTTCTAAAAAGAATATGCCCAAGACGGGGCTCGAACCCGAGACCTCTCGCTAACCCGCTAACAACCCCAACCATTCCTCCATCTGTTTCTTTCTGGTTTTACCCCCACAGATAAATATATAAACCGTATTAATTATCCTTCCTCTTCTTCACAAAACTCAGTCGACCAAAGGACCCTCAAATAATCAAGAACAACGAGTTCAAGGTTTTAGTTAGGATGTGAGAATGAAACAGAAACAATCAAACATGATTCTTCTTGCTTGACAGAAAAAAAAAATAATAAAACAATCTGCAGCAGCAGCCATCGTGAAGAACACAAGAAACTCCAAACTTGATTCGAGTTTTCATACATTTTTAGATTAAAACTTCTACATGAATTTTATAGTAATTCATTCCTAGAATCTTTGTAAACCCTCAATTTCAACAGAAACCACATCTAGGACTTCAATTCGATCTTAGAACCTTCGTTTGACTTTTTGATTCAAAACTTTGACTCTAAAATTAGAACTTGATACTAGGAATTGAGACTTAAGATTTTGCAGATAGATTGAAGGAATAATTACTAACAACTATGCATTAACACATTTTAAAAAACAATACAAAATCGGGCTTTTGATTATTGAGTTCAAGAACAGAGTATATCGACGGGTTTTTCTTGAATTTCAATTTAAATTATCAAATAAAAGAAGCTGTAATTGATTATTGATAATAGTGGTGTAATAATCGAATGGGTTGTTGTCAGATATCACGAGTTAATTGCTTGATTTATAGAATGGGTGTTCGTCATGATTTATTCGTTCAGGAGGTAAACAAAAAAAATAAAAAAGTATTAAAATGCAGATAAAAAATGGAAAGCAGATACCTAATAAAAGTATATTAAAAAAATAAGGAAAAGCAGATTTGTAGATCATGATCTGTTAAATAAAGATTTAAAAATTCAAAAGCAAAATCCCTAATTTATACCTAATTCACTAATATTTAATAATAATACTTTTAATAATAATAGAATTAATGAAAATAATATTAATGAAAATATTAATAATAATAATAATAAAAATTATAATAACACTAGTAATAACAAAAATAATGTTAATTATCAAAAATAATGTTGATAATACTATACTAATGTTATTTATAATAATTTTAATAATTTTAGTAATAATGACAATACTAATAATATTAATAATGATATTAGTAAACAAATAATGATATTAATATTCTAACAATAATGATAATAATCGTTATAAAATGTTATTAATAATAATGATATTTCATTATATTAATTTAAATGTGAAGTATTAATAATAATGATATTAATATTAATAATATATTAGTAATTATATTAATGATAATGATGATAAGTATAACTATACTAATAATAATATTAGTAATAATAATACTAATAATAATAATAATCAAATTCATATTAATAAAAATGATAATACTGATAATGATAATTGTAAATGATAATGATAATATTGTTAAATATTATATTAATAATATTAATTAATACTAATGTATTATTTTTTATAAATAATTGTTCGTGAATCGTTGGTATTTCATAAAAGTTAGGTTTAAATTTTGTCGGAAATTTTCGGGTTGTTATAAGTTTCATACAAGAATCAAGTATAAAGAAGATTAGAACGATTGCATAAGTATTTGTTAAGTTTGAATAAAAGTTAACTTTGGTCAAAGTCAACGAAAAAGTCAAAGGGGTCGGGTCGTGTAACATCCCGCGTTTTTCCGTTAAATTTATTTTTAACACTATCTTTTTTTTTAAATAATACCTTTCGTTATTTAAATTCGTAGTTTCCGTTGACCAACGTTCTTAATTTTCTCGTTATTTAATTATAACATCACTCGTTTACTCGAGCGTTTTTAAAATATTCGTTTGGTTAATTCCCGCACCCGCTTTGAAACTTGAGGGACCGAGGTTGCCAAGTGGGCAAACTAGTTGACTAGGTCAACTAGTCAACCCACCTTATCCATCCATTCATTTCACCTCCCACCTTCTTCCTCTTTTCTCTCTACTTCCCTTTCATGAACTCAAACACCCATCTTCATAAAATCATCATCTAAATCCGGATCGAGAAGCAAACTTCAAAACAAATTACATTTTCGTGATCCTCTCTTCATCCTCTACATTTTGGTACCAATTTCTTCACATTTGGGTAACATTTCTAAAACTCTAGATTTTTTCTAAATTCGTTTTATATACTTGAAATGGTGTTAGTTAGTGTCTATGGCTCGTGTATAACATGAATATATGTTTTGTTTGTTCGATTTGTTGATCTGAGTAACTAGTTTGAACACTTGAAAATGGGTTTGCTTAATCTTTGATTTTGGAAGATTAAAGGTTGTTAAATTGTTAAAGTTCATGTTTTAATTGTGTTACTAGTATCACTAGCTTCAATTTGATTTGTAGGTTGTTTTAAAAAACTTCATAAACTTGATTATTAGTTTTGGTGGATTTGGGTTAGGGTTTGATGAACTTGAAATGAACTTTTGATGCTTTGAATGACATGAAATGTTATTTGTAAGTGTTAGGTTGTATTGTATGCTTGATCACCTTCGAAACGGCATATCATTCATATAAATTGGTTGCCGAATCATCGAATTTCATTTATGAACTTGAGTGCATTTAATGAGGAGCTTTGAATGTGATTTTGGTTGTTGTAAAAGTAAATGTGATGGATGAAATGTGTTTAGTTGTTTTCCTTGTCAAAATACCTTTCCGATGATATAAGATACATGCTTTGGTTGTTTGCGGGTCATAAATGGTGATTGGTTGAAGTTAGGTTCGTGCATAAAACTTAAAAACTGCCAGAATTCTCTGCACAGGTAATGGCGCGGCGCGCCATATACCCGCGCGGCGCGCCAAAGTGGTCTGTCCAACTTTGTCGATTTTTGAATAATGTTTGCTATGCTACGCACCTCCGATTCACATGTAACTTGTTCTAACATGCTCATATATGATTAAAAACCTCAGAAAAATAGTTCGGGACCCGACCCGAATGTGTTGACTTTTCGTTGACTTTGACCGACCGAAGTTCGACTTTTTGTCAAACTTAACCAAATGATTGTGCAACCTTCCTAACTTGTTTCTATACTTGTATCTTGCATGAAACTTGACAAATTGATTCACATGCTATATTTAATCGAGTCGTAACGAGCCATAGGACTAATTGAACACATTTCGCCCGACCTTGTGACGTAACCGGTTAATTAATACAACTTACTTGTTTAGGTCAAGGCTAAGCAACTATCATGCACACGTTTACTTTGTGAAGTACTTTTATACTCGTGCACTCGAGGTGAGATCATAGTCCCATCTTTCAAACAACTTTTATGCTTTAAACTATGGGATGAGAAACATATACGTATCATACTTTTATACATTGAACACAAGTACGAAAACGAACATTCCACGTACGGGTTTGAACAAAAAGCCTCAATTCAATTATCATTAGTTACACTTGCAGGGTGTAAACGTGAACTTATATTATGTGATCACATTGGCTTGACGAGCCTCATTCGGACGGTTCGCTACCGTTAGCGGATGAAATATATTTTCGGGTCTAGTGTATGTTCTAACACTACGCAAAGGGTGCAAAACAGTTAAGTTTGATAATTGGGTGCCCGCGAAACAAATAACTTTGGAATGCGAATGATTTAGATAATCATATTATATTAAATCTTGTGGTTCAAATGCAACGTTTACTAAAACACCTATGATTTCACCAACGTTTTTCGTTGACAGTTTTCTATATGTTTCTCAGGTTCATACTTGGCTATTTGATACATGCTTCCGCGTACACTCATACTTGCTTGGAGTCGAACATACATGCATACACTCTGATTTCTTGCTTGGGGTCAAGCATACATACATACATACATACATACATACATACATACATACATACATACATACATACATACATACATACGCTAGTGATAGCACCTTTGGATTCAAACATATCGTTTACATACTTACTCTATTTATAGCAACCGTGATTTTAAACTAATTATGTCGCAAGTTATCTCATTTATAATTTATACTTTTGCAAACTTAAAATTGTTGTCGAACGGTTTTGTAAACTAAACTTTACAAGCATGATACGTTTCAAAAGAACGCGACATAATTTTGGTCAAACGAGTCTCATATAGGGACTACGACCACGTAACGGGACCTCAGTTAGCGGCGCCGTCAATGACGATTTTGGTCGGGTCGCCACAGATGGTATCAGAGCGTTGGTTGTAGGGAACTAGGATGTGCATTAGTGTGTCTGACAGAGTCGTTGAGACGCATTAGTGAATCTAGACTACAACCGGATAGTTAGCCATTGCATTCTGACATACATTTACTATAGATAGCACTTACTTGACTACTTGTGCATTATACTTGAATCATTCTTAGGCAAACTTACCAAGCTTTCATCATACGAATCCGTATTCTGCCACTTTCTGGTAACACACGTAAATTCAAGATTCATACACGTATGGATGACGACGACTTCGTTAGTCACACTTGTTCGGGAACTCTGTCTCCTGGATTGTTATTTGCCACCGTTTCAACTTACTATCGGTTTCCCACTGGTGTTTCTTACTATCTAATTTTTGGTGTTACTACCATCACTACTCTAGGTGAGTATCGTCATCAACATTTATCACTACGGTTGAGTGCTACTCGTTATCATGACTCGTTACTCTTTTCATACCTGAATACATTATTGTCTGACTCGAACCGCATTGACGTGAACAAACATTTATACACTTCCCTCGGGGAACGCTTCTTTAGAGTTGCAGAAATTCTTTCGATTTAATACGAGTCACGTTTGAGACGTCGTTACACTTTGTTCATTCTAGATCTTCACAGTTACACGAACTTGATGTTATGGAGTGATGTGGGAATGGAGGTATGAGTTAGCGTAATATAACGACACTCAATCAACGTGGTTATATTACGGTAAGCCATACCAAAGTTCTAATGACACGTGATGGTGGTTAGACTCGATCAACCTAATCGCCACCATGTGCCATGTACATGACTTCATCTATTCATGTTTGGACATCTGAAAACTCCGAAAGTACTGACAACAACCATACCGGGGACACACCTTTGAATATTGGCGAACCATATTTATGCTTCCGAATGAATGACGAATTCTTTCAACTTTAAACATACGTTATACATGAATACTATCTCGTCCTCGCACAGTTTTATCAACGAACTACAATATACCTGTTATGCTCACACCGAGGTGGAAACTTCTCTCGTATTATACTCGTACTTCCGTATAAGGAAATCTTTGATTCTAAATTTTCAATGGAGAGATAGACTCTTCACGTTATACTAGTACTCGCCTCGAGGGTGAATAGCCCCGACGAACGTTTTTAGAAACCGATGAGAACTTGCTCCGACAAACGTTTTTGGAAACAGATAAATCTTTCGCGACGCAAATTTCTTGAGAAATTTGTTCTAACTAACGTTTTCGAGTCCTGATGTACCCGTTCAAACATACCTTACAGAAATGTACCTCATTTCAGATCGAGATTCTTGTTTCACTTCTAGATTTCGGAGTGCTTTTCGAAAAGCCTCGGGACCATGTTTAAACATGAGTACAACACATAAACGCATCTCGAAGGGCCAAACAAACATACGATTCAAACCTTGGAAATCATAAAACGAATTCGTGTTATCGACTTCAAAATTTCTTGAGAAAAGTCATTGCCTTTACTAAATTCTCTTACGCCGATGGTTATTATTCAAATCTTAACGTCAGACCTTTTGAAATCTTATGTGACCGGAAACGTCATTCTCCTTTTGTAGAACCAAGTTAATGATAATCAAACCACCGAACCCGAGCTAATTCATGGAACAACCAAGAAACTTCTTTAACCTCAGAAAGGCACGAGACGACCGTAGTCGCCAAAGGAGCTATGCCACTGTTAGACGTAAACTTTTCAAATTCCATGTGGAAAACCGCGTAACGTTAAAAGTCGCACCTTGAAAAGGTGTAGTCCGTTTCGGAAACGTAGAAAGCTAAATCCGCGATATTTTTAGTCCTTTTGAAATTTTGGGGTGTGTTGTGCCCGTTGCTTACCGCTTCGAACTTCCGACTCAAACAAATTCCGTTCATCATACATTCTGTGTATCAAACTTAAAGGCGTGTCTTGCGAGACAAGAACTTGTTATCCTCTTCGATGAACTTACTATCAACGATAAACCTCACTTCCAAGGAGGACCGGTTGAAACTATAAATCGTGGAACCAAACTTTAAACCAACGTAAAATCGTGACTATCGAAGTTCGTTGAAATACCTGAGGGAGTACCTTCACTTATTCGTAGAACCGACAACGCAAGATCTCGAGGAAGAAACAACGACTACTACTTCCAACTAAATTTCGGGACGAAATTTCTTTTAAGGTGTAGGTAATGTAACATCCCGCGTTTTTCCGTTAAATTTATTTTTAACACTATCTTTTTTTTTTAAATAATACCTTTCATTATTTAAATTCGTAGTTTCCGTTGACCAACGTTCTTAATTTTCCCGTTATTTAATTATAACATCACTCGTTTACTCGAGCGTTTTTAAAATATTCGTTTGGTTAATTCCCGCACCCACTTTGAAACTTGAGGGACCGAGGTTGCCAAGTGGGCAAACTAGTTGACTAGGTTAACTAGTCAACCCACCTTATCCATCCATTCATTTCACCTCCCACCTTCTTCCTCTTTTCTCTCTCTACTTCCCTTTCATGAACTCAAACACCCATCTTCATAAAATCATCATCTAAATCTGGATCGAGAAGCAAACTTCAAAACAAATTACATTTTCGTGATCCTCTCTTCATCCTCTACATTTTGGTACCAATTTCTTCACATTTGGGTAACATTTCTAAAACTCTAGATTTTCTCTAAATTCGTTTTATATACTTGAAATGGTGTTAGTTAGTGTCTATGGCTCGTGTATAACATGAATATATGTTTTGTTTGTTCGATTTGTTGATCTGAGTAACTAGTTTGAACACTTGAAAATGGGTTTGCTTAATCTTTGATTTTGGAAGATTAAAGGTTGTTAAATTGTTAAAGTTCATGTTTTAATTGTGTTACTAGTATCACTAGCTTCAATTTGATGTGTAGGTTGTTTTCGAAAACTTCATAAACTTGATTATTGGTTTTGGTGGATTTGGGTTAGGGTTTGATGAACTTGAAATGAACTTTTGATGCTTTGAATGACATGAAATGTTATTTGTAAGTGTTAGGTTGTATTGTATGCTTGATCACCTTCGAAACGGCATATCAATTATATAAATTGGTTGCCGAATCATCGAATTTCATTTATGAACTTGAGTGCATTTAATGAGGAGCTTTGAATGTGATTTTGGTTGTTGTAAAAGTAAATGTGATGGATGAAATGTGTTTAGTTGTTTTCCTTGTCAAAATACCTTTCCGATGATATAAGATACATGCTTTAGTTGTTTGCGGGTCATAAATGGTGATTGGTTGAAGTTAGGTTCGTGCATAAAACTTAAAAACTGCCAGAATTCTCTGCACAGGTAATGGCGCGGCGCGCCATATACCCGCGCGGCGCGCCAAAGTGGTCTGTCCAACTTTGTCGATTTTTGAATAATGTTTGCTATGCTACGCACCTCCGATTCACATGTAACTTGTTCTAACATGCTCATATATGATTAAAAACCTCAGAAAAATAGTTCGGGACCCGACCCGAATGTGTTGACTTTTCGTTGACTTTGACCGACCGAAGTTCGACTTTTTGTCAAACTTAACCAAATGATTGTGCAATCTTCCTAACTTGTTTCTATACTTGTATCTTGCATGAAACTTGACAAATTGATTCACATGCTATATTTAATCGAGTCGTAACGAGCCATAGGACTAATTGAACACATTTCGCCCGACCTTGTGATGTAACCGGTTAATTAATACAACTTACTTGTTTAGGTCAAGGCTAAGCAACTATCATGCACACGTTTACTTTGTGAAGTACTTTTATACTCGTGCACTCGAGGTGAGATCATAGTCCCATCTTTCAAACAACTTTTATGCTTTAAACTATGGGATGAGAAACATATACGTATCATACTTTTATACATTGAACACAAGTACGAAAACGAACATTCCACGTACGGGTTTGAACAAAAAGCCTCAATTTAATTATCATTAGTTACACTTGCAGGGTGTAAACGTGAACTTATATTATGTGATCACATGGGCTTGACGAGCCTCATTCGGACGGTTCGCTACCGTTAGCGGATGAAATATATTTTCGGGTCTAGTGTATGTTCTAACACTACGCAAAGGGTGCAAAACAGTTAAGTTTGATAATTGGGTGCCCGCGAAACAAATAACTTTGGAATGCGAATGATTTAGATAATCATATTATATTAAATCTTGTGGTTCAAATGCAACGTTTACTAAAACACCTATGATTTCACCAACGTTTTTCGTTGACAGTTTTCTATATGTTTCTCAGGTTCATACTTGGCTATTTGATACATGCTTCCGCGTACACTCGTACTTGCTTGGAGTCGAACATACATGCATACACTCTGATTTCTTGCTTGAGGGTGCGTAGCATAGTTAGAATTAAACGAAAATGTGCATTTTTGGACAGCCGGGGCCCGGAGCGGTGCTCCAGGACCTTGAGCGGCGCTCAGAATGTCTGTTCAGCAAGTCTAGCAGTTTTTGAACACTCAACCACGAATCCAACTTCAAACGACCATAACTAATGAACCGTAAACATTCAAAACATGTATCTTATATCGTTGGAAAGGTAATTTAACGAGGAATACAACTAAACACATTTCATTAAACAAAAGCATTATTTTCAATAACCGAAATCTCGTCAAATGATCATTATTTAACGTTTCAAGCTAAAAAATGCAAATGGTGATTCGGGAATCCAATTTACACATACGATATGCCGTTTCGAATGTAATTAAACATACATTGCAACTAAAACTTACTAACAATATTTCATAGCATTCAACGCATCAAAAATCCATTTTAAAGTTCATCAAACCCTAACCAAGAATCATGAATTCAACAATTTTGTAAATGAAGCTTTTCTAAATCAACCTACATACCAAAACGAAGCTAGTAATGCTATTAATACATTTAATACATGAACTTTAACATTTAAACATCATTTAATCAACCAAAATCAAGGATTAAACTAATCTATTTCAAGTGTTCATGCTAGTTACTCCAAAACAACAAATCGAGCAAACAAATTATATATTCATGTTAGACTTGAGCCATAGACACTAACTAACACCATTTCAAGTTCATAAATCGAATTAGATAAATCTAGAGTTTTTAGAAACCTTACCCCAAGTAGTGAAATTGGTACCAAAATGTAGAGGATGAAGAGAGGATCACAAAAGTACAATTTGTTTTGATGTTTGCTTGCTTGAATTGAAATAGATGATGAATTTAGAATTTGAAGTTTGAGAGCACAAATAATGGAAGTAGTAGGAAGAAGTGGTAGGTTGAAGAAAATGAATGGATGAGATGGTGGGTTGACTAGTTGACCTAGTCAACTAGTTTGCCCACTGGACAACCTTAGTCCCTCGAGTTTAAAACGAGTGCGTGAATTAACCAAACGAATTATTTTAAAAACACTAAAGTAAATGATAGATGTTATAATCCAATAACGGGAATATCAAGAACATTAGTTAACGAAAAGTACGAATATCGATGATGAAAGATATTATTATAAAAAAAAGACGGGCGTTAAAATGAATTAACGAAAAAATGCGGGATGTTACATTACCTACACCTTAAAAGAAATTTCGTCCTGAAATTTAGTTAGAAGTAGTAGTCGTTGTTTCTTCCTCGAGACCTTGTGATGCCAATTCTACGAGTAAGTGTACGAAGTGGAGTTTGTAATCGATAGTAAGCTCGTCGAAGGGAATAACAAGTTCTTGTTTGGCAAAACGCTTCTTTAGGTTCGATACATGGAATGTAGTATGAACGGAGGCTCAAATGAGTCGGAAAATCTAAATGACTAGCAACGGGTCCAAAACGCCCCAAGATTTTAAAAGGATCAAAATATCACGGATTTATCTTTTTAGGTTTCCCGAAACGGATTACACCTTTCCAAGGTGCGACTTTTAACATTATGCGGCCACCCACTTGGAATTCGAGAGGTTTACGTCTAACATCAGCATAGCTCTTTTGACATCTACGGGCCATCTTGAGCATTTCTTAGGTTATATTCGGGAATGAGTTCGGGTTCGGTGATTTGCTTGTTGCCTACTTCGGCCCAACGAATAGGAGAACGACATTTGTGGCCATATAAAGTTTCGAAAAGTGTGGCGTTAATACTTCGGATGAAAATTATTGTAGTAAGAGAATTTAGTTAAAGGCAAGGACTTTTCCCAAGTAAATTTGAAGTTGATAATACAAACTCGTATTATGGTTTCCAAGGTTCGAATCGCACATTTGCTTTGTTCGTCAGTTTGTGGGTGATACGCGGTACCCATGTCTAAACGTGGTCCCGAGGCTTTTTATAAGGCACTCCGAAATCTAGAAGTGAAACGAGGATCTCGATCTGAAACGAGGTACAGTTCTTTAAAATATATTTGAACAAGTCTTTGTTTCTCAAGAAATTCGCGCCGCGGAAGATTTAACAGTTTTTGAAAATGTTCGTTAGGACTATTCCCCATCGTGGTGAATACTAGTATAATGTGAAGAGTCGCTCTCCCCATCGAGAATTTAGATAAAAGATTTCCTTATATGGGAGTACGAGTGTGATGCGAGAGAAGTTTCCGCCTCGATGTGAGCATAACAAGCATATTGTAGTTCGTCAATAAAACTGTGCGAAGACGAGATAGTATACATGTGTAACATATGTTTGAAGTTGAAAGAATTTATCATCCATTCGGAAGCATAAATATGATTCGGCAATAATCGAAGATGTGTACCTGGTATGGTTGTTATCAATATTCTCGGAGTTTTCAGATATCCAACAAGAAAAATGAAGTCATGTACATGGCACATGATGGTGATTAGGTTGATCGAGTCCAATCACCATCACGAGTCATTAGAACTTTAGTATGACTTACCATAATATAACCACATTGATCGAGTGTCGTTATATTACGCTAACTCATACCTCCATTCCCACATCACTCCATAGAATCAAGTTCGTGTGATCGTGAAGTTTTAAAATGAACAAAGTGTAACGACGTCTCTAACGTGACTCGTATTGAATCGTAAGAATTAGTGCAACTCAAAAGAAGCGTTCCTCGAGGGAAGGGTATAAATGATTGTTCACGTTAAATGCGGTTCAAGTCAAACAATAATGTATTCCGGTACGAGAAGTGTAACAAATTATGATAACGAATAGTACGCAACCGTAGTGATAAGTATTGATGACGATACTCACCTAGAATAGTAATGGTAGTAACACGAACTGGTAGGTAGTGAAGAACACCGGTGTAATATCGGTAGTGGTTATTGATTGCCATAATGGTGGAAACTTTACAACACTTGTGGATAGTAAGCTGGGATGATAGTGAATAACAACCGAGGATACCGAGTTCCCGAACTAGTGTGACTAATGAAGTCGTTGTCATCCATACGTGTATGAATCTTGAATTTATGCGTGTTACCAGAAAATGGTAGAGTACAGGATCGTATGATGAAAATTTGGTATCATTAAGGAGTTCACCTATGAAGGATTCAAGTGTAATGCATAAGTAGTCAAGTAAGTGCTATCTATAGCAAATGTATGTCAGAATGCAATGGCTAACTATCCGGTTGTAGTCTAGATTCACTAATGCATCCTAACGACTCTGTCAGATGTTACGACCCGGAAATTTCCGACCAAATTTAAACTTAATCTTCATGTGATCTCGTCAAGATAAGCAAAGTTTGTAATATTGAATCTTAAAAATTTTGGAACTATACTTAGATAATCAATTACCCTTTGACCATGCCTGCCGATTCACGAACAAGTTGTCTGTAAGTAAATATGTAATTAAATATATATATATATTTGAATTAAAAATGTAAGATAAATTACAAGATAGTTAAGTTGTAATTCAAAATCAACCTATATGAATTATACGTATAAATATTATGATATGTATATTGTAATACATATATAGAGTGTAGAAATATTCAATTATATATAAATTATAATATAATTGATAAATTAAGATACTGATATATTAAATATGATTTCAAGTTAAAAACATAGTTGCTATAATAATATTGTTATTACTTCCAATGTTAATATCAAGACTAGTGTTATTTGAATATAAAACTTATAGATACAAATTCGATATACATAAATTAATATAGTATTATAATTATTAATATTATGGGTAGTATCAATAATATTGGTATTATTATAATCACTATTATTGTTATTAATAATATTATTAATATACATTTTATAGTAACTGTTATCATTATCATTAGTAATAATATTAATTGTATTACTATTATCTATAACATTAAAGTGTATTATTATTATATTTACATTTTTAATAAGATTAATTATAATATATGAATATAATTAACTAACAATAAGAGATAAATAATTATAGATATAAATACAGATATATAAATGGTAATATATACAGGTTACAATTAAATACATATATATATACAAATACAAGTATATATATATATATAAATATAAATATGTAAATACAAATAAATACATGTATACAAATAAGATTACGTATTATGTTTTATATCATTATCAAACTATGTTGTAAAGTGTTTTCTAACAGCAAATCTAGTACGATTAAGCCCAATAAGTCCTGGTTGCAAACAAAATATGTTACTGTCGATTGGAACTTTCTTACTTGTCTTCTGAATCAACTTATTTGATCGTATCAATTAATCTAACAAACCAACAACTACACTACTGCTCCAATTGTTGAAATTAACATCCTTATTTTGTTATATACTGATTGTATTTGGTTATCATAAGAATTAAAAAAAACAGAAGTTTAGGAAACTGAAAACGTCATCTCTGTTACTCTTGGTCTATCTCGAACAACATGGATATTACTCTTATTTCCAGACACTATCATCAAGAACACCTTACAACCACAAACCCATTTGAATCAACCAAAATGAAAACCCTTCTCACCTTCGGTTAAACAAAACCACGACCCGCCACCCTCAATCACCATCGGCAATCACTATCTCTATTCGATCAACCATCACCGCTACTATATTTTTTTCTTTCTTCTCGATCATCACAACCATGGTGGAAAAACTGCTGTTAACTGCATCAATTTCCAATGACACCAAATCACCAACACACCCATGAACTAATAGGAACTAAAACCGCTGCTACAAAGGTTTCTGTTTTCGTTTTTCTGTTGAACCCACCTTCGCAAACCACCTTCCCTTTATGTATATATTTTTCTCTTTTGCTGCAACTTTTTTTGTACGCTTCTTTTTATTTCACAACCCCACGCCATTGTTGCTATGCTTGAAATCATTGAATTAATTAATCCGCATATTGAGCTGCCACTTGCGAAACTTTTTTTTCTTGGCCGACAATTGCTCAATAAACAACCCACTTGATTCATTTGATTCACATGCTATACCTCTGTTGTAATTCCAACCACATGATAACCCTACTTCAATATTTATTTAACTTGTGGTGACCCGGGAATTTTCGACCAAATTTAAACTTAATCTTATATGATTTCGACACGATAAGCAAAGTCTATTAAACTGAGTCTTAAAATCTTTGAACTGTTTTATGAATTCATTTAAACCATTGGCTGTTCCCGACGATTCACGAACCATGGTGTATATATATATATATATATATATATATATATATATATATATATATATATATATATATTATAAAGTTAAATATAAAGCTTAACTAATAATTAGAAATAATAAATACAATATAATTAATTGAACCTAAAATGAAAAAGTAGTATTTAGAATAATTAAACTGCTATTAAAATGAATATATTTATGTTGTGTAAATATGATTTTTATGAATAATTGGTGATCATGTATATATATAATGTAATGAATATAAATATTAAACATTCAATAAAGGATATATATATTACATAAATTAATAATAAATAATAAACATTAAAACATAATTGTTATAGAAATATTATTATTACTTTCATTATTATTATTAACACTAATGTTAATATTAATGTTAAGTACTAGATGCTCTATTATAAATAATATAGATATGAAACTAAACACAATTAATGTGTTACATTATTATTACTATGATTAATATTATTATTATCCTTAGTAATTATTATTAACATCATTAATTTTTTTTTATTGTTATCATTAATGAAATTATTAATATTACTACTAATGTTACTAGTATTATCATGATAATATTACCACTTATATTATTAATATCTTTAGCAATATTATCAATATTATTAATAATAAATAATTGTACCATTTATAAAATTATTATAATTAGTAATAATATTATCATCATTAATAATGTTATTATTAGCATTTTTATTATTATGATAATTAATATATTATTATTACTTATTAACATTATTTATTAAATTATGGATTCACTGGTTTTGAATTAAGCAATAATATTTAAAAACAATTTTTTTTAATAATAACATATTATTATAGTTAATACATTTATTAATTATTAATTATTAAGATTAAAACATAAATTATATAGTATAGATAAACATTGGATACCAGTTGATATTTGTCTCATTCTTTTCCTTATCTATCTGTTTGTCATGTGAGCTTTGGTTGATTTTTTCCCCCATCTATTTCACTCGTTCGATTCATAAATAAAAAAATAAAAAAACGATTCATCTGATTATTATATTTTTCTTTCATTACCTATCTCAATCCTAATTACCACCTATTAATTTCTCTGATTAATTTTTTTTTAAAAAAAACCTGAGACTTGTCTGCTATTTCGGTCGCGTCTGGGTTGATCAAGGAAATCGAATTTGGGTGAGTTATCAAAATCTATTAATGTAAAGATGTTAGAAATCGTTCATATAACCTCTCTGTCAAGTTTCAAATTCTAATTTTTGTTATCAAGTTCTAATTCCTGAGTCAAAGTTATTTATTCAAAAGTCAAACATTATGTTCTTGATAAAATTCGATCGTTCTGTTATGTTTTGGGATCAATTAATAAGTCAGATAGTTTAAAGGAATCATTTGAAATACAAGTTATGTTGAAAGGTTTATCTAAAACGTTCTTATTTATAAAATCAATTTTTTTTTATGTTTGCAATCGACGAGCTGCTGCTGTGATGATTTTATATATATATATATATATTTTTTTTTGCTTGCTTAATCGATTGCAGAATCAATTTCAGGCTGTTTACATTTATGTTTTAGGTTTAATTCAAACCTCATATTAGTGGTAATGCTTGTTAATTTGTTGCCATGATCGATGTCACTATGAAGATGATGATTGAATAAAGAAAACAGAAACATAATACATATAAATGGGTATAAATCAGAAAGATGGATTAGACTAGATGGTTTGATGAGAGTGTTGGGATCCAAGAGGTCGCGGGTTCAATTCTGACCTCGGACAGTTTCTTTTTTTAAAGAATTCCTTAAGGTAGTTTTACAAGTTAAAAATCATTATTATTGTTATTATGATTATTATTATTGTTATTATTATTATGATTAATATTATTCAGTTTAGAATGAATTAATGATCATGATGCAAACCATAAATAAGATATAATTAAATAAAGTAATATCATTAATTATTATTAACAAAATTATTATTATTATTATTATTGTTATTATTGATTAAGATAATTACTATTATTATACAATTAATATTATTATCATTATTATTAGAATTAGTAATATCATTAATTGTATAAGATTATTAATATAAGTATTACTACTAATATTATCATGGTCATCATTATTAACATTATTATTTTGATCATAGTTTAAAATTAAGAGTATCGCTATTATAATTATTATTAAGATATCTAAGGACAACTAATGTATGTATTATCATTATTATTATGTAAACATATAAACCATGAATAAAATTATTATTATTATTAATAAAATGATGCAATTATTATCAGTTTCACTAACATTAGTATTAGTATTTTTTTTCTTTAATTACTAGTATTATTATCACTAACATAAATATCATTGTTGACAATATCCTTATTATTAGTACTATTATTATTATTAATATAAATAAAATTGTATTATTATTATTATTATTGTTATTATTATTAGTAAATCATTATTATCAAAACTATCATTTTCGTTACAAATAAATATCTTGTACCTATAATATACCTAATACATATATTATAATCATATTAATAGTTTATATATCACTTACCAATTATAATAACATTATTTATATAAATAATTATATATAACGAATTAAGAATATTTTCATATAATACTAACCATATATATATATATATATATATATATATATATATATATATATATATATATATATATATATATATATATATATATATATATATATATATATATATATATATATATATATATATATATATATATATAGATTTTTTAATATAACGAAATATATAAATATTAAACATTTAAAATATATACACAAACTAAATAAGTATAATATATAATTCAAGTTATAATATATAACTTATTCGAATACGATTATACATTTTAATATATATACAAATGATATAGGTTCGTAAATCCGAGGCCAACCCCGCAATGGCAATATAGTCATATGTATTTTTACTACAAAATACATTAGGTGAGTTTTCATTACTCTCTTTTTATATATATTTTTGGGACTGAGAATACATGCGCTGTTTTTATAAATGTTTTACGATATAGACACAAGTAATCGAAACTACATTCTATGGTTGAATTATCGAAGTCGAATATGCCCCTTTTTATATAGTCTGGTAATCTAAGAATTAGGGAACAGACACCCTAATTGACGCGAACTCTAAAGATAGATCTATCGGGCCCAACAAGCCCCATCCAAAGTACCGGATGCTTTAGTACTTCAAAATTTATATCATGTCCGATGGAGGATCCCGGAATGATGGGGATATTCTTATATACATATTGTGAATGTCGGTTACCAGGTGTTCAATCCATATGAATGATATTTTTGTCTCTATGCACGGGACGTATGTTTATGAGAAATGAAAATATGAAATCTTGTGGTCTATTAAAATTATGAAATGACTATTTATGTTAAACTAATGAACTCACCAACCTTTTGGTTGACACTTGAAAGCATGTTTATTCTTAGGTATGAAAGAAATCTGTGCATTAGCTCATTTTAAGGACATTATTTGGAATCGATCATCGCTTTGAGATCAAATGTTGATGACTTCGTCCAGATGGATTAGGACGGGGCATTTCAGTTGGTATCAGAGCGGTGGTCTTAGCGAACCAGGTCTTGCATTAGCGTGTCTAACTGATAGTTGTTAGGATGTATTAATGAGTCTGGACTTCGACCGTGTCTGCATGTCAAAAGTTTTGCTTATCATTTCGTGTCGGAAATTACTTACTTATCATCCTTAAAGTATAGACATATCTTACTGCCTCTATTGCCTATATAGTGTATAGACAAAACTCATATCTTAGCAAATCTGTTAATTCATATCTTAGCGTATCTGTTATTGTTACCTTTGCCAGACAGCTTCCGTAGATTCCTTCGTAACATATGGGATTTTAGTATTATATATGCATATGTAAATTATTTATTGCAGGATACTAATCTACATCCTATAATCTATTTCTTATCGAAAATCCTTCATCTGATCATACGAGATGAATCCCTCAACCAGTTCGAGTCCCTCAGATTCGGATAGCTATTCCGATAGTTATTCCGACATGGATGTTCACTTAAGCTCTGGGAGCAGCGTCATCAGAATGAATCAACCAATCAGCCATCCCCAATTCATCTGATGGGTTCGTAGCCTCCTCAATCATTGGAGACAAGAAGAAGGTGATCCTTTCCATCAACCAAATTCACCTCTTGGCGAAGAATCTGAAGCACTTACCGGTGAAGCTATTCGAAACACCATTTTTAGCCTCATTTCTAGAGTATCTCGTCACGACAATATACTATCTTAAATCCTAGATCTTATTCATTCGCTCGTTCCGACCGACAATCATCCCGGAGTAATACAAGAAGTCAATGAACTTCGCGCTCTAGTAATCAATTTGGAGAATATGGTGCAAAACGTACCAGCTTCAGCAACATCACCAGCACCAACATCAATACCAGTACCACCAACAACTCAAGTTCACATCATACACCTCAACATCTAATTATGTACCTCGAGCATAATCATCAATCTGCGAATCGTTCTACATCATTTTTCTTCGTTCGACATGACGATTATGTAATCTTCAATGTTTTAGAGATTATATATTCTAGTTCTAACGGCAAATCAAATGAGATTAATATTATATTAACTCATTAAATCTATGAGTACATCTGAAGAAAATATATATGTAAGTATATTTTCATAAAGATTGTAATTAAAAAAAATTCTTTCGTATAAACTGTTAATGGTGAAAATATTTTGACGGGTAGGTAATACCCGGGGTATATTTAGATTTCACTTTAATAGGGTATACTGTACATTCTTCAAATCTGATTCAACATCCATTTACTATCCTACTTACATCTACAGAGATACGAATCCGTTCACCGCAGAATAACCATTTTTTTATTTCAATTTCATATTTGGATTTTGATTTATCACAATCAAACAAGTGGCATAATGAAGAAAATATTGGACAAAATAAAAGTTGTTAGAAACAAACGAATTAACTAATTGAAATTTTGTTAAGAATCCACGCTAACTGTTCCTAGCTAACTGTTCCTAGCTAACTGATTACATTCTAGTTATCGCAGTTTATTTATCGCAATTTAATCATCGCAATTTTATTTATCGTTATTTAATTTCTGTTATTTACTTTACGCATTTAATTTATCGTCATTTAATTTCTGTTATTTATTTTACGCACTTTAAATATCGGGACACGTATACAAGGTTTTGACATATCATATCGACGCATCTATATATATTATTTGGAATCACCATAGACACTCTATATGCAGTAATGAACGAGTTCTCTATACAGGGTTGAGGTTGATTCTACAATAATATGTATACTTTGAGTGGTGATCGAGTCTGAGACGTATACGGGTCACGATACGTATTAATTAATTCGAATATTATATATTAAACTATATATGAATTATTGGACTGTTACTGTGGACTATCGACTGTGGACTATCAAGATTGGACAATTTAAAATGAATTAAAATATTGATTATAACATATGAAACTAAACAACTCTTCAAGTTTGCCACTTGATTTCATCTTAAACCTCATTTGTATATTGACGATTACAATCAACGTTCAAACCTTTCATGATTCTTGAAAACACCTCAATCGATAGGATGAATCAACCGCACTTCATCTACGGAAGGAAAGATATATGCATATAGTTATGCACCTGAAAAACTCTCGGCAACTGAGTAAAAGTTTAACACGTAGCCGCGTCAGATCCTTTGGCATTTATTAGCAAAAATAACTTTGCGATCCCTTTTCAAGGTAGCTAATTTTGTCACAGCTCCAGCAAGACAACTTCGACTTTTCATTCGAAGTAGCTTTACTATAATCATGATATATACGATCACCCTTTTGATACCGGAGAATTCTTTTATATTCCACCACATTACCAGCAAATGTACCAGCAACCTTGTCGCTCCTTAGTTTAAATTCCTCCGACAAATCACTATATTTATCTATTGAAGTCTCGTCATGTACTCATCCGCATCTTGTAACGAGAACTGCCATAACAATTACCAGGAATCAGCAATCAGTACTTTGAAAACTCACAGCATATCTACATCAACAGTTATATGTATGACATTTATCTCTTAGAATTATGATCTCTCCTTCTGGAATTCTGAAAAGTACTCAGTCACAAATCAATACTCTGAATGTTGAAAAAGCTGAATGAAGCAGCAGAAACCATAGACAACCGTAAATGACCATAATCATCAAAAGTTTGATGATAAAGAATAGTATGTTGGAAAAACTCAGAAAAGTTGGAACTGGAAAATGGATTGAGCTAACCACGAAGGAAACCAAGGACAAATACAAGTACCATACCATATATTTAAAGAATCCAGGTAATTCTGGATCCGATGAAACCTTCAACGAATATCTTGCTCTGTACTCATGTTAAAATCTTGCGGAAAATCTTCCTCATCAACCATCGAACTTAGAAATTCCAAAATATCATCATCAATATCTTCGATATTTCTGAGGATACTTTCATAAATATTCTCGTCCGAAATTATATACCTCTTCGTGCTTCCTGTGTATCATTATATTGGAAACATTCAATAGAAAATTTGGTACCGAACAGTAGATTATGCGAAACTATGAAGAACGCCGTGGACAAATCGCAAAGAATAAGTTTGACTTCAAAGAATCCAAATGATTCTGTTTCTGATGAAATCTTTAGCGAATACCTTGCTTCCGAATCTAAACCTTTACGGATAAATCTTCTTCATCATCCATCGATATTAGAAATTCCAAGATATCATCGTATCTTTCATTATAAATATCCTTCATATTTCTGAAGATATTTTCATAACTATTCTTATCTGAAATCATTAATCTCTTCGTGCTATCAGTGTTACATCATATAAAAACTGTCAGTTTCTATATTCTGTAAACTTTCGAGCTTAAAATATGAATGTTAATGAAGTAGTGTTGGGAACTGATGCATGAGTTAGTATAATATAATGACACTTGATCAACGTGATTATATTACAGTAAGTCATGCTGAGTTTCTAATGGAACGTGATGATTCACAGATTATAACGTCATTATGTGCCATGTTACATAACTCTTTCATTCTGCTTAATTTCTGAACATATCAAGAAAATATATTCTTGATAGTTCTATTCTCAGTGATTCTGGAAATTTGACAAATCAATTTGTGTTAATACATTCTTTCTTATTTAGAACATGATGTTTTTCCGAAATTCCATACTTACGAATTATGGATCGTTACTCGTTTTATTAAAGGTCGGGAGGATAATAGAAAGGCAAGGAACTACAAAATAAAAGAGAAAATATAAAGCCCAATAACAACACGGAGGTCACAAACCATGGATATTAATAAGAATAGCAATATAAAGACACGGTATGATTAAGAATAGTATTACTCCAAGGTAATAGTAGAAGTAAACAGATTTTTCTGATGGAAGATTGAAATGAAGGATGACAGAAATGTTAATTAAAAAAAAAATATCAAGGATTAGAACTGGATTAAGCATTTTCACAATCTTTTGGATGTATGAACTAAGAAAGAAAGTATAGGGATGGTGAGAATAATGCAATGGAAGAGCTTAATTGGTAATGGAAATATCAGACAGAGTAATCAAGGCAGATCACCGTATTTAATTATAGAGATCTTAATTTTCTTACTCGCCGAAGAATCGAATCTTTTAGATTTCGAAGATTTTCTTTATATTCCTTGAATTCCGGAATTCAACAAAGACAACGTTAAAAGTTAAGACACACCTCATCTTTTCTAAATTCAACCCTGACTCTGTCAAAAGTTTAGATGAATCTTTACTTTTCTATTTCACTCTTTGGTGATAGCCTCATTTGTACTCTTCTAATAATCGAATTATTTTTATCCATATTACTCAATGATGATAAGACTCAATTTATCAACTCATATTCGTCATGAAAACATTTTTATTGTTAGCCATGACCACCTCACTCAAATTTCGGGACGAAATTTCTTTAACGGGTAGGTACTGTGATGACCCGGGAATTTTCGACCAAATTTAAACTTAATCTTATATGATTTCGACACGATAAGCAAAGTCTATTAAACTGAGTCTTAAAATCTTTGAACTGTTTTATGAATTCATTTAAACCATTGGCTGTTCCCGACGATTCACGAACCATGGTGTGTGTGTGTGTGTATATATATATATATATATATATATATATATATATATATATATATATATATATATATATATATATATATATATATATATATATATTATAAAGTTAAATATAAAGCTTAACTAATAATTAGAAATAATAAATACAATATAATTAATTGAACCTAAAATGAAAAAGTAGTATTTAGAATAATTAAACTGCTATTAAAATGAATATATATATATGTTGTGTAAATATGATTTTTATGAATAATTGGTGATCATTTATATATATAATGTAATGAATATAAATATTAAACATTCAATAAAGGATATATATATTACATAAATTAATAATAAATAATAAACATTAAAACATAATTGTTATAGAAATATTATTATTACTTTCATTATTATTATTAACACTAATGTTAATATTAATGTTAAGTACTAGATGCTCTATTATAAATAATATAGATATGAAACTAAACACAATTAATGTGTTACATTATTATTACTATGATTAATATTATTATTATCCTTAGTAATTATTAATAACATCATTAATTTTTTTTATTGTTATCATTAATGAAATTATTAATATTACTACTAATGTTACTAGTATTATCATGATAATATTACCACTTATATTATTAATATCTTTAGCAATATTATCAATATTATTAATAATAAAATTGTACCATTTATAAAATTATTATAATTAGTAATATTATTATCATCATTAATAATGTTATTATTAGCATTTTTATTATTATGATAATTAATATATTATTATTACTTATTAACATTATTTATTAAATTATGGATTCACTGGTTTTGAATTAAGCAATAATATTTAAAAACAATTTTTTTTAATAATAACATATTATTATAGTTAATACATTTATTAATTATTAATTATTAAGATTAAAACATAAATTATATAGTATTGATAAACATTGGATACCAGTTGATATTTGTCTCATTCTTTTCCTTATCTATCTGTTTGTCATGTGAGCTTTGGTTGATTTTTTTCCCCATCTATTTCACTCGTTCGATTCATAAATAAATAAAAAAAAAACGATTCATCTGATTATTATATTTTTCTTTCATTACCTATCTCAATCCTAATTACCACCTATTAATTTCTCTGATTAATTTTTTTAAAAAAAAAAACCTGAGACTTGTCTGCTATTTCGGTCGCGTCTGGGTTGATCAAGGAAATCGAATTTGGGTGAGTTATCAAAATCTATTAATGTAAAGATGTTAGAAATCGTTCATATAACCTCTCTGTCAAGTTTCAAATCCTAATTTTTGTTATCAAGTTCTAATTCCTGAGTCAAAGTTATTTATTCAAAAGTCAAACATTATGTTCTTGATAAAATTCGATCGTTCTGTTATGTTTTGGGATCAATTAATAAGTCAGATAGTTTAAAGGAATCATTTGAAATACAAGTTATGTTGAAAGGTTTATCTAAAACGTTCTTATTTATAAAATCAATTTTTTTTTTATGTTTGCAATCGACGAGCTGCTGCTGTGATGATTTTATATATATATATATATATTTTTTTTTGCTTGCTTAATCGATTGCAGAATCAATTTCAGGCTGTTTACATTTATGTTTTAGGTTTAATTCAAACCTCATATTAGTGGTGATGCTTGTTAATTTGTTGCCATGATCGATGTCACTATGAAGATGATGATTGAATAAAGAAAACAGAAACATAATACATATAAATGGGTATAAACCAGAAAGACGGATTAGACTAGATGGTTTGATGAGAGTGTTGGGATCCAAGAGGTCGCGGGTTCAATTCTGACCTCGGACAGTTTCTTTTTTTAAAGAATTCCTTAAGGTAGTTTTACAAGTTAAAAATCATTATTATTGTTATTATGATTATTATTATTGTTATTATTATTATGATTAATATTATTCAGTTTAGAATGAATTAATGATCATGATGCAAACCATAAATAAGATATAATTAAATAAAGTAATATCATTAATTATTATTAACAAAACTATTATTATTATTATTATTGTTATTATTGATTAAGATAATTACTATTATTATACAATTAATATTATTATCATTATTATTAGAATTAGTAATATCATTAATTGTATAAGATTATTAATATAAGTATTACTACTAATATTATCATGGTCATCATTATTATCATTATTATTTTGATCATAGTTTAAAATTAAGAGTATCGCTATTATAATTATTATTAAGATATCTAAGGACAACTAATGTATGTATTATCATTATTATTATGTAAACATATAAACCATGAATAAAATTACTATTATTATTAATAAAATGATGCAATTATTATCAGTTTCACTAACATTAGTATTAGTATTTTTTTTCTATAATTACTAGTATTATTATCACTAACATAAATATCATTGTTGACAATATCCTTATTATTAGTACTATTAGTATTATTAATATAAATAAAATTGTATTATTATTATTATTATTGTTATTATTATTAGTAAATCATTATTATCAAAACTATCATTTTCGTTACAAATAAATATCTTGTACCTATAATATACCTAATACATATATTATAATCATATTAATAGTTTATATATCACTTACCAATTATAATAACATTATTTATATAAATAATTATATATAACGAATTAAGAATATTTTCATATAATACTAACCATATATATATATATATATATATATATATATATATATATATATATATATATATATATATATATAGATATTTTAATATAACGAAATATATAAATATTAAACATTTAAAATATATACACAAACTAAATAAGTATAATATATAATTCAAGTTATAATATATAACTTATTCAAATATGATTATACATTTTAATATATATACAAATGATATAGGTTCGTAAATCCGAGGCCAACCCCGCAATGGCAATATAGTCATATGTATTTTTACTACAAAATACATTAGGTGAGTTTTCATTACTCTCTTTTTATATATATTTTTGGGACTGAGAATACATGCGCTGTTTTTATAAATGTTTTACGATATAGACACAAGTAATCGAAACTACATTCTATGGTTGAATTATCGAAGTCGAATATGCCCCTTTTTATATAGTCTGGTAATCTAAGAATTAGGGAACAGACACCCTAATTGACGCGAACTCTAAAGATAGATCTATCGGGCCCAACAAGCCCCATCCAAAGTACCGGATGCTTTAGTACTTCGAAATTTATATCATGTCCGATGGAGGATCCCGGAATGATGGAGATATTCTTATATACATATTGTGAATGTCGGTTACCAGGTGTTCAATCCATATGAATGATATTTTGTCTCTATGCACGGGACGTATGTTTATGAGAAATGAAAATATGAAATCTTGTGGTTTATTAAAATTATGAAATGATTATTTATGTTAAACTAATGAACTCACCAACCTTTTGGTTGACACTTGAAAGCATGTTTATTCTCAGGTATGAAAGAAATCTTCCGCTGTGCATTAGCTCATTTTAAGGACATTATTTGGAATCGATCATCGCTTTGAGATCAAATGTTGATGACTTCGTCCAGATGGATTAGGACGGGGCATTTCATAACTATCCAAAGCTTCTTTTTATAAAGGTGCATGTGGGACTAATACAAAGAATTGGCCGACAAAAATAAGGGAAGTAGGACACGTACGAGAAATTTTGGGATATATATATTCCTTTTTTTTTATGTGGGACGGTTTAGGATCTTGGTGGCCAACAACCAAGCAGCACTTTGATATTAAATGAATAAAGATCATAATCATAATAAAAGTTAATGATAATGATGATACCGAATAATGATTGTAATATACATGATCATGGTGATGGAGATGAAATAAACAAAGATGGATGATAATGAACTATGAGGTCGATAGGAGCGATTATATTGATGATGAATCGGTAGCTGCTTTTGAAATTAAAAGGAAGAAGAGAGGGAGTCAATAATGGAGACGTGAACATAAACCCACACACTGATATTATTATTTTTTTTTACGATCCTGATTAGGGCTGTTGCAACTTGCTTCGCAAGTTGTTTGGGTCGGCTAACTCCAACGATAAATCCTGTATTCCTAAACTGATTACACGAGCTATGGTGTTTTATACTTTGGACTTTTGATGAAATGGGTGGAATTATACAATATGGGCCGTTATTGGATTCTTGGGTCGAGATATGATGGTGGAAAACTGAAAGATATATTTGATATATAGATATAGTTGAGTATTAAATCAGAAAAATATAAGGTGCTTGGACGGTTAAGTGTGTTGGGTTATCGAGAGGTCTCGAGTTCGAGCCCGGGCATAAGCATTATTTTTGGAACTTTTTCTTTGAGGTAGTTACTACTAATACTCTTATTATTATTATTTCATTATTATTATTATTATTATTATTTTATCATTATCATTATCATTATTATTATTATTATTATTATTATTATTATTATTATTATTATTATTATTATTATTATTATTATTATTATTATAATTAGTATTATCACTATTATAATTATTATTATCATTATCATTTTATTATTACTAGAATCATTATCATTATTATTATTATTATTATTATTATTATTATTATTATTATTATTAATAGTATTGTTTTTATAACAAATTGTTGATTTTTGATATAATACCAATTACAAATGGATATATATATATATATATATTTTTTAATATAACTATATGTATGAATATTGATTATTTTACAAAATAACCATATATAAAATATGACTGAAGATATAACATAAATAAAGGATATACATTTATATAACTACAACACTTAATATACATAAAAATTATATAGAAGGAATTATGTGATTATAGGTGTTAATATATATACTTGATATAGGTTCGTGAATCCGAGGTCAACCCTACATTGTTCTGTTCCGTCGTATGCATATTTTTACTACAAAATATCGTATGGTGAGTTTCATTTGCTCCCTTTTACTCATTACATTTTTGGGCTGAGAATACATGCAATGTTTTAATAACTGTTTTACAATATTTATATGCGTGAGTTTCATTACTCCCTTTTTAAATGCTTTTGCAACAGATATATTTTTGGGACTGAGAATACATGCGCTGCTTTTATAATTGTTTTACGAAATAGACACAAGTAATCAAAACTACATTATATGGTTGAATTATTAAACCGAATATGCCCCTTTTTATTAAGTCTGGTAATCTAAGAATTAGGGAACAGACACCCTAATTGACGCGAATCCTAAAGATAGATCTATCGGGCCCAACAAGCCCCATCCAAAGTACCGGATGCTTTAGTACTTCGAAATTTATATCATGTCCGAAGGAGGATCCCGGAATGATGGGGATATTCTTATATGCATATTGTGAATGTCGGTTACCAGGTGTTCAATCCATATGAATGATATGTTTGTCTCTATGCATGGGACGTATGATTATGAGAAATGGAAGTATGAAATCTTGTGGTCTATTAAAATGATGGAAATGATTATTTATATTAAACTAATGAACTCACCAACCTTTTGGTTGACACTTTAAAGCATGTTTATTCTCAGGTATTAAAGAAATCTTCCGCTGTGCATTTGCTCATCTTAGAGATATTACTTGGAGTCGTTTATGCCATATTTCAAAAGACGTTGCATTTGAGTCGTTGCGTTCATCAAGATTATAATTAAGTCAATTATAGTTAGATATATTATGAAATGATATGCCTGCCGTCAACTTTCGATGTAATGAAAGATTGTCTTTTCAAAAACGAATGCAATGTTTGTAAAATGTATCATATAGAGGTCAAGTACCTCGCGATGAAATCAACTGTTGTGAATCATTTATAATCAATATGGACTTCGTCCGGATGGATTAGGATGGGTCCTTTCAGTTGGTATCAGAACGGTGGTCTTAGAGAACCAGGTCTTGCATTAGTGTGTCTAACTGATAATCGTTAGAATGCCTTAGTGAGTCTGGACTTCGACCGTGTCTGCATGTCAAAAGTTTTGCTTATCATTTCTAGTCGGAAATCATCTGCTTATCATTCTTAGTCTAGACACATCTTACTGCAATGATTGCATGAATAGTGTATAGTCAAAATTCATATCTTAGCATATATGCTAATCCATATCTTAGCGTATCTGTTACTATAAACTTTGCCTGATATATTTCATAAATTCCTCCGTAAACTACGAAATCTTCTGTTCTATATATAGGTATTCTATGTAATTAGAATATCATCCGATATCCGAAAATCATTTCATATCGAAAAATCCTTTATTCAATCGTACGCAATGGAACTCACAACTAGTTCAAGTCCCTCGAATTCCGATATGGAGTCCCACTCCAGCTCCGAAAGCAGTGACACCAGAATGAATCAATCAATCAGCCATCCCCAATTCCTCTGATGAGTTCGTAGTCGACTAAATCAATGGAGACACGAAGAAGGCGATCCTTTCCATCAACCGAATTCACCTCTTGGCGAAGAACCTGAAACACTTACCGGCGAACCTATTAGAAACACCATTTTCACCCTCATTTTTCGAATATCTCGCTATGATTATATACTATCTCAAATTCTAAACCCTATTCATCCGCTCGTTCCGACCGACAATCATCCCGGAATAATAGAAGAAGTCAACGAGCTTCGCACCCGAGTTGTAGCCGTGAACAGTATGGTGCAAAATGTACCAGCTTCAGCAACATTACCAGCATCAACAGTACCACCAACAACAATATCCGCATCCCAAGCCCCAATTTCACAATCTGTTCCACGAACATCAACATCATACGCACCATAGATACCAAGGAGTACCAACAGTAATTAACGATGAAGTATTGATCCATAACTTCATCAATATTCTGCGAAGAATATGTGGATCCTAATAGTTTTAGAGATTACTTATTCTAGCTCAAATCGAAAATCAAATGAGTCTAATATTATATTGACTCATTATATCCATAATTACATCTGAAGAAAATATATATGTATATATATTTTCATAAAGATTGTGATTAAAAAAAAAATTCTTTCGTACAAACTGTGAATGATAAAAATATTTTAACGGGTAGGTAATACCCGAGGAATATTTAAGATTTCACATTAATAAGTTACATTGTACATTCTTCAAATCTAATTCAACAGTCATTTCCTATCCTACTTACATCCACAGATATATGAATCCGTTCACCACAGAATAACCATTTCCATTCAAATTTCATATTTGGATTTTGACCTATCAGAATCCAACAAGTGGCATAATGAAGAAGAAATTTGACGGAATAAAATTTATTAGAAACAAACAAACTAACTATGAAAACTTTTGTTAAGAATCCACGCTAACAAAATCTTAGATAACTGTTCCTAGCTAACTGTGGACTAATCAACTGAGGATTACCAACAGTGGACAAATAAAAATGAATTAAAATATTGATTATAACATATGAAACTAAATAATTCTTTAAGTTTGCCACTTGATTTCATCTTAAACCTCATATGTATATTGACGATTACAATCTGCGTTCAAACCTTTCGTGATTCTTGAAAACACCTCAATCGGGAGGATGAACCAACCGCACCTCATCTACGGAAGAAAAGATTGATGCGTATAGTTATGCACCTGAAAACTCTCGAAAATTGAGTAAACGTTTAACACGTAGCTGTGCTAATTCCTTTAACGTTTTTATTACCGAAAATAACTTTTCAAATCTCTTTTCAAATTAGCCAACTTTGTCACAGCTCCAGCAAGTCAACTTCGACTTTTCATTCAAAACAACCTTATTATAACCTTGATATATATATTTGTACTCTTTTATTGTTACCGGAAAACCTTTTATATTCCATCATATTACCAGCAGACGTACCAGCAACCTCGTTGCTTCTTGGTTTAAATCTCTCCGATAAATCATTATATTTATTCATTGAAACCCTATCATATACTCATCCGCATCTTTTAACGAGAACTGCCATACCAATTATCGGGGATCAGCAATCATTACTTTGAAAACTCACAGCATATCTACATCAACAATTATATGTATCCATATAACATTTATCTCTTAGAATTATGATCTTTCATCCTGAAATTCTAAAAAGCACTCAGTCTACAAACTAATACTCTGAATGTTGAAAAAGCTGAATGAAGCAGCAGAAATCGTAGACAACCGTAAACGATCTTAGTCATCGGGAGTTTGATGATAAAGAATAATATGTTGGAAAAGCTCAGAAACGTTAGAACTGAAAAACGGATAGAGTTAACCATGAAGGAGACCAAGGACAAATACAAGGACCATACCCTATATTCAAAGAATCCAGATAATTCTGGATCCGTTGAAATCTTTAGAGAATATCTTGCTCCGAAGCCAGGTTAAAAATCCTGCGGAAAAATCTTTCTCCATCAACCATCGAACTTAGAAATTCCAAAATATCATCATCAATATCTTCGATATTTCTGAGGATATTTTTATAAATATTCTCGTCCGAAATTATATACCTCTTCGTGCTTCCTGTGTATCATTATATTGGAAACATTCAATAGAAAATTTAGTACCGAAAAGCAAATTATGCGAAACTATGAAGAAAGCCGTGGACAAATCACAAAGAATAAGTTTGACTTCAAAGAATCCAAATGATTCAATGTCTGCTAAAGTATTTAGTGAACATTTTGCTCCTTACTCTAAACCCTTGCAGACAATAGTTTCTATCATCCTCTGATCTTAGATATTCCGAGATATTATCTTATCTTTCATTATAAATATCCTCCATATTTCTGGAGATATTTTTATAACTATTCTTATCTGAAATCATTAATCTCTTCGTACTATCAGTGTTACATCATATAGAAACTGTTAGTTTCTATATTCTGTAAACTTTCGAGCTTAAATTATGAATGTTATTGAAGTAATGTTGGAAACTGATGCATGAGTTAGTATAATATAATGACACTTGATCAACGTTATTATATTACAGTAGGTCATGCTGAGTTTTTAATGGAACGTGATGATTCACAGATCAAAACGTCATCATGTGCCATGTTACATAACTTTTTCATTCGGATTAACTTCTGGACATATCAAGAAAATATATTCTTGATAGTTCTATTCTCAGTGATTCTGGTAATTTGATAAATCAAATCGTGCTATTACGTTCTTTCTTGTTTAGAACATTAAGTTCATTCGAAATTCTATACCTACGAATTCTGGACCATTATTCGCTTGATCTAAAGTCGGGAAGAGAAAACAAGAGCATAGAGCTCCAATATATAAGGAAAAATATAAAGCCCAACAACAACATCAAAATTACAAACTGTGGATATCAGTGCGTATAGCAATATAAAGACACGGGAGGATTATAAATACAATAATCTCTAGAGCATAGTAGAAATAAACAGATTCTTCCGGTGGGAGTTGGAAAAGAAGAAGGATCATTGCGATAGTCAGAATAAGAACAAGGATTAGAACCGGATTAAGCATTATTATAATCTTTTGGATGTATGAACTAAGAAATAAAATATAGGAATGGTGAGAATAATGAAACGGAAGAGCTTAATTTATAGTAGAAATATCAGACAGAGTAATCGAGGCAGATCACCGTATTTAATTATAGAGATCTTAATTTCCTTAAATCCCGAAGAATCAGATTTTATTCAGATTTCCAAGATTTTATTTTAAAATCCCTTGAATTCCGGAATTTAACCAAGACAACGTCAAAAGTTAAGACGAAACTTTATTTATTCATTTCACTCTTTTGTGAATAACTTCACTCGTGCTCTTCGAATAATCGAATTGTTTTATCCATATAACTTAAATGATGATAAAACTCTAATTATCAACTCGTATGTGTCATGAAAACATTTTTATTGTTAGCCATGACCACCTCACTCAAATTTCGGGACGAAATTTCCTTAACGGGTAGGTACTGTAACGACCCGGAAATTTCCGACCAAATTTAAACTTAATCTTCATGTGATCTCGTCACGATAAGCAAAGTTTGTAATATTGAATCTTAAAAATTTTGGAACTATACCTAGATAATCAATTACCCTTTGACCATGCCTGCCGATTCACGAACAAGTTGTCTGTAAGTAAATATGTAATTAAATATATATATATATATATATATATATTTGAATTAAAAATGTAAGATAAATTACAAGATAGTTAAGTTGTAATTCAAAATGAACCTATATGAATTATACGTATAAATATTATGATATGTATATTGTAATACATATATAGAGTGTAGAAATATTCAATTATATATAAATTATAATATAATTGATAAATTAAGATACTGATATATTAAATATGATTTCAAGTTAAAAACATAGTTGTTATAATAATATCGTTATTACTTCCAATGTTAATATCAAGACTAGTGTTATATGAATATAAAACTTATAGATACAAATTCGATATACATAAATTAATATAGTATTATAATTATTAATATTATGGGTATTATCAATAATATTGGTATTATTATAATCACTATTATTGTTATTAATAATATTATTAATATACATTTTATAGTAACTGTTATCATTATCATTAGTAATAATATTAATTGTATTACTATTATCTATAACATTAAAGTGTATTATTATTATATTTACATTTTTAATAAGATTAATTATAATATATGAATATAATTAACTAACAATAAGAGATAAATAATTATAGATATAAATATAGATATATAAATGGTAATATATACAGGTTACAATTAAATACATATATATATACAAATACAAGTATATATATATATATAAATATAAATATGTAAATACAAATAAATACATGTATACAAATAAGATTACGTATTATGTTTTATATCATTATCAAACTATGCTGTAAAGTGTTTTCTAACAGCAAATCTAGTACGATTAAGCCCAATAAGTCCTGGTTGCAAACAAAATATGTTACTGTCGATTGGAACTTTCTTACTTGTCTTCTGAATCAACTTATTTGATCGTATCAATTAATCTAACAAACCAACAACTACACTACTGCTCCAATTGTTGAAATTAACATCCTTATTTTGTTATATACTGATTGTATTTGGTTATCATAAGAATTAAAAAAAACAGAAGTTTAGGAAACTGAAAACGTCATCTCTGTTACTCTTGGTCTATCTCGAACAACATGGATATTACTCTTATTTCCAGACACTATCATCAAGAACACCTTACAACCACAAACCCATTTGAATCAACCACCATGAAAACCCTTCTCACCTTCGGTTAAACAAAACCACGACCCACCACCCTCAATCACCATAGGCAATCACTATCTCTATTCGATCAACCATCACCGCTACTATATTTTTTTCTTTCTTCTCGAACATCACAACCATGGTGGCAAAACTGCTGTTAACTGCATCGATTTCTAATGACACCAAATCACCAACACACCCATGAACTAATAGGAACTAAAACCGCTGCTACAAAGGTTTCTGTTTTCGTTTTTCTGTTGAACCCACCTTCGCAAACCACCTTCCCTTTATGTATATATTTTTCTCTTTTGCTGCAACTTTTGTTGTACGCTTCTTTTTATTTCACAACCCCACGCCATTGTTGCTATGCTTGAAATCATTGAATTAATTAATCCGCATATTGAGCTGCCACTTGCGAAACTTTTTTTTCTTGGCCGACAATTGCTCAATAAACAACCCACTTGATTCATTTGATTCGCATGCTATACCTCTGTTGTAATTCCAACCACATGATAACCCTACTTCAATATTTATTTAACTATCCAAAGCTTCTTTTTATAAAGGTGCATGTGGGACTAATACAAAGAATTGGCCGACAAAAATAAGGGAAGTAGGACACGTACGAGAAATTTTGGGATATATATATTCCTTTTTTTTTTTTTATGTGGGACGGTTTAGAATCTTGGTGGCCAACAACCAAGCAGCACTTTGATATTAAATGAATAAAGATCATAATCATAATAAAAGTTAATGATAATGATGATACCAAATAATGATTGTAATATACATGATCATGGTGATGGAGATGAAATAAACAAAGATGGATGATAATGAACTGTGAGGTCGATAGGAGCGATTATATTAATGATGAATCGGTAGCTGCTTTTGAAATTAAAAGGAAGAAGAGAGGGTGTCAATAATGGAGACGTGAACATAAACCCACACACTGATATTATTTTTTTTTTACGATCCTGATTAGGGCTGTTGCAACTTGCTTCGCAAGTTGTTTGGGTCGGCTAACTCCAACGATAAATCCTTTATTCCTAAACTGATTAAACGAGCTATGGTGTTTTATACTTTGGACTTTTGATGAAATGGGTGGAATTATACAATATGGGCCGTTATTGGATTCTTGGGTCGAGATATGATGGTGGAAAACTGAAAGATATATTTGATATATATATATAGTTGAGTATTAAATCAGAAAAATATAAGGTGCTTGGACGGTTAAGTGTGTTGGGTTATCGAGAGGTGTCGAGTTCGAGCCTGGGCATAAGCATTATTTTTGGAACTTTTTCTTTGAGGTAGTTACTACTAATACTCTTATTATTATTATTATTATTATTATTATTATTATTATTATTATTATTATTATTATTATTATTATTATTATTATTATTATTATAATTAGTATTATCACTATTATAATTATTATTATCATTATCATTTTATTATTACTAGAATCATTATCATTATTATTATTATTAATAGTATTGTTTTTATAACAAATTGTTGTTTTTGATATAATACCAATTACAAATGGATATATATATATATATATATATATATATATATATATATATATATATATATATATATTTTAATATAACTATATGTATGAATATTGATTATTTTACAAAATAACCATATATAAAATATGACTGAAGATATAACATAAATAAAGGATATACATTTATATAACTACAACACTTAATATACATAAAAATTATATAGAAGGAATTATGTGATTATAGGTGTTAATATATATACTTGATATAGGTTCGTGAATCCGAGGTCAACCCTACATTGTTCTGTTCCGTCGTATGCATATTTTTACTACAAAATATCGTATGGTGAGTTTCATTTGCTCCCTTTTACTCATTACATTTTTGGGCTGAGAATACATGCAATGTTTTAATAACTGTTTTACAATATTTATATGCGTGAGTTTCATTACTCCCTTTTTAAATGCTTTTGCAACAGATATATTTTTGGGACTGAGAATACATGCGCTGCTTTTATAATTGTTTTGCGAAATAGACACAAGTAATCGAAACTACATTCTATGGTTGAATTATTAAACCGAATATGCCCCTTTTTATTAAGTCTGGTAATCTAAGAATTAGGGAACAGACACCCTAATTGACGCGAATCCTAAAGATAGATCTATCGGGCCCAATAAGCCCCATCCAAAGTACCGGATGCTTTAGTACTTCGAAATTTATATCATGTCCGAAGGAGGATCCCGGAATGATGGGGATATTCTTATATGCATATTGTGAATGTCAGTTACCAGGTGTTCAATCCATATGAATGATATTTTTGTCTCTATGCATGGGACGTATGATTATGAGAAATGGAAGTATGAAATCTTGTGGTCTATTAAAATGATGGAAATGATTATTTATGTTAAACTAATGAACTCACCAACCTTTTGGTTGACACTTTAAAGCATGTTTATTCTCAGGTATTAAAGAAATCTTCCGCTGTACATTTGCTCATCTTAGAGATATTACTTGGAGTCGTTTATGACATATTTCAAAAGACGTTGCATTCGAGTCGTTGCATTCATCAAGATTATAATTAAGTCAATTATAGTTAGATATATTATGAAATGATATGCCTGCCGTCAACTTTCGATGTAATGAAAGATTGTCTTTCCAAAAACGAATGCAATGTTTGTAAAATGTATCATATAGAGGTCAAGTACCTCGCGATGAAATCAACTGTTGTGAATCGTTTATAATCAATATGGACTTCGTCCGGATGGATTAGGACGGGTCCTTTCATCAGACACACTAATGCACATCCTAGTTCCCTACAACCAACGCTCTGATACCATCTGTAACGACCCGACAAAATCGTCATTGACGGCGCCGTTAACTTAGGTCTCGTTACGTGATCATAGTCCCTAAATGAGACGCGTTTGACCAAAATTATGTCGCATTCATTTGAAACGTACAAGACTTATAAAGTTTAAGTTTACCAAACGGTTCGACAACAAGTTTAAGTTTACAAGAGTTATAAAGTATAAATGAAATAACTTGCGACATAATTAGTTTAAAATCAAGGTTGCTATAAATAGCGTAAGTATGTATGCTTTAAGTTTGAATCCAAAAGTGCTATCGCTAGCGTATGCATGCATGGCTGACCCCAAGCAAGTAATCAAAGTGTGGGGAAGCATGTATCAAGTAGCCTGAGAAACATATAGAAAACTGTCAACGAAAAAACGTTGGTGAAATCATAGGTGTATGTATAAAGTATGTTTTGAACCACAAGATTTAGTATAAATCGATTATCAAGCGTATACATCTCAAAAGATGTTGTTTGTATCACGAGCACCCAATTACCAAAGCTTAACTGAATCTTACCTTTGCATAATAGTGTTAGAACCTACACTATATCCCGAAAATACGTTTCATTCATCCGAATGAGGGTTCGTCAAACCCGTATGGCCACTCAACATAAGTTCTCGCTTACACCCTACAAGTGTAACTAATGATAATTGGACTTGAGGATTTTTGTTCTAACTCGTATGTATCTTTGCTTTCGTATTTGTGTTCAAAGTATAAAAGTATGCAAGTATAAAATGTATACAATGTATATGTTTCTCAGCCCACGATTTAAAAGTATGAAAGTTATCGAAAAGGTGGGACTATGATCTCACCGTAGTTGCACGCCAAAGTACTTGTATTTAAACGTTGTGCAAATGAAAGTTGCTTAGCCTCGACCTAAAAAAATAAGTTATATCAATTACCAGTTACGACACAAGGTCGGACGTAATGTGTTCAATTAGTCATGTGGCTCGTTACGACTCGATTAATATAGCATGTGAATCACGTTGTCAAGTTTCATGCAAGAATCAAGTATAAAGAAGATTAGAACGATTGCATAAGTATTTGTTAAGTTTGAATAAAAGTTAACTTTGGTCAAATTCAACGAAAAATTCAACGGGGTCGGGTCGGGTATCCGACAATTTTTCTATGAAAGATAAGCATATATAAGTGTGTTGCCCAAGTTTCATGTTGATCGGGTGCGTAGCATAGTTAGAATTAAATGAAAATGTGCATTTTTGGACAGCCGGGGCCCGGAGCGGCGCTCCAGGACCTTGATCGGCGCTCAGAATGTCAGTTCAGCAAGTCTGGCAGTTTTTGAACACTCAAGCACGAATCCAACTTCAAACGACCATAACTAATGAACCGTAAACATTCAAAACACGTATCTTATATCGTTGGAAAGGTAATTTAACGAGGAATACAACTAAATACATTTCATTAAACAAAAACATCATTTACAATAATCGAAATCTCGCCGAATGATCATTATTTAACGTTTCAAGCTCAAAAATGCAAATGGTGATTCGGGAATCCAATTTACACATACGATATGCCGTTTCGAAGGTAATTAAACATACATTGCAACTAAATACTTACTAACAACATTTCATAGCATTCAACGCATCAAAAATCTATTTTAAAGTTCATCAAACCCTAACCAAGAATCATGAATTCAACAATTTTGTAAATGAAGCTTTTCTAAATCAACCTACATACCAAAACGAAGCTAATGATGCTAGTAATACATTTAATACATGAACTTTAGCATTTAAACAACATTTAATTAACCAAAATCAAGGATTAAACTAACCTATTTCAAGTGTTCATGCTAGTTACTCCGAAACAACAAATCGAGCAAACAAATCATATATTCATGTTAGACTTGAGCCATAGACACTAACTAACACCATTTCAAGTTCATAAATCGAATTAGAGGAATCTAGAGTTTTTAGAAACCTTACCCCAAGTAGTGAAATTGGTACCAAAATGTTGACGATGAAGAGAGGATCACAAAAGTACAATTTGTTTTGATGTTTGCTTGCTTGAATTGAAATAGATGATGAATTTAGGATTTGGAGTTTGAGAGCACAAATAATGGAAGTAGTAGGAAGAAGTGGGAGGTTGAAGAAAATGAATGGATGAGATGGTGGGTTGACTAGTTGACCTAGTCAACTAGTTTGCCCACTTGACAACCTTAGTCCCTCGAGTTTAAAGCGGGTGCGTGAATTAACCAAACGAATTATTTTAAAAACGCTAAAGTAAACGATAGATGTTATAATCCAATAACGGGAATATCAAGAACATTAGTTAACGAAAAGTACGAATATAGATGACGAAAGATATTATTATAAAAAAAAAGATGGGCGTTAAAATGAATTAACGGAAAAATGCGGGATGTTACACAATGGCCGACAACTGTTATGGTAATATTCTACTATATAAATGAAAAATACGTAAACAACTGGATATATGTTACAGTCTGGGTTGCAATGCTCAATTTAACAACAAAACGAATCAAAACAAATTAAGTTTTGAGGCTTCTAAACAAATTACTTATTCGGCAAAACCTTATGGTCCATATTTTTAGTAGTTTTTTTAAAAGATAAAAAATCAAATAATATACAGTATATTGAAAAAGGTGATGAAAAATAAAAATATAACCCTTTTTACCTATATTTTTTTAGGCTTCTATTTGTTACTAGAAAACCCATTAAATAAACACCTACGATCGATCGTATTAGAATTAGATTTTGGGTACGTTATTTTATTGTTTACATTCTTGTTCAGTTGTTTGTAGTTTAGCTAAAAATCTAAAAATCTAGTCTCGGTTATCATCTAAAATAAAAGAGTAATACTCCAATATATAAATAATAATTAAGTAATTAACTGGAAGTATTATGGTATCTAGCTCATTATTCGTTGATTTCTAACCCATATATATTGGGCTTATTAACAATGTGCACTAACTGAAATTGATAGGCCACATATATGACCTAAAAAAGTATGAGATACTTTCACACTTTCCTTGAAAGTGTCGGTTCTTCACTTCTTTCTAATTAATCTCTAAATCACTTCTTCCTCCTTTTTTATACCATTATCAAATAATCATATGGAATCTCATAAAACCATAACCCATATATATGTTCAAACAGAGATCTTCAAACCGCTGGTCACTCCCCGCTCAGCGTCGCCACTCGTCCACCGCATACTGATGCGTATCGACCACCGCTCATCGCCGTCCGTAGTCTACCGCTCACCGCCGCTCACCCTCTTCTTGTTCGTTTGTTTTTTGCAGATCTGTATTTTAGTGCTCAGGCCGTCCTCACAAATTCAGAACGCATATATGTTGAGTTGATTGAAAATATTTTAACTACATATATATGTAAAGACTAACAATGATTCTTCAAGGTAAACTCATTTGTGAAAATTGTTGTTATATCTCTTTAGTTTTTTTTTCTTCTTTATTTCAGATAAAGTGGATATTGTCTGATAGTTGATGAGAGTTGTTGGTGATGGCAAGAATTGGTTGGTGGTAAATAGGTGATGAATGTTTAATTCGGAAAATTCAGACATGCATAGAAATAACTATTGACTTTCTTGTATCGGAGTAATTCTAATTGACAGTTAAATTTTTTTTAGATTTTATGCATGTCCAATTTTTTTTAAAGAAGCTATTTTTAAAAAATCCTTATCTTAATTTAATTTTTCATATTTAACTACGGAGTATTTTACTCGGTACAGAAGAATCTAGAACGGCTTCATAGATTCTAAGGGACCATCATGTTACGTCGTTGGCACCATTCTTCCTCATATTAAACAACACCGTTCACCTTCCTCAACATTTTACAAAAACCAAAAAATAAATATAAACTACAAAATCAGACCTTTGTGGAAACTAAAATTACACGAATTAAACTCCTGTCATCTGATGGCTTTTCTTACCCTTCTCGAAACCTCTATTATATTATATTATTATCTTTATATATATATATATATATATATATATATATATATATATATATATATATATATATATATATCAATCAATACTATTTCTTTCGTTCATATCAATTCAATTCAACATCAAATAAGTAATATTTTTGTGTTTTATCAATGGCAACTAATACTTAACAATCTCAATTTCATGATTACTTACCACTGATGGCGGATAAATTAGGCGGCGACGGATTAATTGAAGAAAGGATTTATGTTACTGATGGATCAAGAAAAAAGCGTTGTTGACGGTGACGGCCAGAGATGGTGGTGAACGATGTGTGACGGCGGCGGTGACGGGAGACTGATGGTGGTGATGGTAGTGATGGTGGAAGGTGTTTGGTGGCGGTGGAGTGGTGGAGTTGGTGGCAAGAGGTATGACGGTGGGTGGGTTTATGTATTTGCAAAAAAAAAAAAAAAATGAAGTGCTACAGTATAAGTGAATTTGAGGATACGTGGCGGTTCCTTATTGGATGTCATTTACAACAATTACTCCGTAGTACTACCTCCGTCTCATTCCAGTAGTCCACAGACAAAAAACACGCAGTTTTAGGAAATCCCACTAACTTCATTTCTCCACCAATGAAATATCTTCTCTCTCCAAATCCACCAATGAAATATCATCTTTCCTTTCTATTTATGAAAGTGGACTATCAGAATGGGACAACCCAAAATGGAATACTAGCCTATTGGAATGAGACGGAGGTAGTATATAGTAGTATAGTAGTATATAGTATATAATATGAGTAAACAAACAGATAAAACGATGTGTTTTAATCAAATGAGAAAACGACTGTACACTATATGTCTATATGATAGATTTTAACATAAGCTTTCATCCTTTATTTAAATTTAAATTTAAATCTTGACACAAAAATGGATGACAATGGGTGAAGAGAAAGGAATAGAAATAATAACCTTCATTCCTTTTGTTTTAATTTCTTCTTGCAAAACAACCTTAAATGGAGGAAATATTCTAATCATATAGTCATAGTAATTACGTCGACATTACGGTCTTTTTCGATTACAATCAATCTTTACCCGATCGTCTTTCCTTCTCTCGAATTTATACATTTTTTAATCAGCCGTTAACTTTTCTATATTCCTTTTTCTAGTACTTTCTAATTTTCTATACATTACATTAAATCTTTATTAGGTTTCCTTTAGTCGTTCTACCCATAGCGTACTTCCTTTCAAACTTTTTGCTTCATCTTATTTTCAATGACTATTTCATATTTCATAATTATCGACTTATCACATAAACTTATTATTTATTTCTTAGATATGCATTTCTTAAAGAAATGGTTCCACGACCAAATTCAGCGTGTGCTTATTTCTCTTAGTTCAAATTACTTAGTATTTCCATAGTCAATTCTCGACTAGTACGACAACATAGTAGCGGCTGTCGACCAGTTTACAATGTTTCAAGCTACTCGAGATCTCTTAAAAGCGCGCGGGTATGGGGTTAATTGGGTCGGTTTCCGGGTGCTTTGTCGCTGCACCTGCAGCACTGCGAGTCGTCTCCGCCCAGCTTCGTCTCAAGTCAATCCTCCATTCCGTTCAACTGCTTAAGGTGTCTTGAGTCAGCATATCTATAGCTTTCGTTGTTGGTCTTTTTCTCGTGTATCTTTGTGAGTTTCTTTGTATGCATTTTCATGCCCGATCATCGTGTATGTAGAGAATATAATTCTCGTAATAAAATAGTGTTTTGCCTTTAAATAACAAACATGTACAATTGTTATAAGGAATTTTCTAATTTAGACACGTACAAGACTTTTAATAAAAACTTATATGAATGAAAACACATTTAAAATATTCAATTCATCAATACAATTTTAATTAAATATTAAAACATATACTTTGTATATATAGAATAGATAAATTAATTAGCAACGCTTAAAAGGGCGTATATTTATAGAATATTTAAAAATGTGATTTTAAGTTTTTGGACAAGATCTATAGTGCTGTTCATGTTTTTCTTTTGGTATATACTTTAACTTTAATTTAATTTCATAAAAATAAAAATAAAAATATGATACATGAATATGAGTATGAATATGATAAATGAATCTTATCATGGGAGTCAACTTAATTGCAACTAATGAGGTCTAAAAGTTAATGGTACTTATTAATTTAATATTTTACGAGTACTTAAAAAGAGTAGTTGGAAAATTTAATTTTTATTATTAATTTATTATGTTTATTGAAATAAATTTAATTTATATTTAGGGAGCATTGTTTTAGACCAATATAAAAAGCATAGAACAAGATAGAGGATGTATAAAGAAACCGTCTTCTCGTGAGCTAGTGGTTCACCCCAATTATCTTGTGTATTGGGAGGGTAGAGGTTAAGGGTTCGATCATTGTTTCCTAAAAAGTCCCTAGGTAGGTTTTACCGACCTGCATCAAGGAATTCGGCCCGATCCACATGCAAGTATGGATTGATGGATCTGCGTACGTGCATGACAAATGATCGCGAAAGTGGTTAAATCTACACTAACTAGTTGATGACGACAACCGATCTTTAAAAAAAATATATGTATAAAAATTGTTTGTCATCATTATCTTTAAAAATAAAAGAAAACTAAAGAAAAGGTGTATAGTTAAGACTTAAGAGTGTGGAAGCAAAAAAGGAGGCATTTATTTCCTAGAAATTGTTGCGTCTAGAATAGAATACAAACACCAACGAAGCAGTGCTTCAACGGTACCCGGCCATTGTGATCCCAATAGTCTCACATATGTAAATGTTGGAAGATGACACACGCAGGCTCAAATCTGGGTGCTGGCATATTGTGGTGATTTATGGGTGAAGGTGTTTCGCCAGGCTCCATGCGGCATACGGGGTGCGGCTGGATGGGTTGACTTAGTCAACACAGAGGTAACATGTCTCTGCCGATACACATATTTTTTTTTTTTTGAAGTGAATAGAATACAAACAAACATTGCCATCATCATCCTCCTCCTTTTTACCTGCCAACAAAAGAGTCAAACTTACCCATCTGAATACCACCATCTCCACTTATTATTTATTATTAGGGTTGTAAATGAGCCAAGCTACTCGTGAGCTATTCGAGATCGGCTCGTTAAAAGCTCGGTTCGAGCCGAGCCTAAACGAGCTCGATCCCGAGCTCGAGCTTAAGGTAAGGATCGTTTGATAAACGAGCCCGAGCTCGAGCTCGAGCTTTAGATGTCGAGCTCGCTTAAGCTCGCGAGCCTAAACGAGTTTATATATATTAATAATAAAATTATGTACTATATAATGTATTTTTCTATAAAAACATAAATAAATTATACTCATAAAAAAGTTAGATATCCGTAATAAATAATATTACTGTAAATGAAAATAGGATGGCGTACAGGAAAATTAATGTTTCATTTACCAATGCCAAAAGCCCATATCCCAATATGATATTAAACGGTTCCCGATTTCACTTTCAAAATACAATCTCAAATAAGGTCAGTGGTGACTTTACTTGTTCAATCTACCTGCATCTTCCTTCTCATATTTCAAGCATGAATCTTTCATATTTTCTCCAAGGTTTTAAATCAGTATGTTAGAGTGTGGGAAGCAAAAAAGAACTCACACCTACCCATCTCCAGCTCATCAATCTGACACTATTAAATCTTCATAATATCTCATGGAGCAGCTGGTAATTAAAAGATGACTTAAATAGAGCTAAGCGTGCTCTGATGATCTGAATGGTGGAATACATAAAGTAGTAAGACAACACTTCACTTCTAATCAATTGTCATCCAGTTTGATTTATCAAATCTGTAACATTGATACCAAATACTTGTATGATGATAATCTTTTAGAAAAATGCAGACTTTCAATTTGTATCAAAAATAGAAACCAATTCAATTTTCAAAACGTCTATAAAAATATTAAGATGTTGTCATCAACCAACCCAACTTCATCACAAAAACAACAAACACAACTTCACAAAAAAAAAAAAATGGGTCAGGCATTCAGATTCCGAAGAGGAGAAACCGGGCCACAGGGAGAAACCGGTCCACAGGGCATTCCGGGAACTGTAGGTCCCGTTGAATACCCGGTACTCATGGCCGTCGTGGCAATGTTGCATAAGAGGAGCGGCCGGAGGTGACGGTGAGGTAGGACCACCAGGTCCTGCCGTCGACCCTAATGCTGCTGCTGCTAATCAGGCCAACCAAAACGGCATCAACCCTAATGCAGCTGCTACTGCTGATTAAGCCAACCAAGGGCATTTTGTATGTATTATCATTTATATTTGCTTGAAATTGTTACTGCTCAGCATTTGTTTGTTTAGATAGGTATGGCTTTTGAGCAAATAATTACTAGCGTTTGTGCTTGTTAAATTTTTAATAAGAAACTAAACAGTTTTTTTACATTCTTTGTTGATTTATTGTTAAAGTTTGTTCAGTTTTCACTTGACAGATAAATGAGTACTTTAATAACTAGGTTTCTAAGAGACTCTATACTATCTTAATCAGCTTATGTAACTAGGTAAGCTTAATCAGCTTTTGGTAACTAGGTTAGCTTAATCAGCTTTTGATAACCAGGGTAGCTCAAATAGCTCATAAGCTCAATGATTGTTAAATGAAAGCTGAATCTGAGTCTGTGTAATCTCATGCTCGAGTGTAGCCAGGTTAACTAACGTGATGAATGTTTTGTTTGAATGAGCTTGAGTTGAGTTATATTCCCCCTTGTATAACAGGAGCTACACCAGGAGTTTCTTAAATGGGTTACATCTAATCTATGTTGGTTTGTTTTTATTTTAAAGGTTTGATTTTTGAAAGTTAGTTTCATACTATAAAAAAAAAAAGAAACAATATTTTTGAGAAGGAAGAAGCAACTACAGACTACACTAGCAATAATTTCATTAACACGTATACTCCATACAAATTTCTAATTTTCAATTAATTTGTAATTGAAAAATTAAAATAAAATTTCTAATATCAAATAATTATCACAAATTAGTGAAATTAAAAATAAGTCTTTAGCAGACATTGATTGTCACAAATTAATGAGTATCTTTTTACAGTTTACATAATTTCTAATGAGTATTTTTTTTTATTTGATTATAACAGCACACCACTTTTGTGATGGAAAACATAATTAGTATTGTCGAAATCGCAACCACCGTGTTTGGTCAGCTTGATAAGAAGGATGAACTCGGAAAGGATTTGAAGAAAGCGATATTGGGGATCGCCTTGTTGGCGCTGCTGTTGGTTATAGTTTTGGTTAGAAGATGAATATGGTTGCTAGCTATATTGGTAAAATGGATGTTATCCCACATAGGTGGGAGGAAGAACTTGGAAGGGGTGACTTGGTTATAAAAGGAGTGTTAAGCCTCACTTCCAAATTGCACCAATCAATACACTTTAAGTATTTGATTATTTCTTTCTTTCTTACCCTTGTTTGAGAGTTGTATTAGTTAAATATTTTGGAGAGTGTAGTTGGCTTAAGAGAGTCGTCTATATCATTGTAACAATTTGTGATATAGTGTATTTCTCTCTTTGGGGGCCGGTGGTTTTTCTCCTGTTTTGGAGTTTCCACGTTAAATCTTGTGTTGTGTATTGTTCTTATTTCTTTACTATTATTGTTGGGCTGGGTGGTGGGAATTAGTGAGGCCGTAATTTCTCAACAACTGGTATCAGAGCGTCAGGTTTGACGGGGGTCTCGGTTATAGGAGTCGGAGTATGCTCTGTGGTTGCCACGGGAGTGGATCGTCCACATCAGAAACGAGTTCTATTGATCGTATAGGGTATCTGGTTAGACAATATTTTTCTGATTCGTAGTAATAGTTGGATTTGTTAGTGGCGAGTTGTGGATTTCCGATTTAAAGGGTCCTGGCTACCTGCTACATCTTTTGGCTATTCGAAACGTGAGCAAAATCAGAGAAAGTGTTGTTTATAGGATACGGATACGATGTCGAAGTTCAGTCCAATGAGGTTTGATGTAGAGAAATTTGATGGGAGGATCAATTTTGGCTTATGGCAGGTTCAAGTCAAAGATGTGTTGATTCAGTCCGGTTTACACAAGGCTTTGAAGGGTAAACCCACCCTTGTTCCTGGCAGTGATTCTAGCAGTAAGTTCGATGAAGAAGAATGGGATGATATGGATTTGAGGGCAGCAAGTGCGATTCGTTTGTGTCTTGCAAAGAACGTGCTTGCAAATGTGCACGGGTTATCAACGGCAAAGGAGCTTTGGGTTAAACTAGAGCAGTTGTACCAGGGCAAGGGCATCTCAAATCGGTTGTGTCTTAAAGAACAATTTCATACTCTGCGTATGGATGGGGGTTTAAAGATTTCAGATCATCTAAGTATTCTTAACGGTATTGTTTCGGAACTGGAGGCTATTGGAGTTAAAACGGATGATGAAGATAAAGCTTTGAGGTTGATATTATCTTTATCATCGTCCTATGAGCACATGAAACCTATTCTAATGTACGGGAAAGAAACGTTGAAGTTTGAAGATGTTACTAGCAAGCTCCTATCCGAGGAGAAAAGATTGGAAGGTAACGGAGTCTCGTCATCAGAAGCTACGGTACTGTTGTGTTCGGATAGGCAGAAGAGAAACTCTAGAAAGAACCTGACATGCTGGAAGTGCGGGAAGACTGGACATGTAAGGGTTAATTGTCCAGGTGGAGCTAATCCGGCAAATGGCTCCAAAGATGCTAACATTGTCTCCGTCGTTACGGAGAGTGACGAATTCTTCTGAAGTCACATCATCCTCATGGTGTGTCCGCGCCACCATGGAAAGGGATGTTCGTTAGCGGTTCCACAAATTGTACATGGGCATTGGTTTGGCGTTGATGCAAGGTGTGTGGTGGAAACTGATGTTGTAGCTGATGAAACTTCCAGGGAAAGCCAAACAGGAAGTTGCACCATAACTGTTCAGCTGGTTATACAACATGTGCCGAGGTGAAATGCTTGGAATGCGATATTCTAAGTGCTATACTCTTTATGGTGGAGTATGATAATTCTGTTAAGAGTTATGATTGTCTGTTATGACAATGATTGTCGGGTCTTGACAATATTCGATGAAGATGCAAATTTTATTTCTTGGGTTAGAGATAATGTCAGCGGCATGAAGATGAGGATCTTGAAGTTGTCGTCAAGGAAGCATCTACGTCGGTTATCCTTGCAATGTGGAAGCATGGTTATCTCCTTCTATCCAAAAGGTGGAGATTTGTTGGTTATAGTTTTGGTTAGAAGATGAATATGGTTGCTAGCTATATTGGTAAAATGGATGTTATCCCACATAGGTGGGAGGAAGAACTTGGAAGGGGTGACTTAGTTATAAAAGGAGTGTTAAGCCTCACTTCCAAATTGCACCAATCAATACACTTTAAGTATTTGATTATTTCTTTCTTTCTTACCCTTGTTTGAGAGTTGTATTAGTTAAATATTTTGAAGAGTGTAGTTGGCTTAAGAGAGTCGTCTATATCATTGTAACAATTTGTGATATAGTGTATTTCTCTCTTTGGGGGCCGGTGGTTTTTCTCCTGTTTTGGAGTTTCCACGTTAAATCTTGTGTTATGTATTGTTCTTATTTCTTTACTATTATTGTTGGGCTGGGTGGTGGGAATTAGTGAGGCCGTAATTTCCCAACAGCTGCTAGGATGTCACTTGGCCCCTTACATGCCTCGAAGACACTTTCCAAGGTTTGCAAACTTCGTCTCCACAACCAACAAAGCATTTCTAGTTGCCGGGGTGTTCATGATAATCGTCATGTTTGCATTGTAGGGCATTAGTGATGTGGGTCGATCGAAGTCATGTTCATTTAATTTATTTTATTGTTGTTGTTTTAGTTAGTTAATTGGTCGTGTTCGAACCAACCGTTTAATTATTAAGAACAACATTCGATCGATCAGTTCATTAATAATTAAACGGTTGGTTCGAACAACAACCAATTAACTAACTAAAACAACAACAATAAAATAAATTAAAGGAACATGACTTTGATCGACCCGCATCACTAATGCCCTACAATGCAAACATGACGATTATCATGAACACCCCGGCAACTAGAAATGCTTTGTTGGGCCGGTTTCTCCCTGTAGCAATTTGAATGCTTGACCCATTTTTTTTGTGAAGAAGTTGTGTTTGTTGTTTTTGCGAAGAAGTTGTGTTTGTTGATGACGACATCTTATTTCTTATTATATATTTATATTATAGACGTTTTGACTAGTTAATTGGTTTCTATATTTGATAGAATTTCAAACTCTGCATTTTGTTTGTTTGTATTGCCACTTTTGTTTCATTGAATCTATCTTATATAGTTAATCTAATGTGGTTAGATATTGGAAAATGCAGTCACGGTTTAAACAGGGAAAAACGTGTGATTATCATGATGTCTTGCAACTTTGTTGTGAAATGGAATTAAAAGAAAAATTGACAGTAATATTATTTGTATAGTTCCTCTAAAGTGTAGCAATAGGGTTCATGTTGTATTCGATCTATGGGATGCACTAATGTCAGTGGGAGGTATATGGTCATAATAGCTTTAGTCCCTCCTTTTGGAAAAAAATGTTTTGCAATCTGGAAAAAATAGTGAAAAAAGGAAAAAGAAGTGAAAAAAATGAATCTCATAAATATTATTGAAAGTACAGCATTCCTTAAAATACTTTTTAAAATGACCCCCATCCCTTAAAAAACTCAGCCGAACTGTTTATAATTAAAATGTCAAACTGTAATTATAATTGCAAAGTAACATTTCAAAGTCAAACTGTAATTGCAAGTGACTAATTGTAATTGCAAAGTCAAACTTTATATATCTGAAATAATTGCAAGTGACCAGTTTATCATAAAGTCTAATTGTAATTGCAAGTGACTAGTTTATAAGCTGTATTGTTGACCTGTATCGTAAATGCAAAGGCACATTGCAAAGCCAAACTGTAAAAGTAGTTGCAAGTCAACAGAATGCAAACAAGTAAAGTTATTCAGTGATTCAGGTCAACAGTGAACAAATTTTAATGACAAAAATCACTGTTCAGTTTTCAAATTTGAATGAACTAAAGTCCCTGTGCAGTTTGCATTATTTCTACCATTGTCTCAAAACAATTGCAGTCAAACTATGTCAAAACAAAAGTCAAAATTTTGCAGTTTGATATGGTCAAACAAATGTCCCTGTCATATAGTCCCTGTGCAGACTTTGAACTAGTTTAAACAATTGTAGTCAAACTATGTCAAAACAAAAGTCAACAATTGTTTTGTTGGAAACTACATTTAAGTGAACAATAGGAGTCGAACTATGTCAAAACAAAAGTCAGTGACTTTTGTTGCAAATATACATAACACAACTGGAATGAAAACAATTTTATTCAATTTAATCCAAAAGGATCCATATTACAAACACTTGTTCCATCACTAGATAACAAAAGACACTAGAGGTTGATTTAATTACACAACAAATAGCATATCAAAATAACTAGAATAACAACTATAATCTTCAACTAAAGCAATTGACTCTCTTTCTCTTTAATACTTGCTTCCATCATGTTTCTACTTTGAAGCAATCTTGGAATGATTTCAATAGCTCTCTGACACATGGGCGGATCCACCCATCTAATAAAACCACAGTTATTCGAAACCTAATCAGCGAAAGTTAGCACATTAGGTTAACAAACATAAATCAATTACGTGACTAAATATTTAACAAGTACATCAGAAGACTAAATCAATTATATTTTGTGTGAATTTAGGCTAAATCAATTACATGTTAATCGCATAAAACAATAAACTTATAGAAAAAGGATGCAATCAATGTAGCGAACAACATGACGGCATCAAACGATCTATGATCCTTTACATATCATTATAAATTATCTAGGCATCCAAAATAATAAATTGTCCATTTTTGTTCAAAAAGAAATAGATAAAAAGAAAAATTGACCGATTACCACAAACACATTCGGCATCCATTTGAAGAGTCCTCGTAGCTGGTTGAATGTCGTCTTTTTTGCAGAAACAATCGTAATTGATTAAATTTAGGGTTTAGTAAGAATTCGAATACTTCACTCCGTAGCAGATATGAAATGTGTACACGCACGTGATGTGAACATGTATCCAACTTAACGGACCATTAACTGGTCGTTAGTATGAGGGACTAATTTGGGACTTAATGGTTAATTTTTATTTATTTATTATTTTTTTTTTTTTTTTTGCAAAATAACGAATACTATAACAAAGATACCTTCATCAATAAATGAAGGATCCAAGAAAACGATACAAAGAAACGACGACTATTAATGGCTCGACAAGAGTAAACCGACTAGGATACCTAAAAACCGCTAACTCTATCCGAACCATCACGAGAGCAACTACAACCCAAAGAACCTAGCCAAAAACAAGAAAACGAAAACCAAACTCACAATACTACCAAGAAAAATTACACTAACAAGGCAAACATAACAAATCTAAAAAAAGAAACGAGATAACTAGAAAACACCCTTGCCATTCCTCTTATCCGGCCGCGATGTCCTCCCCGCAACTTTGTCAATATGGACTCCTTTGCCGCTCCGAGAAGGGAAATTATAAGAAATAACGTTTGTCGACCCGCTACCTATACCTTTACCTTCGCACGATGGGAAGAGGGGATCATCCCTAAACTCCTGGAAAAAAAAAATTTATTACCGTCAAAAGTAGTGCCCGCATTGTCTTTGTCTCTTACCACCAATTCCTTCTTCTTTAACCCACCAACACCTTCAACACATAACCCCACTCCATCTTCATCACAATGCATCACCTTCTTGTTCTTAATAACCAACTTCTTATTAGCCATGTCCTGAATACCCTCCACATTGCCATCCACATTACCATCCTCTACCTTCTTCATCCTCTTCTTAAAACTCACACCATTCTTCACAGCCCGATGCACCGAAGCTCCCTTTTTAACATCGACTGAAGGAGCATGAAACCGAACCCCAACATCATCCTTGGCTTCTTTAAACAATTCTTGAAGTGACCCCTCAAAATCCCACTCAGACAACTCCTCCTGCACCACCTTCAAAGCTTCGTCTTTATCCAACATTTATGCAGCAAATTAATGAGAGTGACTAAATGGGCTAAATTTGCAAAACACATGGACTATTTGAGCATTTTAGTCTTTTTTTTAGTGAAATCGAATAATTAAAAATTCGCAATTACAATCAGTGCATATGAAGCATGGAAATATATAATTGACCCATGCACACATCAGACCCAACTTGCTCCCTCGTATTAGTCTTTTTTTTTTTAGTTAAATCGAATAATTAAAAATTCCCAATTACAATCAGTGCATATGAAGCATGGAAATATATAATTGACCCATGCACACATCAGACCCAAGTTGCTCCCTAGTATTATATTAACAAGCGGTTGGTCGACCGCGCGATGCTGCGGTGGAATTTACGCAAGGATTTTTATAAAAGATTATTACATAAGTTTTTTAGTAGTTAAATAGCAAACTTTATAAGTTTGAATACATTATGGTGGACACAAAAGATGAACTGCGTATAAAATTAGAAGCATGCGTGTGTGGTCTTCTGTCGCTTAACTCCTTTTTCTTCTGTTCCTTTGCTGGCGTAAGTAGTCCACTAAGGGTTCAACTCAACTGTTTGAATTTAACAGAAAGTTACGTTAGCAATGAATTGAAGTATTTCATGAAGGTGCTAAATTATACGACTTCAATATGGATAGGTAACACATTGAGTTTAGAAAAAATGGATGAACCCAAGGAAGCAAGTTTTCAATATCTTTGAAGAAATGGAGCTCTTAAAAGACAAACAGTCTAGTCTATTGTTACGATTATTATTATTTTTTAACCAAAGTTTCTTTTTTCTTCACGAGCTTTGAAAATCATGTACCAAGATTTTGTAATACTTGCAGGAATAGTATCTTGAGTTTTGAAAGGCGAATGATTTAGCCTTACAAACTCCTTGGTTTCTTGGTCCATACTACAACTCACATTTGGCAGTTGTTGCTGGACTTTGAATGCAGATCGAGAGTGGACTGAGAACAAAGACAGAAAGATATAAACCACTGTTAGCACTATTAAGTAGAATGTGATAACTATATCAAATTATACCTTGCGGTATTTGCGAAAAAGTTAAATGTTGGTATTAATAATTTTGATTTTGTAATCGTCCTACTTATTATATATTCTACTGTTTAATAAAAAAAATAGCATACCTGTTGTAATGTTACAAATGGAAATAATTCTGTACTAACATGTGAATGGTCAGAAGTAGAAATTAATTACATGGAAGGTAACCGGTTTTTTGCTATTGGCTTTATTTGATATAGTACACAAAAATTTATACCAAGTAACACCAATGAACTTAACAAAAAAGCAAAACGAAAACTACCTGCTGTTAATGGCTCATCTTCAGATGGCAGGAAGTTTTTTATGGTAGACAATGAAGCCGATTCACATTCCAAGAAGAGAATCAAGTTGCGTGATTACTACTTCACATAACACTTCTCATAGCTTCTTATCTATGTGACACAACTGAAAAAAAAGAATCAAAAAATGAACCCGGATATTAGTCGATATAGCACACATATATAAAATATTATAACATCACATTCAATTTCTCATGATGTGAAATAATTCAATATAACTATCTACTCATCATGACCTGCTTTTTATCGATTCATAAACTAACATTGAAGTTATATAATTATATATATCTACATGAAGTAAAGAAAGGAAGGTGTTAATTTCTTATCTTCTGTAATTTCGTTCTTTTTCTATGGTCTCTTTTCTTCTTGTTTCTCTTCTTTCTTTTCCAGTTCTTTTATTGGCCCCACCTGATTTTACTCTAATCTTTGAAGTTGAACGTGAGTTAACTATAGGCAGCTGTTTTGATATCACAATACATAATTAGATTTTCTAGTTTTGGCCTACTTTGTTAAATCAAACATAAAGCACAATCCGGTGAACCTATTACATAACAACTATATTTAACACCTGCAACACACAAATTTCACCTTCAAAAACTTAAAAACTTTATAGAGAGGTAGCTAAATTCTTTTTTTTCTTTTTTTTTCTTTTTTTTTGGTTTGAGTTTGTTAAAATAATGCATGTGCTTATAACATTTGTACTGCAATTGAAGTTATAAAAACGAAACCTATCGAAGTATACAAAAGCGATAAGTTGCACTATTTTTATCTTACCTGATTTCGCCTATCGATATAAATCAACCTCTTTTTCCTTCAGAGCAGGAACACCTATGTCATTTTGAGAATTGAAAATTAAACAATAGTCATAGGTTTCAGATTGAAGTAAATTTTAGATGTGCAAGGTGCAAATGAAAACACCTGCTTTGGAATAAAAACAGACCAAAAAAGATTTAAAAATCAAATAGAAGATACTTTCAAATTTGTAAACTCCTAGGTCATTAGACAAAAGAGATTGGCATAGTTGCACCTTGCCCACAGAAACTTGTAGTACAGGCTGAGCAGTTGCTACTGCCAGTAGTAAAACATATAGCATTATTATTAATATTAAATTAATATCAAAGAATAAAACACAAATGGAATAAAACAATCAATAACATAGGAAAACAACAACATAAGTATTATATAAAGATTAGATTACCCGTAGGAACTAAATCGTTGACTTGAGCTGCGATTGGGTGAGAAAACAGAAGCATCAATCGAACCGTCAACATAAGATGGATGAGAAGAACTTGCACTTCATATATGATTATGATATCGCATAAAATCTTTAACCGCTGTTTGTCTCAATAATAAAGAAGACACATTTGCATCGACGCAATTATTATTAACAACCTGAGACAACATACTTTCATTATCAGGTAACACCTTCCTTTTTTATTCTTGGTGCCATTATACTATTACAATGTTAAACACCACAGGTAACCTTATCGAGCTAAAATCAACAGCTTAATATCAAAAGCGTATATATTCATAACAACGAAATTAAAAAAAAAAAAAAAAATAAAATAAATCTATAACTACCAACAACAAATATGCAACAGTCTATGTTATGGGAGTCGTTAAACATTCGTATAAAATAAACAAAAATACATAAAAACGAAATAGGAAACACGAACTCACCTGACAACGTTGTAAACTCTAATTGCAGAAGCAAACGACAGTAACATAGATGAGCGCACACCTGCGTATGAAAAAATCAAGATCAGATCAAATTTTTAGAAATACCACTTATCTAAAAATAACATTCTAAAGCCACAATCACCATGAAGAAACCCACAATTAGCAAACATCAAAAAAAAAAAAAAAAAGGAAACATACAATGAACATAAAATCCCAGAAATAGAAATTTTGGTTACCATATATCGAAACAAAGCCAGAAGGTAGTCACAACACGAAAATATAACCTGCAAATGGTAGCGTTAATCATCAAACAGCAGGAATTCACATTAAAAAAATAACAGTAAAGCAAATCATAAAGCAATGGCAAATAGCCACCAAATATAGAAATATAAACTACCTAAAGAATAACTCACTTATTGAATCAAGAACAGTCAAATTTGTTCAAGACATAACATAGCGAACAAATGACACCAAAGAAATAAAAACAACAAATGAAACCCCAAAAATGCCAATATACACTTCATAAATTGTAAGTAAAGTATTTTAAAAAATAAGTTCATACCAGTTATCGACTGCGACAGTGGCGGCAACGGTGGTTACATACGCGACGACAGTCACGGAAACGCCTGTAACCCTAATGTTTACCCCAAATCAACAATCGATTTCAAAAAATCCTAGAAAAAAGGATAATCGTTCATAACGATTAACGGATTCAAAGGGTGGAAACAGTCGCCCGAAGCCAAAACGATTCGTCGGAACCACGATTTACGGGGTAAAAAAACAGTCGGATGAAGAAATTGCAGTTGGAGTAGAGAAATTTGAGACACGAAGGTGAGAGATGCCGGAGATGAAAAGGTAAATGGAGGAGTGTTGTCGAAGAAGGCCGTAGAAGGTGCCTGAAGAGGGAAAAATTGCTAAAAGACAGGAATACCCTTTAACCATTAAAAAAATAGTGAATTATATATTCGTACTTTCTATTGAATATATTTATATTTATAATATAATTTTGTTATAATTCAGTAGGCTTATAACTACCTTTAATGGTTATAAGAACAAAGAGAGAAAAAGAGAGAAGAAGGAGAGAAGAAATTTTGATATTGATATTTCAAGAGAAATGGTGCACCTTAAATGGTTACCATACATGTCTATTTATAGTATAAAATATTACTATGCAAGAAATATAATAATAATAAAATTAACATCCAATCTAGATATTTTATAACACAATCTAGATATTTTATAACACTCCCCCTTGAATGACAATTTTATTAGAGAATAACTAGTACTGCCTCGTTAAAAAACTTTGCTAAAGAAAACTCATTGGGATAAAACTTTAGCTAAGGGAAAAAGAGTGCAGCATAAAGTTGACTCCCCCTCAAGTAGGCAACGCCTGAGTTGTTACATCTTCTGAACATGCCTCATGCCAATATTATGAACGTGTGTTCTGAAAATAGCAGTTAGCAGTGCTTTGGTATAAAGATCAGCAGAGTTGTTGATTGAACGTATCTCATTTTAATCTGGTTGTCTTTTACGATATCTTGAGTATATGAGAAAAATCTGAGATTTTCATCTGAAACTGTATCATCTAAATCTTTTATGTACAAGTTTGGCCCTCGTGATTTGTCTACAGCCTCCTTCATGGTTTGTTCAAACCGTTGTTTCAGTTCCTATTCCCTTTCAGTCTTTTTCTGAGCCTTACCAATATACCATTCTTTTCCATCAAACTTATGACCGTTAAGACCGTTTATAGCTTTAGCGCCTCGTCAGCATTTATGTTTTGTTCTGTCATTTTTGATACTCTTCTTTCATTTGTATTATGTAAGCTGTATTATCTTCATAGATAGTTGTTACACTTTTATAGCGTTCTAGTCCACAAGAATCAATAATGATTTGTATCATTGATCTTAACTAAAATCATTCCCGAGTAGCTTCATGTAATGCAATCACTTCGGCATGATTTGATGATGTTGCAATAAGTGTTTGTTTTGAGAACGTCATGATATTGCGGTGCCTCCATTTAGGAATACATATCCAGTTTGAGATTTAGCTTTATGTAGATCGGATAAATAATCTGCATCTGTATAACCAAACAAATCTTGTTTCGAGTTGTTAGAATAAAATAATTATAAATCAGTAGTTCCCCGAAGGTATCAAACTATTTGTTTGATCCCATTCCAATGTCTTTTGGTAGGGGCTGAGCTGAACCTTGTCAACAAATTAACTGCAAAAGAAATGTCAGATCTTGTATAATCTATAAGATACATAAGAACCTCAATTGCACTAAAATATAGAACTTCCGATCTGTTAAAATTTTCATGATCTTCGCAGGGATGAAATAGATCAGTGTCAATATTGAGTGATCTAACAACAATGAGTTTGTCTTTAAAAAAAATGTTTTAAAATCTTTTCGGTATAAGTTGTTTGATGTACAAGTAAACCATTAGGCATATGCTCAATTTGCAATCCAAGGTAATACTTGGTTTTTTCAAGGTCTTTCATTTCAAAATAATTCTTTAGAAGTTGAATGATTTCATAGATCTCTTTATTTGTTCATATGATGTTAAGAACATTGACATAAACAACTACGATCTCATATCCGAACATTGTTTTTATAAAACATACGTGCAAAATAAGTTTATATTTATACCCTTTTTTTTTATCAAGTAGTCATTTAATCGGTTATACCACATACGTCCCGTTTGTATAAACCCACTTAGAAATCTTTGTGATTTAATGTAATATATTCCCTTGGGTTTTACATTAGATGCTTATGATACCTTAACCCTTTAGGTATATTCATATATATCACTATTAAGTGATCCATACAGATAAGTAGTAACAACATTCATGAGATGCATTTAAATAACTACCAGGTTGATTAAGTATCTAATAAGTAATTGTATCCATTACAGGAGGATAATTTTTTCTCCTAATTCATTTCTGGTCTTTGTGGGAAATATTGAGTTACAAGTCTAGTTTTGCCTTGTAACTTCATTTGCACATTTCTTTTCGGATAAAAATTCATTTGTATCCCATACGTTTCACATCTTTAAAAGTGATAACGATTGATCCGAAAACTTTTCTTTTATCGAGCGATTCTAATTCAGCTCTTATTGCTCCTTTCCATTGAGCTCAATCATGTCCATTTTGTATATTCAATGACAGATTTTAGTTCCAGATCATCATCTTTATTCATGATGTCATTGTAACATTATATGAAAATATCTCATAGAGATTTTAGTTTCATTTCGGTTCCATAATATTGCATAATTTATCGCAATTTTAGTATTTACATTTATCAATATCCTCTGCAGAAGGAATATTGATTTGTGGTTCTTCTTGAACACTTTCTCTTACCTCATTATCAGCTGATTTTCTTTTTCGAGGATTTTTATCTTCGGAACCAATTGATCTTCCACGTTTGATGCGTGGCAAAGACTCAACAGTGACATTATTGCCAGCTTTTGGAATTTCAGTTCGAGCTGGAGCATTTATCGCTGGTATATATGATTTAGTCACTTTTTTATATCTGTAAATGCATAAAGTAATTAATTTGCAAGTTCTTGCATATGCATTATTTTTGAACTTTCGTTTCACATTCTTTTGTGCGAGTTCAATATACGTTAATTGATGTTCACATCATGAAGCATCATTTTATTTTTTATTTTTATTTCTCCCCCTAATCTAGGGAATAATGTTTTATTAAAATGACAATTAGCAAAACGTGCTGTAAAAACATCACCCATCATGGGTTCAATATATCTTATGATTGAAGATGTTTTATATCCAAAATATATTATCATCTTTCTTTGAAGAACCATTTTATTGTGTTGTGGTGATACAATTGGAACATACACTGCACAACCAATGTTTTAAGGTAGAAAATATTTGGCTCTTGGCCAAAATCAAGTATTAAGTGAAAATATTTACGACTTCCACATGGTATAATGCGAATTAATGTCGCAGCATGTAAATTTACATGTCCACATATAAATATTGAGAGATTTGTACTCGTTATCAATTGTCTAGTTATTAGCTGTAAGCGTTTATCTATTGATTCAGTTAAACCAATTTTGTGTATGCACATGAGCAACTGGATGTTCAACAACAATCCCTGTAGATATATAATGATCATTAAATGCTTGAGATGTTAACTCACCAGCATTATCAAGTCTCATCCTTTTATTGGTGTAATCAGAATAATGTGTTCTCAATTTAATAATTTGTGCAAGAAACTTTGCAAATGCCATATTACGGCTTGATAACATACAAATATGAGACCATCCGCTAGATGCGTCTATTAGAACCATGAAATATCAAAATGGTTCACATGATGGATGAATTGGTTCATATATCTTACCTTGAATTCTTTCAAGAAACATTTGTGATTCTTTTTCACAATATACTTTTCATTAATCACCATATGTGCTTTCCATTAATCACCATATGTGTTTTTTTTTTTTTTTTTTATAAATCACCATATGTGTTTTTTTTTTATCATATATCCTTTTCACCATATACGCTTTTAATCATATGCGCTGTGTTTTTCACCATATGCGCTTTTAATCATATGCGATTTTCATCATATGCGTTGTGCTTTTCATCATATTCGCTTTTTATCATATGCGCTTATCATATGCGATGCGCTTTTTATCATATGCGCTTTTTTATGTGAATAGTAAATTAATTAATTTCGTTTTACTATTCATATGAATTAATTTAGATTTACTATTTTGTTAATTGAGTAATATATATATACATCATATACTTGTGACTCCGAAGGCTCAAATGAATTTGACCATATAGTTATACGTTGTACCTTGCACATTAATTTTCAGTAGAAGCTTTAGATGCATATTATTTTCAGTAGAAGCTTTAGATGCACTTTTTTTTAATCACCAAATACCACAAACACTTTGTTTGCGTTTGTTCATAGTCATCAATGAAAACCATTTTCTTTAATTTTATTTTATACAATAAAATTAACGCATCATTATTCTTTTCAAAAACAATAATCTATTGTTATTGTTCACTTGTGCCATGTTTAACAACAAAAGTCAACAACCTCTGTCTTGTTTGTTGTGGCAACCAAAAACAACCTTTGCTTTTGTTACCGAGAATCCAAGACCAAAAAAACAATTAATTTTTAATTAATCTTTTATCAAAACCATAAATGATTTTATTGATCTACGTTGATATGGCCATAAAGAATTGACGGCTGACCTACTTTTGTAAGTGTATTTCGGCTATCATCCCGAAAACGCACAACAACCTTTTTTTTTTTATGAACTATTTGTTTCATATCTAGCTTAGGCAATTATTGTGAACATTTGGTCCCTATAAGAGCATTTATTTTTTAGACTTTTAGTTGATTTGTACTTGTCACAATTAGGGATAGCACCCGTAGATCGTGGATGCGGATCCATTGGGATCCATCACCCGTACCCGCGGATTTTTTTTTTAAGAGACATCCAATTGAACCCTTGTTCGTTGAAACAATTTGACTATATTTTTACTCCCCATTATTAAACGGGCCATTTTGATGCACACTCTTAAAAAAATAATTTGTTTTTTAAGTTTTATTATTCAACCTCCTTTTTTCAACGGTCACGTTTTTAACAAAACATTTGACAAGTTTGGAAAAAAGTTTTTTATTGATTATCATCAAAAGTTTTCTATTGTCACTCTACTGGATGGAATTATGGCATACAACCAAAATTGCAACCCAACACTACATAAGAACAAAAAGGTTGTTTTTTAATTAACATATGTATATGTGTTAAACTCGGAATAATAATAACTTATTTTAGAAAATTAACATAAGACATGTTGAAACATTTTTGTCATATTTAGCTCATCAAGTATAATACTTATCATTGATAGATTTTATCACGTCTAGGAGATGTTTACTTTTTTCTTGTATTAAGTCCAACTTTCATTTACCTTTGTTTGAAAAAAAGTTTTTTTTTTTACTTTGCTTTCCCCCTTTCTGTAAAACTCATTTAAACACTTTCTTTATTTTTTTTTTTTTAAAAACTTCCTTTTTTTTACGTTACCCGTAAATTATAAATATATAAAAAAAAACTTTTTGTTTAAATTTTTTTTTTCTAGTTTTTAAAAGGCCACTTGACCAATTTTTTAATTCTTTCACAACACCTGATATCGTGATCGTGACCTTTCACCAAAGCAAGAGATATTCTTGATAAACTAAACACGGACTCGTGTTTGAAATTGTCGGCCACAAAAAAATTCATTTGATAAAAGTATATATTTTTTTTAGTTATAGAAGGAGACCACTTCATTTTCAATACTTCATTTTTGACAAAAAAAACTATTCCATTTTACCATCCCCTTTTTTTTCTTACTTTAACTTTTAAGATATACTTTTAATAAAAATACAAACTACTTTTTCTTATTTTAACTTTTAAGATTTACTTTTAATAAAAATACAAACTACTTTTTGTATTTTAACTTTTAAGATTTACTTTTAATAAAAGTACAAACTACTTTTTCTTATTTTAACTTTTAAGATTTACTTTTAATAAAAATACAAACTATTTTTTTATTTTAACTTTTAAAATTATAAATTTAAGAATAAACATTAGTATGCATGAAATAAATAATGATTAATTGCATAAGTAATCATAAATGTTAGATAACATATAAAGACCCCGTCGTATTCGTATTGATCGGAATTAATCTCGACCCATGGTACCGTGTTGTCAAATGACGTGTTGCGTACATAAAGTACCGTGTTGTCAAATGACGTGTTGCGTACAATCATGAGGTCTTATTAACATAAATATAAATGTTAGTGAAGTTAATAAGAGTTAGATTACAGAAAATATAATTCAGGTGGTATAACCGACCATTTATAACTTAAATAACATAAATATAAATGTTAGTGAAGTTAGTAAAAGTTAGATTACAGAAATATAATTCAGGTGGTATAACCGACCATATATAACTTAAATAACATAAATATAAATGTTAGTGAAGTTAGTAAAAGTTAGATTACAGAAATATAATTCAGGTGGTATAACCGACCATATATAACTTAAATAACATAAATATAAATGTTAGTAGTCCAAAATTTGATGTATTCGAGTCTGAAAATTATTAATAATTTCATACCTTGATTAGTGATTCGTGATCGTTTGAGATATCTTTTAATTACACTAAGCTTTTCGTGCTGATAACGTGTTATAATTCAGTAGGCTTATAACTACCTTTAATGGTTATAAGAACAAAGAGAGAAAAAGAGAGAAGAATGAGAGAAGAAATTTTGATATTGATATTTCAAAAGAAATGGTGCACCTTAAATGGTTACCATACATGTCTATTTATAGTATAAAATATTACTATGCAAGAAATATAATAATAATAAAATTAACATCCAATCTAGATATTTTATAACACAATCTAGATATTTTATAACAAATTTATAATTATAATATAATTTATAATTATAATGAAGTATTTAATTAGTTAATTAATGTTAATGTTAATCTTATTATTATTATTATTATTATTATTATATTATTATTATTATTTATTAAAAGAATTCTTTGAATTGATATATTAGAGAAAATATAATGGTTAGTCAGTTGGGACCTAAACTTTAAATTGATCACGGTTGGTCCCAAGTTTTTAATTATGTACATTTTTGGTCCCAGAATTAACTTTCGTTAATTTCGTCCAGTTAAATTAGTTACGTTGAGATCACATGTTAGGGCTTTTTTGTCTTTTCGTATATATCTGATTTTAACCCTATTAAGCATGTTATAGATTCAATCCGTTCAATAAATTGAACCTGATAGTCACAAACCACAATTTTCGCAATTGAACTCGTACGCTTCCCAATTGATCGTATTCGGAGTCATGGAATATGTCATGGTCTTCTGGGGACGAACCGGGAAAGACCCGAATTCTCACCTGGGGACGAACCGGGGGTGAGCTCGGACTAGCCATAAGCCCAAGTGTAGAACTCACTCCCAAAAGCTAGCTTGAAGGAGGAGGGAACACCTTGACTTATAAGCCATCACCCAATCCCATACTTGGGCGATGTGAGATCGTAACAATACCCCACCCTCAAAGAACCAACGTCCTCGTTGGTCACGGCTATGTTGGTCACGGTTGGCACCCTCTCTTCTGGTCCAAGCCACCACTCCATAGGCCACTACTCCGAGGTGTCGGGTCCCGAAAGGCGGGCTAGCTCTGATACCAATTGTCATGGTCTTCTGGGGACGAACCGGGGAAGACCCGAATTCTCACCTGGGGACGAACCGGGGGTGAGCTCGGACTAGCCATAAGCCCAAGTGTAGAACTCACTCCCAAAAGCTAGCTTGAAGGAGGAGGGAACACCTTGACTTATAAGCCATCACCCAATCCCATACTTGGGCGATGTGGGATCGTAACAGAATATTGTTGGTGTGGTCGTCGATCACTAAATCGAACATCTTTGACAAGAGGTAATCCATAACGTCATTACCATTCTTTCCCATTTAATGTTCTATTCAACAGATTTATGTATTTTAATTACCTTTCAATAAACCTTAATTAATTTGTGTTTTGTGCTGTAAAGTGGTCTAATTGCAGGTTTTAAACTTGGTTAGACACACCCATGTGTCCACGTTCAGTTAACATCATTCCAGGGTTGTTGAAGGCAAAGAATCAAGAAAGGTTGCAGTGGACCCTAGTTATAAGTTGGGTAGTGTTTGGTGTTTATGTAATGATGAAGTAAAATGTAATGTAGTTGTAGTTGATTAGATTCTTATGTTCAGTTTCGACCAATACGATGTACTACATTTGAAAGGACCCGTTCATATACATTATAAACGATTCACAATAGTTGATTACATTGCGAGGTATTTGACCTCTATATGATACATTTTACAAACATTGCATTCGTTTTTAAAAGACAATCTTTCTTTACATCAAAAATTGACAGGCATGCATACCATTTCATAATATCCACTATCCAACTATAAATTGATTTAATAATAATCTTTGATGAACTTAATGACTCGAATGCAACGTTCTTCGAAATATGCTATGAAAGACTCCAAGTAATATCTTTAAAATGAGCAAATGCACAGCGGAAGATTTCTTTAACACCTGAGAATAAACATGCTTTAAAGTGTCAACCAAAAGGTTGGTGAGTTCATTAGTTTATCATAATCATTTATTTCCATCATTTTAACAGACCACAAGAATTTCATTTCCAGTTCTCATAAATATACGTCCCATGCATAGAGACAAAAAATAATCATTCATATGGTGAACACCTGGTAACCGACATTAACTAGATACATATAAGAATATACCCTATCATTCCGGGATCCTCCTTCGGACATGATATAATTTCGAAGTACTAAAGCATCCAGTACTTTGGATGGGGTTTGTTAGGCCCAATAGATCTATCTTTAGGATTCGCGTCAATTAGGGTGTCTGTTCCCTAATTCTTAGCTTACCAGACTTTAATAAAAAGGGGCATATTCGATTTCGATAATTCAACCATAGAATGTAGTTTCAATTACTTGTGTCTATTTTGTCAAACATTTATAAAAGCGCATGTATTCTCAATCCCAAAAATATAAAGGGTAAAAAGGTAAATGAAACTCACCATACTGTATTTCGTAGTAAAAATACATATAACGTCATTGAACAAGTGCAAGGTTGGCCTCGGATTCACGAACCTAAATTAATTATATATATTTATGTGTTGGTCAATATTTGTCTAACAAATTAGGTCAAGTCATAGTGTACCACAATCCTAATGCTCGAGACTAATATGCAAAAGTCAACAAAAGTAAATTTGACTCAAAATAATTTCCAAAAATCTATACATGATTAATATATAGTTTAAATATCGTCGTTTTATATTTTTAAATATTTTTAAAAGATTTATTAGAGTAAATAATATAATTTATTTATTAATAAATAAAATTTTATATTATATTTATATAATAAAATATACTTTTATATATATTAAGTAATAAAATTTATAGGGTTCATTTAATATTATAAAGATAATATGATAGGTATTATTAAAGTAAGTTATTACACGTAGTAAAATATGTTTGTATCAAATATTTATTTGATAAAATAATATCTATAATGATAGTAAGTAAAAGTTGTATTATTTTGTAATAATAATTATTATTATAAAAATATCAATATTTAGAATTACTAAGATGACATTATGATAAAACGATAATTCTAATTATGATAACTTTAATATTTACGATAATTTTTAATATTATCTTTAAAATAATAATTCTATTTAAAATAATAATAGTAACAATGATATTTTATAGTAACAATGACATTTCTATTAAAATGATAATTTTTGTTAAAATGATAGTTTTAATACTAACGATAATTTTAATAATAATAGTAATGATAAAAGTAATAAGAACGATAATTTTATCTAAATCAATATCTTATAATATTTTAATTTCATCATGATACTCTTACCTATTATTTCCTAATCGTTTCGTTTAATAGCTTTTAATCGTCTTTTATATCGTGTTGGTAATAATGATAATAATAGTAATCAAAATAATTAGGTGTTAAAAATATTTGTTTTAATTACACTAATATTAATAATGATAGTTACTATAACATTATTAACGATAATACTAATAATTATCTTAATGATAATATAGTAATAATAATAATAATAATAACAATAACAATAACCATTTTTAAATAATGATATATATATTAATAATGATAATAATAATAATAATAATACCAATAATAATAATAATAATAATAATAATAATAATAATAATAATAATAATTGGATAATAATAATAATTATAACTTTAACGATAATAACGATAGTAATAATAAAAAAATAACATTTTTAATGATAAATCCTTTTATTGATAAAGATAATAATAATAATAATAATAATAAGATAAAACTAGAACGACGATAATAACGACGATAATAATAATCATTTTTAATAATAATACAAAAATTCGATGGACTATAACTTCAAATCCGTTCATCGAAATCATTCGATATCTAAATGAAAAGTTCTTAATTTTTCACTAGCTTTCCAACGACATGCATATCTTATACCTTATCTCAGTCGCATATATAACTAATTCAGGATTCAACATAACCTAACTAAAGGCAATATCAAAAGTATAAACATGCATAATCCTATATACTCGAGCACTAGTCAGGAATACACTATTAGTATGTAAAAGTTAAATTATGAGTACTCACGTATCAATATTGAGATTCAATATTGCAGGAAAGGTACGTAGACGCAACGGAGATGATAAACACTATATTGACCTCACGAGCATACCCATGAACCATACCCAATCACCTCCATAGCTATAACCCATAATTTCCTTAATCCAATCCCACTCGAAAAACAATTTCGAAATCACTCGGACAGCACTCTGACGTAATATTTTATGTATACTAATAATATCTTGAAATAATACGGAGTAAATATATATATGTAAATCGATTGAGAGAGTTTAGAGTTTAGAGAAAAATATTTTCAAGTTTCTATGAAATAATGAAACCTATTGAATTCTATTTATAATAGATTTTTGAATTATTAAAGTGAATTATTAAAATATGAATTATTAAAGTAAATTATTAAAGTATGAATTATTAAAATAAATTATTAAAGTATGAATTATTAAAGTATGAATTATTAAAGTATGAATTATTAAAGTAAATTATTAAAGTTAAAGTAAAGTAAAAATAAAGTAAAGGTAAAGTTTAAGTATAGTAAAAGTATAAAACTATGTACGTATAATACGCGTATAAATATATATAATATTAATTTAAATCGTTATATATATTTAATAAAATAAAATATAAATATCATTATCTTTATCATACTGGTTAAGTAATGAGTTGTCAAAAGTGGTTCTAGATATTTATAAAAGTTATATACGTTTTAATAATAAAGTTCTTTTTAAACTGAAAACGTTTTTGTACGTTTGAAACTAAATCAAATAAATATAATAATTTTGTTTTCCAAAACCAAATATATTTTTAAGAATCATTTTGTTTAAAGGTTAAAATAATGGAAATCGTTATATATCATAAAATGTTTTAGAAAAGTAGAATCATATATATTCATAATAGGTTTCAAGTTTTTAAATTACAGTTTGTTGGTGAAACATGGGATAATGTTCAAAGGTTAAATAAACGTATGAAATCATCTTAATGAAAAATGTCGAGTTACTTAACTTGTCGATATCCAACATCTAAGTTATTTACACTTCACGTTCTTACTTATAAATCAGTTTACCATTTTCCGAATATTGTCAAAAAGAATAGATTTCTTAAATCACAGTGGACCTCATAACATAGACCCGTAATGATATCATAATGTATCTGATAAATCAATCATTTGATATTATCTTCTAATTCCATCGATAAACATATTGAAACAAATACGTTCATGTAAAGTATTATACGTTTAATACTTTATTAATATTCTCAAGTTATAATATATATACATATATATACATATTTATTTATATATAACGGTTCGTGAATCGTCGAAATTTGGTCGAGGTTATAATGAATGTATGAACACAATTTAAAATTCTTGAGATTTAACTTAACAAACTTTGCTTATCGTGTTGGAATAATATAAAGATAAAGTTTAAATTTGGTTGGAAATTTCCGGGTTGTCACAGTACCTACCCGTTAAAGAAATTTCGTCCCGAAATTTGAGTGGAAAGGTCGTGAATGATAATAAGTATGTTTTTATGATGCATACAGGCTGAAAATTAGAGTTTTATCATCAGCGAATAATTTGGATAAACAATCCATTTATATGAAGAGTACGAATGAAGCTAACATAGAAGAGTGAAATGAGTAAGTGTAGATTCATCTTATCATTTGACGTAGATATGAATGATTTCCAGATTTCAAGGGATTTGAAGAAAATCTTTGTAATAAGATTTGATTCTCCGGTAACAAAAGGAATTAGGATCCGCTTTAAATGCGATCGTCCATTTTAATTGTTCTGTCGGAGATTTTCTTATAAATTCACCTCCTTCGTTTTCTTACAACTCACACCTTCTGTTGATGTATTTTATGCAAGTCCCTGGACATCTACCTACGTCTATTGCAGGTACAACAGTTTACAGGCCACCATGATCGTTCGTTATTATCCTATCCGTGTTTGTATGTGGTTACAGCAACTGCAGGAACGAGATTTAGATGTTTGACTGTGTTAGAATTAGTCAGACGTCCGAGTGAAGCCTCACTCGTACGGCTGACAGGCTCATACGCACGGTTGATGCTGAGCTAAGTCACAATTACAACCAAAATGAGAAGACACGAGTGAGTGATCACCCGTAAGGCTGATGAAGCCAACTCATATGTGTGATGGATGAATCGTACGGGTGAGTCAACAGCAGGGGTATATAAAGTCTTATGTTCTTCATTTTAGGTTAAGCCTCTCATTTGTTACACACACTCAGATATGGTGAGCTCCTCCGATTCTCTCTCAACCCAAATCACCCAGGTGGTGAATAATAGCTCTAGGTGTTGATCTAATCACACTTGATTTAGTTGTGGTATGACTAAATTAATCCCAAAAAGCTTAACCTATTCACTAGAGGGTTTGATTCACTTATTCCGTCATTGTATGAGTTAAATCTGTTGATTTCTAAGTTCCTAGTCATGTTTCATCACCTTCTATTCTTTCCCCCCCAACTCATATTTTAAAGTATTCATCAATATGCTCCATCCAGTTCTGATTCTCGATATACTTATAACTTTCATATCGGTCATTATTCTTTTTCATCTACCGCCGGAAGAATCTATTTACTTCTACTATAATCTTGGGTTTATAGTGTTTCTAGTTCTCCCGTGTCTTTATATTGCTATATGCATCGATATATATGATTTATAATTTTTTTGGTTTTTCGTTGGGCTTTATATCTTCCCTTATATTTCAAAGTCTCTGTTTCTATCTTCTATAATCATTGGCATCCATAGTTAATGCTCTCTTTTATTTGCTGCAATTTATACCCCAATTTCTATTTCGGAGTTTTGTCCTTTCGTTTCTTCTTCTTGCGATTAAGCACCGCTTGTAATGGTCCAGAATTCACAGATATGAATTTCGGAATGAACATTGTTAATGTTCTAGGAAGGAAATTGTGATGGCACGATCTTGACTTGTCAAATTACTAGAATACCTTGGAAAAGGCCGAATCATCAAGAAATATTTTCTTGATATTTTAGAGGTTAAATAGAATAAAAGAGTCGTATAACATGGCACATGATGATGTTATGATCTGTGAATCATCACGTTCCATTTAGAAACTCAGCATGAATTACTGTAATATAATCACGTTGATCAAGTGTCATTATATTATACTAACTCATGCTTCAGTTTCCAACACTACTTCAAAAACATTCATATTTTAAACTCAAAGGTTTACAGAGTATAGGAACTAAACAGTTTCCTTTTTGATGTAATACAGATAGCGTAAAGAGATAAATGATTCCAGATAAGAATAGTTATGGAAATATCTTCAGAAATATGGAGGATATTTATAATGAAAGATACGATGATATCTTAAAATTTCTAATATCAGAGAATGATGAAGAATATTGTCTGTAAGGGTTTAGTATCAGGAGCAAGGTATTTGTTAATGACTTCAGCAGACACTGAATCATTTGGATTCTTTGAAGGCAGGTTCAGTCTTTGTGATTTGTCCACAGCCTCCTTCATACTTTGCTCAATCCGTTTTCCAGTTCCAAAACTTCTCTATTTCTGAGCTTTGTTAATACACTAATCTTTATCATCAAACTTTTTACTGCTAAGGTCGTTTACAGTTTTTGTTGCTTCATCAGCATTTCGAGAACTAGTTCGCGGTTCAGAGTGTTTTTCAGAAACTTCACATTCGAAGTATGTAAGCCTTGGAAATAGACGTTATGTATAACTGTTGGCGTCAACATGCTGTGAGATTTCAAAATACTGATTGCTAATTCCCAATGATTCGTATGGCAATTCTCGTTACAAGAGGCAGATGAGTAAATGATGAGGTTTCGATAAATATAAAGATTCTTCGGAATGCCCAAGATCAGTGAAGTTGTTGGTAAGTTTATTGCTAATGTGGTGGAATATGAAAGGTTCTCCGGTAACAAAAGGGTAATCACATATATCAAAATTATGATAAGGCTACTCCGAATGAAAAAATCGAAGTTGTCTTGCTGGAGCTGTGATATAATTTGCTACTTTGCAAAGGAATTGCAAAGTTATTTTTGCTAATAAATGCCAAAAGATCTGACACAGATATGTGTTGAATTATGACTTTGGTTTCGAGAGCTTTTTAAGTACATAACTGTGGGTAATATGTGGTTGGATCATCATCTCGATTGCTCATTATTTGAAGTGTCTTCAGAGATTTTCGAAGGGTTTGAACACAGATTGTAATCGTTTGTATACATTTGATGTTCTAACACACTTTTAAAGTCAAAGTATAGCTTTGAAAGATGTAGGAATCTAAAAGTGATGGTACCGGTTATATCTCGAATTGAATTCTGAGATTTTAAAAGCAGAATATGTAATTGGGTTTGAATGAGTATGATTGTTTTGATTTCTATGAAAGAATGTATATTATTGTGAAAGTAGGAAGTATAATTGATAATTTGCTTAATCTGATTCGAAGAATGTAACATATTAATTGTGAATTTATATATATCTCTCGGGTATTACCTACCCGTTAAAAAAAATTTCACAATTAATATTTTGTACATAAGAATTTTATTACAGTCTTTATGAAAATCTATATGTATATATTCTCCTCAGATGTAACATAGATTTTAATGAGTTAATACTAAATTAAACTCATTCGATTTACGGTTGGAACTAGAATTGAATAATTCCTTGAAGGCTTTAGAGGTTACATAAGTATTTCTTCAATAATATTGAAATTATGAATCAATACTTCGTTATTTGTTGAGATGTGATGTTGGTTTTCGTTAAATTCTTGTGAACTTCGCAAAGTACGAATGATGTTATCTGAAAAGTTTCGGTTACATCAATGATGAAGTGTAAAATCAAATATATACTTGATTTATTAGGAATTGGAATTTGTTGAATTGAGACAGAGATTGTAGTTAACGATGGTTAAGTCGCGGGCGAGGGACGTACATTATTGCATATTTGTAATATGAATTAACCGAGTAGTTAAGATTCACACACAATAGCTTAGCACGGAAAGATTTATTTTTTATTTTAAAATATATATATATATATATATATATATATATATATATATATATATATATATATATATATATATATATATATATATATATATATATATATATATATATATATATATATATATATAATATATAATTTCTTCAGAGGGAATGAGTTAATTCTTCATAACTTGTTGATACAATATACACGTTATTGATTCGTAATGATGTCCACAGTGATTCTTGAACTGACAGAGTTTGTGATGTTATAGGTGTTGTTGATTCTGATGTTGACTGTACTGACGATGCTGGTGACGTTGACGGTACTGTTGATGCTGTTGGTAAAACAAGTTTAACTTGTTAATCACACACCATTTTTATCAGGGTTTCTACTCTTCCTTCTATCATTTTGGTTCGCTTAACTGATTTATGGTTAGGGCTAGATTAGATAATCTCTAAGACTTTAGAGATTATATAATCGCCGCGAAATGTTTCTCCAATGAAGTTATGAATTAATACTTCGTCAGTTATTGTTGTTGGTACTCCTTGGTATCTATGGTGCGTATGACGTTGATGCTCGTGGGATAGATTGTGAAGTTGTGGTTTACAACGCGGTTGTGGTTGGAGGTGGTAATGGTACTGTTGGCGTTGATGATGGTGGTACTGGTTATGCTGCTGGTGTTTGTAATCTCTGCACCATATTCTCCAAAGCCACTACCCCAGCGCGAAGTTCGTTGACTTCTTCTATTATTCCAGGATGATTGTCGGTCGGAACGAGCGGATAAATAAAATCTAGAATTTGATGTAGTATATAATCGTGACGAGATACCCTGGAAATGAGAGAGAAATTGGTGTCTCGAACAGGTTCGCCGGTAAGTGCTTCAGGTTCTTCGCCAAGAGGGCAATGTGGTGGATGGAAAGGATCGCCTTCTTCCTGTTTCCAATGATTGAGGAGGCTACGAACCCATCCCTAATTCATCCAGAATAGGTGATGTCTGATTGGTTGATCCATTCCGGTCACACTGCTTTCGGAGCTTGAGTGAGATTCCATTTCGGAATCCGAGTGACTTGAACTGATGACAAATTCCATTTCGTACGATTGGATAAAGGATTTTCGATATAAAAATGATTTTTCGGCTATCGGGTGGTATTCTATTTACATAGGATATCTATATATAGAGATCAAAAGATTTCATAGATTACGGAGGAATTTGCGGGATATGTCAGGCAAAGTTTAAAGTAACAGATACGATAAGATATGATTTAGCAGATACGCTAAGATATGAATTTTGTCTATACACTACTCATGCAATTAATGTAGCAAGACGTGTCTAGACTAATAATGATAAGCAGGTAATTTCCTATGGATGATAAGCAGATGATTTCCGACTAGAAATGATAAGCAAAACTTTTGACATGCAGACACGGTCGAAGTCCAGATTCACTAATGCATCCTAACGACTTATCAGTTAGACACACTAATGCAGACCTGGTTCGCTAAGACCACCGCTCTGATACCAACTGAAAGGACCCGTTCATATACATTATAAACGATTCATAATAGTTGATTACATTGCGAGGTATTTGACCTCTATATGATACATTTTACAAACATTGCATTCGTTTTTAAAAGACAATCTTTCTTTACATCAAAAATTGACAGGCATGCATACCATTTCATAATATCCACTATCCAACTATAAATTGATTTAATAATAATTTTTGATGAACTCAATGACTCGAATGCAACGTTCTTCGAAATATGCTATGAAAGACTCCAAGTAATATCTTTAAAATGAGCAAATGCACAGCGGAAGATTTCTTTAACACCTGAGAATAAACATGCTTTAAAGTGTCAACCAAAAGGTTGGTGAGTTCATTAGTTTATCATAATCATTTATTTCCATCATTTTAATAGACCACAAGAATTTCATTTCCAGTTCTCATAAATATACGTCCCATGCATAGAGACAAAAAATAATCATTCATATGGTGAACACCTGGTAACCGACATTAACTAGATACATATAAGAATATCCCCTATCATTCCGGGATCCTCCTTCGGACATGATATAATTTCGAAGTACTAAAGCATCCGGTACTTTGGATGGGGTTTGTTAGGCCCAATAGATCTATCTTTAGGATTCGCGTCAATTAGGGTGTCTGTTCCCTAATTCTTAGATTACCAGACTTTAATAAAAAGGGGCATATTCGATTTCGATAATTCAACCATAGAATGTAGTTTCAATTACTTGTGTCTATTTTGTCAAACATTTATAAAAGCGCATGTATTCTCAATCCCAAAAATATAAAGGGTAAAAAGGTAAATGAAACTCACCATACTGTATTTCGTAGTAAAAATACATATAACGTCATTGAACAAGTGCAAGGTTGGCCTCGGATTCACGAACCTAAATTAATTATATATATTTATGTGTTGGTCAATATTTGTCTAACAAATTAGGTCAAGTCATAGTGTACCACAATCCTAATGCTCGAGACTAATATGCAAAAGTCAACAAAAGTAAATTTGACTCAAAATAATTTCCAAAAATCTATACATGATTAATATATAGTTTAAATATCGTCGTTTTATATTTTTAAATATTTTTAAAAGATTTATTAGAGTAAATAATATAATTTATTTATTAATAAATAAAATTTTATATTATATTTATATAATAAAATTTACTTTTATATATATTAAGTAATAAAATTTATAGGGTTCATTTAATATTATAAAGATAATATGATAGGTATTATTAAAGTAAGTTATTACATGTAGTAAAATATGTTTGTATCAAATATTTATTTGATAAAATAATATCTATAATGATAGTAAGTAAAAGTTGTATTATTTTGTAATAATAATTATTATTATAAAAATATCAATATTTAGAATTAATAAGATGACATTATGATAAAACGATAATTCTAATTATGATAACTTTAATATTTACGATAATTTTTAATATTATCTTTAAAATAATAATTCTATTTAAAATAATAATAATAATAATGATATTTTATAGTAACAATGACATTTCTATTAAAATGATAATTTTTGTTAAAATGATAGTTTTAATACTAACGATAATTTTAATAATAATAGTAATGATAAAAATAATAAGAACGATAATTTTATCTAAATCAATATCTTATAATATTTTAATTTCATCATGATACTCTTACCCATTATTTCCTAATCGTTTCGTTTAATAGCTTTTAATCGTCTTTTATATCGTGTTGGTAATAATGATAATAATAGTAATCAAAATAATTAGGTGTTACAAATATTTGTTTTAATTACACTAATATTAATAATGATAGTTACTATAACATTATTAACGATAATACTAATAATTATCTTAATGATAATATAGTAATAATAATAATAACAATAACAATAACTATTTTTAAATAATGATATATATATTAATAATGATAATAATAATAATAATAATACCAATAATAATAATAATAATAATAATAATAATAATAATAATAATAATTGGATAATAATAATAATAATACTAATTATAACTTTAACGATAATAACGATAGTAATAATAAAAAAATAACATTTTTAATGATAAATCCTTTTATTGATAAAGATAATAATAATAATAATAAGATAAAACTAGAACGACGATAATAACGACGATAATAATAATCATTTTTAATAATAATACAAAAATTCGATGGACTATAACTTCAAATCCGTTCATCGAAATCATTCGATATCTAAATGAAAAGTTCTTAATTTTTCACTAGCTTTCCAATGACATGCATATCTTATACCTTATCTCAGTCGCATATATAACTAATTCAGGATTCAACATAACCTAACTAAAGGCAATATCAAAAGTACAAACATGCATAATCCTATATACTCGAGCACTAGTCAGGGATACACTATTAGTATGTAAAAGTTAAATTATGAGTACTCACGTATCAATATTGAGATTCAATATTGCAGGAAAGGTACGTAGACGCAACGGAGATGATAAACACTATATTGACCTCACGAGCATACCCATGAACCATACCCAATCACCTCCATAGCTATAACCCATAATTTCCTTAATCCAATCCCACTCGAAAAACAATTTCGAAATCACTCGGACAGCACTCTGACGTAATATTTTATGTATACTAATAATATCTTGAAATAATACGGAGTAAATATATATATGTAAATCGATTGAGAGAGTTTAGAGTTTAGAGAAAAATATTTTCAAGTTTCTATGAAATAATGAAACCTATTGAATTCTATTTATAATAGATTTTTGAATTATTAAAGTGAATTATTAAAGTATGAATTATTAAAGTAAATTATTAAAGTATGAATTATTAAAGTAAATTATTAAAGTATGAATTATTAAAGTGAATTATTAAAGTATGAATTATTAAAGTATGAATTATTAAAGTGAATTATTAAAGTTAAAGTAAAGTAAAAATAAAGTAAAGGTAAAGTTTAAGTATACTAAAAGTATAAAACTATGTACGTATAATACGCGTATAAATATATATAATATTAATTTAAATCGTTATATATATTTAATAAAATAAAATATAAATATCATTATCTTTATCATACCGGTTAAGTAATGAGTTGTCAAAAGTGGTTCTAGATATTTATAAAAGTTATATACGTTTTAATAATAAAGTTCTTTTTAAACTGAAAATGTTTTTGTACGTTTGAAACTAAATCAAATAAATATAATAATTTTGTTTTCTGATGTGGTAGCGTGGGGGTACGTGATAGTACTATATTTACTACGAAAAGTGATACAAACTACACAAGTTTTAATTATTTATTTACAAAATGGATATACCTAAACCTTGCTACAACACTATAGGCAGTGTACCTAATCGTAGAGTAGTATAGTTTTTAGTAAGTCCGGTTCGTTCCACAGGGAGCGGGCTTATTGCACACTATATTTTTAAACAACTATATTTGTACAAAATATATAAATATATATATATATAATAATATATAAAAAGGGGGTTTACCGTTTAATGACCGGTTTGTCGATTTATATTTTAAGTTACAATTAAAACCTAATGCAAAATATAAATGACGATAATTAAAGTAGCGAAAAATAAATGACAATAAATAAATGACGTTAAATAAAATAGCGAGTAAATAAAAGTACGATGAAAAATACAATAAAACAATTATGCTTATTTAAACTTCCGTAATCATGATGTTTGACGTGTTGATTTTGGTTTTATGCCCATGGGTTAATTGTCCTTTGTCCTGGATTATTTAATATGCCCGTCTCATTTTTGTCCATAACAGTCCATCAGCCATAAATATAAAATGCGAGTGTCCTCGTCAAATTATCCTTATACCCGAAGTCAAATATTCCAACTAATTGGGGACTTAAACTGTAACAAGGTCTTAATACTTTGTTTAATAATTACACCAGGATATCGACTGCGTGTAACCCAAGGTTTTAATAGTTTGTTAACAATTACGCCAAGTGTCCTTGTACATAATTTCACCCCTGTTTTAATAAGTCCATAGACTATTAATCCATTCCCGTGTCCGGTTAAATGAACGATTATTCGTACATATAAATACCCCGCCCATCGTGTCCGATCGAGTGTATATGGTTATTTATAGGTACATCCAATTGTAAATCTTTATATTAAAATTAACAAACTATCATTTAGTTAAACAAATATAAAGCCCATTAATAGCTCATAGTCTAATTTCCACAAGTGTCGTTCTTTTGTCCAAACCCCAATTATGGTACAAAGCCCAATTACCCAATTTTAATATTTTTAGCCCAACATCATGATTACTTCGTCTTAAATAAGCATAATAATAACTTAAGTACGAGACATTAATTTAAAAAGGAGAACATAGCTTACATTGATTATTTATCGCGTAGTGTTACACGGACAGAGCAACGAATTTAAAACCCGTAAAATAACCTTTACATAACCCGAACTAATCTAATATAACACTAATCTATATTATATATATATATATATATATATATATATATATATATATATATATATATATATATATTATATATATATTTATTTATATTATACTAAGGAGTATTATTATTATTATATTATTTTTACTCGCAGAATTCATGACCTTTTATAGGCATTTTGGAATTTGGCAGCTCCGCGAGTCGTGGAGTTTTTGGCCTTCAAACTCCGCGAGTCGTGGAGTTTGAAAATCCAGCTCACAAACTTTTGGCTCCTAGCTTGTCGACATAATAAATATATAAATATAAAATATAAATAATTAATATAATTATTTATATATTATATTATATTCTTGTGCATAACTGACTTGTAATTTTTGGTCCGTTGCGTCGGGCGTTGATAGTTGACTCATGTCCCGGTTCCGGATTTTCGAACGTCCTTGCGTACAATTTAATATCTTGTACTTTGCGTTCTGCAACTTGTACTTTTGTCATTTTTAGACGTTTCTTATCAATAAATTGAACCACTTGGATTGTATCTTGTACATTTGAGCTTTTTGGTCATTTGCGTCTTCAAATCTTCGTTTTCGCCTTTTGTCTTCGCACTTATTTATTTAAACAATTACAATGAAAATATAATACAATTACATATGAAAACCTATTATTTAGGAGGGATATTGCTATGAAATATATGTTCCTTTTTAGCCTTATTAAACATCCCCACACTTGAGCGTTGCTTGTCCTCAAGCAATACAGAACTTGAAATAAAAACATACATGAATCACTTTTTTATTCATCACACTTTGTACATCAGTGATTTTGATATGGTGGTATAAACAATGATAGTAACGATAGAACCATGGTTAAAAGTGGGTGTGTCATCCACAGTTGCCTCGGGTTTAGGTCAACAACACTTGCAATCAAATAGCCGATTTACTTTCGGTTTCCAAAGCAAAGTGCACATTTGAAAGGCGGTTTACAGTCCCACATGACTATGAAAATGTAGATCCTTAAGGAAATTGGATCTTTATGAAAACATTTGATCTTTTGAAAATTCAATCTAGATTTTACCCTAGATAAGTTTTCCGGAATAACCCTTCACCGGTGTTTGCAAAATATTTTTGTGGGTTGTGTGGGTTTCAGATTTGAAAATTTTAGCTCAACACTTGTGGTTTTGTGTTACCCACTTGCTAACCCTGTATTAGGAAAGCAACACGTCCAGTTCACTTGTCCCGTATATTACCTTTCGGCAAACTACAGTCCGGTTGTAAAGGAAAGCGATGAACAAGCAACTGTTAAGGCAATGTCTAATGACATGCATTTGATTATGGTCCAAAAATGTGTCGGATGCTATTACTATCCTTTGTAGGAGCAATAGTAAAGATCATCCTATGATTTTTTCGGTCTGGCACAAGGTCCTGTCTTCGACCATGCTATGCAACCACCGTTCTTACGGTTGACACCCGATTTGGTTCAAGTGACCTAATGAATTCCAGGTGAATTCCTAGGATTTTACGTTCAATGGTAATGAACACATTGAAAATGGGTTTTCAAAAAACAAATCGGTTTATAATTTGATCAAAATATTTTCTCGTTCAAGCTCGAGTTTAGATATCATTGAATTCCATGAGTTTGAATTCTCAATCTTTAAGGTCAATCTCAAGGATTGAGTAATATCAGGCTTAAAAGCTGATTTTTGATCTTTTAAGGAGATTATCCTTTCTGGGGATCTGATTCATTAGTCTTATCAAGCTAATTTGCACGGCGCCCTCCCCATTTTATGAGACAGATCCTCTCATGGTTAGGATAAGTCTGACCACATGGCGACCCTGTTTGATGCTGAGGTCCGTGTATTTCTTGCTGATTTTAGAGATGACTTTTCTAGATTTTTCGTCAACCTACAGCTGGTCTGGACGACAACTTCTTGACCTAAATCAAGAAGCGCGTGTCTTTTTCGGAAGACTTTACTTCCTTTTAATGATGGAATTGATTCATCATGTAGATCCATCTTTTCTTTTCTTTCATCGGGTAAAATAGTTAATTTAGTCCAAAACAAAAGCACCTGCAATAAATTTACGGAAACATGTGCTAGATAGTTTTTAATTGAATAACTAGGTATATTCTCCCCACACTTAGTTTCTTTCTTTGCCTTTTTATTCTCCTTTATTCCATTTTAAATGAATTCAAGCGTTTTAGGGTGTTTCTCAATTTATGTCCTTTCCGAGGTAACGATAATTTCGGTATTAACACCTAGTTTTCATCGTTCATAAATATGTATAAACATGATTTTAAATTCATTTAGTTGAAATTTTTTCAAATTTTCATAAAATTTGGCAAATAAACCAAGTATAAACCCGAGAGAATTTATAACCCTTCCCCACACTTGAGATCATGCAATGCCCTCATTTGCATGAAATCATACTATAATTATAAATTCATGAGGGTGATTAGTGTAGAAAAGTAGTTAAAGATACCATAGATTTGTAGTTACAAAGCTCATCGAATGATAGATGGCGCGCCTCATCGTTCATTCCTTCTTGTTTTATCACACATGCTTTCTTTCAAAAACGGCTGCTTTTCTGAATTGTTTACTAATATTTAAAAAAGCGTCTTTTACCCTAATCATGCATTTTTATTAACGAGCTATGCACTAACCCGAACCCCTAATTTAACGTTAGGTGGGGTTAGACTTCCCCATACTTAGCTGACGACATGTGAAGTCGGTAGAATAAGTTCCACGAATTAAAATAGTGAGCCAGTTATTTACATCTCGGGTGGTGTATAATATATCAATGGGTTTAAAGTTTAGACTCACCCGATTGTCACTACTTAATTCTTTTTTAAGTGTAGCTTTTAGTAAATGGATATGTCTCTTTTCTGGTTCTTGGTCAAATGGATCGATATACACCGACATATATATTATAGGGTGGACAATTCCTAACATTTCCTTCCTTTTATTCTCGGGATCAAATTTTTCACCTCTATTACCCAATTGGGTGAAATCCGAGGTGTCATTATCTATTACAGCTCGTAGTTCATCTTTGGTAGATGACTCGTCTATTGAGAATATTGGGTTGGAAAGTTGTGGAATAGTGAATTTCGGGATCGAAGCAAATTCTTCTTCATTAATGGTACTTATTGGTCTCACCATTTTGATCTCGGGGGTAAAATTTTCAACGTTATCGTTTTTCCAAGAGTACCAATTTGTCACCCTTACTTCTTCTTCTTCATCCATTGATGGATCGTTGATTTCGTCGGTAGAGGCTAATGTGTCGATATGTTGTGAAATTGGTAAAGCTGAATAAAAAGTATCATCGAGATAGTTGGTGATTTCGGAGCTCTCGAATTCATCAAAATTCGATGATATGAGATTTTCTCGTACAATACTCCTCAGATCAACAGGTGTGTAGTCTGATAGAGTTTCAGCTTGCCGGTTTACAAACTCTCTCATTTGTTCATTTTGAGCATTGAGTTCTTCGAGTTTGATTTTCATATTGTCTAATAAATTTTCAGACACGTAATCTTCCTTGTCTACTGGTTGTTGAGTTTGGAAATATTCTTGGCAATAATCCCAATTTGAATTGTATTCTTCATAATCATTCCATTCAGGTTCCGTGGGTGCGTAATTTTCCATAGGAACGTAATAATAACATTCCCATGTTGAGTGATAATCTCCACAGATTTCACAACCAGTTATTGTTTCGTCATTCGTGATCCAAGATTGACCGAACGAATTATCATCAACACCCGTTTGAGAGTATTGATTTAATTGATTTTGGATATCAAAAAGAGTTTCCATAGCCTTGTTTTCAAAATTTTCCATTTTATTGCGATGGCCAAATTTTAGCTACAATGTGGTGCATTTGCTAATTATCCTATTAGTTATAAAAATAGAAAAACTTATATAAGTTGTCCGATTAATAGACTTTTCTGCTTTTGCCCACGTTTCGAATAGCCAAAAGATGCAGCAGGGAGCCAGAACCCTTTAAATCGGAAGCTCACAACTCAGCCACTAACAAATCCAACTATTACTACGAAGCAGAAAATTGTCAACGTCCATTAATTTAACCACTTAAATAATTTTTCTTTCCGTTTGAGATATTAGATAAGAAATAGAGAAAATTTCTAAGTCCTAAAAACTAGCGTGTCGAGAAATAAGAAAGAAAAAGAGTGCGCGTCGAAAAATAAAAGTAAGAAAGATAGCGCGAAAAACGGCGTCACAAATTTCTAAAACACCTAAATCTTAGTCTAAGGAATAAGCACTTAAGGGATTTTACGGCAAAGTCTAAAAATCTAGAAATAAAAATAAGCTACGGCAAAATACTAAGCTTAAAACTAGATATGAACGATAAAAATACAAATATTACGATTAAATAATTAAAAAGATACAAAAATGATAAAATTACTAATTTTATAAAAAATATTATTTTTATATTTATTTTATAAAAGTATTAATTTTTATATATAATAAAACTAATTATAATTAAAATACAATTTAATTAAAAATTAAAACTAATTATATTAAACTAATAAAGTAGTTAGGGTTTAAAAATAATAATAAATAATATTACTCCGTAATTAAAGCGAAAATAGGGTTTCTGTCAGCGCGTCAGAGCAGCTCCGCGAGTTGCGGCGTTTTAAGCCTGCAAACTCCGCGAGTCGTGGAGTTTTTTTTTTTTTTTTTTTTTTTTTTACTTAAGTTTTATATTGTTTTTCTAAAAATATATATATTTATACAAAAATAAATTAAAAATATAGAGTTTCGTCGACTTCCCCGGCAGCGGTGCCAAAAACTTGATGTGGTAGCGTGGGGGTACGTGATAGTACTATATTTTACTATGAAAAGTGATACAAACTACACAAGTTTTAATTATTTATTTACAAAATGGATATACCTAAACCTTGCTACAACACTATAGGCAGTGTACCTAATCGTAGAGTAGTATAGTTTTTAGTAAGTCCGGTTCGTTCCACAGGGAGCGGGCTTATTGCACACTATATTTTTAAACAACTATATTTGTACAAAATATATAAATATATATATATAATAATAATATATAAAAAGGGGGTTTACCGTTTAATGACCGGTTTGTCGATTTATATTTTAAGTTACAATTAAAACCTAATGCAAAATATAAATGACGATAATTAAAGTAGCGAAAAATAAATGACAATAAATAAATGACGTTAAATAAAATAGCGAGTAAATAAAAGTACGATGAAAAATACAATAAAACAATTATGCTTATTTAAACTTCCGTAATCATGATGTTTGACGTGTTGATTTTGGTTTTATGCCCATGGGTTAATTGTCCTTTGTCCTGGATTATTTAATATGCCCGTATCATTTTTGTCCATAACAGTCCATCAGCCATAAATATAAAATGCGAGTGTCCTCGTCAAATTATCCTTATACCCGAAGTCAAATATTCCAACTAATTGGGGACTTAAACTGTAACAAGGTCTTAATACTTTGTTTAATAATTACACCAGGATATCGACTGCGTGTAACCCAAGGTTTTAATAGTTTGTTAACAATTACGCCAAGTGTCCTTGTACATAATTTCACCCCTGTTTTAATAAGTCCATAGACTATTAATCCATTCCCGTGTCCGGTTAAATGAACGATTATTCGTACATATAAATACCCCGCCCATCGTGTCCGATCGAGTGTATATGGTTATTTATAGGTACATCCAATTGTAAATCTTTATATTAAAATTAACAAACTATCATTTAGTTAAACAAATATAAAGCCCATTAATAGCTCATAGTCTAATTTCCACAAGTGTCGTTCTTTTGTCCAAACCCCAATTATGGTACAAAGCCCAATTACCCAATTTTAATATTTTTAGCCCAACATCATGATTACTTCGTCTTAAATAAGCATAATAATAACTTAAGTACGAGACATTAATTTAAAAAGGAGAACATAGCTTACATTGATTATTTATCGCGTAGTGTTACACGGACAGAGCTCCGACTTTAAAACCCGTAAAATAACCTTTACATAACCCGAACTAATCTAATATAACACTAATCTATATTATATATATATATATATATATATATATATATATATATATATATATATATATATATATATATATATATATATATATATATTATATATATTTATTTATATTATACTAAGGAGTATTATTATTATTATATTATTTTTACTCGCAGAATTCGTGACCTTTTATAGGCATTTTGGAATTTGGCAGCTCCGCGAGTCGTGGAGTTTTTGGCCTTCAAACTCCGCGAGTCGTGGAGTTTGAAAATCCAGCTCACAAACTTTTGGCTCCTAGCTTGTCGACATAATAAATATATAAATATAAAATATAAATAATTAATATAATTATTTATATATTATATTATATTCTTGTGCATAACTGACTTGTAATTTTTGGTCCGTTGCGTCGGGCGTTGATAGTTGACTCATGTCCCGGTTCCGGATTTTCGAACGTCCTTGCGTACAATTTAATATCTTGTACTTTGCGTTCCGCAACTTGTACTTTTGTCATTTTTAGACGTTTCTTATCAATAAATTGAACCACTTGGATTGTATATTGTACATTTGAGCTTTTTGGTCATTTGCGTCTTCAAATCTTCGTTTTTGCCTTTTGTCTTCGCACTTATTTATTTAAACAATTACAATGAAAATATAATACAATTACATATGAAAACCTATTATTTAGGAGGGATATTGCTATGAAATATATGTTCCTTTTTAGCCTTATCATTTTCCAAAACCAAATATATTTTTAAGAATCATTTTGTTTAAAGGTTAAAATAATGGAAATCGTTATATATCATAAAATGTTTTAAAAAAGTAGAATCATATATATTCATAATAGGTTTCAAGTTTTTAAATTACAGTTTGTTGGTGAAGCATGAGATAAAGTTCAAAGGTTAAATAAACGTATGAAATCATCTTAATGAAAAATGTCGAGTTACTTAACTTGTCGATATCCAACATCTAAGTTATTTACACTTCACGTTCTTACTTATAAATCACTTTACCATTTTCCGAATGTTGTCAAAAAGAATAGATTTCTTAAATCACAGTGGACCTCATAACATAGACCCGTAATGATATCATAATGTATCTGATAAATCAATCATTTGATATTATCTTCTAATTCCATCGATAAACATATTGAACAAATACGTTCATGTAAAGTATTATACGTTTAATACTTTATTAATATTCTCAAGTTATAATATATATATACATATATATACATATTTATTTATATATAACGGTTCGTGAATCGTCGAAATTTGGTCGAGGTTATAATGAATGTATGAACACAATTTAAAATTCTTGAGATTTAACTTAACAAACTTTGCTTATCGTGTCGGAATAATATAAAGATAAAGTTTAAATTTGGTTGGAAATTTCCGGGTTGTCACAACATTCAACTTTTTGACATGGGTTAGTTTGTCATGTATTTTAATGAACATCAGTGATCAATGAATCGATTTGGTTGATGTGCAGTTATTTTATTTGTTCAAAAGTTTGTTGTTTGAATTACGGTTTGTATTAGTTCAATTTGGTTATATGAATAATGATCGTCTTTTGGAGATTATATCATTTGTTGTATTCTCTTCACGTTTAGGTTCATTTTCTACCTTTCTGGTATGTTGATGTGTTGCATTAGAGTTAGCTGTTATATATTTATCTAAATGATTTGTATTTAGACAAGAATTGCTCATAATAGATCATGAGTTTTCTATGTACAAACTCATCGGCAAGTTTACGAGTAATTCTTTAGAACATTTTGGAACTGTGAGTTAGTTTTCAGTGCACTAAACTGCAAAAAGTAACTATGAGATATCTATCTTTATAGAATCTTATATTATGGAAAAGAAATGCTCATATTAAATCTTGTTTTGCTTGTGTACAAGCTCATAAGCTTGTTTGGGTCATTCTACAACACACTAGACCTAAGAGTTCTAGTTCTTAATGCACTAGACTGCAAATAAGTGCTCTTTCTTGACATAATGCATTCTAATGAACTGCATATGACCATTTTGACACAATTTTATTGCCATGTGACATTTTTTTTTTTTTTTTTTTTTGACTTTTTTTGACTATTTATGACATAATGCATTATTATCAAATTGTAGATGACCATTTTGACACAAATTTATCACCATGTGACATTTTTACTATTTTGACAACTTTTGACATAATGCATTATAACCAACTCTAGATGACCATTTTGACACAATTTTATGACCATGCGACATATTTGACTATTTTGAGTTTTTTGACAATTTAAGACATAATGCATTATTATCAATTCTAGATGACCATTTTGACACAAATTTATCACCATGTGACATTTTTTACTATTTTTTTTTTTTTTTTTTTTTTTTTGGACAATTTTTTGCATAATGCATTATAATCAATTGCAGATGCCCAATTTGACACATATTTATCACCATTACATTTTTTTGACTAATTTGACTTAATTATAGTCAACTGTTTTGACACATATTTGATAGGCATAACTGTTTTGACAATATTTGACTATTTGACACCAATTTGATAGTCATAAGTGTTTTGACCATGTTACAATTTTTTTTTACTATTTTAACAGTCAAAACTGCTTTTGACATTTATCACCAATTTGACTTTTTGACAAGTATAACCGTTATATATATATATATATATATATATATATATATATATATATATATATATATATATATATAGTGGTAGGATCAAGAGGGAAGTAACCATTCGGGGGGAAGCAGGGGGAAGCAAAAACTTTTTTTTTTTTTTCGTTTCTTGAAAAAACTTTGTTAACGGACATTATAGATGAGATGAAAATATGAACATTTAGTAGAGACACTTTGCGATAAATGTTTTTATTTTGGCGGAAAAACGCTCGAAGAAGTAATATATAACAATTATCGTGTTTTTCGAGCGTATTTTGAGGTTTTAGCTATTGGGGTTTAGATATTAGGGTTTATAGGGTTTAGATATTAGGGTTTAGAAATTTAGGGTTTAGGGTTTAGATTTAGGGTTTAGATTTAGGATTTAGATTGAGTTTTTAACACGAACGGTTTAGAGTTTAGGGTTTAGGGTTTAGGGTTTGGTGTTTTGGGTTTATTCCATAAACCCAAAACACCAAACCCTAAACCCTAAACTCTAAACTCTAAATCGGGCTAAATTTTACTTCACAAAACATGAAAAAAAACGTTCATATTCTTCACGAACAATACTATCTTGAATGTTATTTTTGTCGATCGTTTTCCCGCCTAAATAATAACATTCATCATGAAGTGTCTCTTCTAAATGTTCATATTTTCGTGTGATCTTGATGCCGGGAAAAAAAAAAATTCAAAAAAAAAGGAAAAAAAAAATTTTTGCTTCCCCCCGCTTCCCCCCGATTGGTTACTTCCCCATTGATCCTGCCCCTATATATATATATATATATATATATATATATATATATATATATATATATATATATATATATATATATATATATATATATATGACTTAGCACAATCCTTATAACTCCAAGGGTTACTACACTTATGTTATACTCCAACATTAGATAATTTTATATCCAAACCCTATATGATTTTCCCCAATAAACTTTGCAGCAACAAACCTGACCCATATATATATATATATATATATATATATATATATATATATATATATATATATATATATATATATATATATATATATATATATATATATATATATGACTTAGCACAACCCTTAGACCACTTGTAGTGGTTGGGGGCGTAGGTTGGGGCGTGGGTTGCTTTTTGATGATTAGGACGTGTGAGTTGTTTTTGTGGAGTAGTGGTTGTGTGAGTTTTTGGTGTGGGTTGGGAGTATTGTGATGATGTGTTAAAATATAATTGGATTAAATATTAAAAGGGGATTAAAATAACATTTTTAAAATAATAAAAAATAAAAAAAAATTGGAAACGGGCGTGACTTGGTACGTTGCTTGGCAACGGACAGACCAAAACTTGGCCCCTCCCACGCATGGATACAGCAAAAGTTTGTGTGGGTTGGTTGCCACATAGGATGGCCACGCCCTCCCCACTCAACCGATACAATGAGTCTTATAAGACTATTTGTAGTGGTTGGGGGCGTGGGTTGGGGCGTGAGTTGCTTTTTGATTACTAGGACGTGTGGGTTGTTTGTGTGAATTAGTGGTGGTGTGGGTTTATGGTGTGGGTTGAGAGTATTGTGATGATGTGTAAAAATATAATTGGGTTAAGTATTAAAGGGGGATAAAAATAATATTTTTAAATTAAATAAAAAATAAAAACTTAGCAACAATGTCGTTGCTTCTTCCGTTGCTCTGCAACGCATACCCAAGCAATGCCCCAACAATGACCCAAACAATGCCCCAATACACCATAAATTGGTATTGCTTGCTTGCCACATAGGACATCCCACGCCACCTTATGCAACTGATACAACAAGTCTAACTCCAAGGGTTACTACACTTGTGTTATACTCCAACATTAGATAATTTTATATCCAAGCCCTATATGATTTTCCCCAATAAACTTTGTAGCAACAAACCTGACCCATATCACATATGACCCGCCCAAAAACCTAATATTCAACAATATCAAATCATAACAAATTGAATAAACTTTGAACATTTTAATGTAAAATTTAAAATGCGATGCAAAGATTAATTTGTTGAGTGACGACATATTCGCTCATATTTTTGAAAAAAAATACTCCGTAGTTGTTCTGTACATGCATGACAACAATAAATTATTTAAAACGTGAATAAAAAAAATTATAACTTGGCACATTCAGATAAACTATGGACTAAAATTTAAGTGCACGTTTACGATATACCAAAACAAATACGATAGTAAAAACACCATAAAGTGTAGTGTAATTCATAATTACAAGCCATCAATAGGTAAATTTCAATTCGAAAAAATTTATCAACATCAAAACAACAAATTTTCACATTTTAACAATTTTAGCTTTTTCATTAATACGACAAAAACCAAATGCTCAAAACTCAAACCCTTCATTCAAAATTAAAAATAAAATTATATTCATGTTGCTTTACTCTTTATCTCACTTTCAAATCTCACTTTCAACATCCACCAGCAGTTTCTACTGATTGATTTAGTGAACATAACCATGATCTTCTACTCTCTGAATGCAAACTCGACCTTCGAAAACTTGATCTCGCATATCCTCCACCGTCAACCGACGATCGGCTCAACGAAGGGGTGGTGTCTGAAGCTCCCATGCAAAGGCTCGAGCTTAGTTTCATCGAAGGAAACCTTTGACAACTCAAAGATCTAAGAGGCGATTGGAAATCGGGCTTGCATAAAGGAGTTGTATCGAGTGAAATGTTATCACTATCTTCAAAAGTAGCGCAAGTGAAAAATGATAGCGGTAAGCTAGTTCGTGACATGATCCCAAGGGGTGGCCGGGTGCCCGGAAGCTTCTTAAATGAGACTATTCCTTGGCGGCATAAAGGACACGGGATTGAACCTGGCGGTCCTTGGGCGGCACCTGATGCACTACTCGTGGAACAAAGATATAATGCACATCGAGTGCAGAATTCATGAAAGCAACCTGTAGTTTAGCTCAGATTAAGATTCAACATAAATGAAGTACATGTCTCAATGGGCCAGGTTCAGGGCCGTGTTAACACGCAAGCACATATTTGTCCATCTTTTAAATAATTAAAATGCTAATATCGTTTGGATGCCATCATTACAATGATTTCCTAGATCTTTTATCCACTAATAAACAAGGTTGAAAGATGCGCGAGATGGAGACTATTAGGTCGGGACCTTGAAAGGTCTAGTCGGTCGAGACGGGCGTTTGACCAACGTTGACTTCTGAAAAAGTCAACTTTTTACCTACATTGACCTGTCTTTTTATCGTTGAACAACTAATTAGACGTTTTTAGGCGAAACGGGGTGGCCTAGTCACCAAAAGAATTCCGAAGAAAGACTGTTTGTAGCAGGTGGAGACATTTCTTTGTCCCCTTAAAAAAAAGAAATGTGGGTAGGGTCAACCATCGTTTGAAAGTATGCTAATAATGAACTTTTGTTACGACTCTCAGCTGTTTGTCATGTTCTCAAATTACTTATATTAATCATGGTCAATTCATTTGCAAAATCGGTTGAATACTCCCAAGAAGATACTACTAAATTTCCATCAAGAATTTGTTACAACAACAACAACAAAACCCAATACCTGGTGTATGGGGGAGGTGAGATGTAGACAATCCTTCCCCTATCCTAGAATAAAAACAAGTCATTTCTCCACCCAGAGTGAAACACTCTCAAAAGTAGAGAAAGTCATCCCTCTCTCTATTCGACGGATAAAGAGATTGCTTCGGAGTGGACCTCCGGCCAATAAGTAGGGAATTTTTTTTTTTTTTAAAGTAAAATAAAATTAAAAATAAAATTGAGACGCCATGAAAATGGTAGAATCAAATTTCCATGGGTTTTAAATCCTGCCTAGAATTCAATTTAGGCTCTAAACGGCAGTCAAGAAGTCAATAAATCGACGCTTGCTGTTGACTCAAAAATAGAGCCGAACCATCAAGAATTTGTTATTTGGCAAAAAAGATAATAATTTGGAGTATGCATTTACCTTCTGCAGCGATGGCACACTTGTTTTCCAAACAAACAGCACAAGGATCCGCACAATTTGAAAGTGTATCAACACTCCATCCACACTCTCTGTCCATTAAAAATAAAGAAATGAAATTAAAGTTAAATTTATGTCAGAGTCAAACACACACAAACAAAAGTCAACACTTCCGTAACTAAATTACCTAGCAATCTTGACTACACTCATAAGAGGAAGACACAAGTAAGGCGAATAAGTCCGTGTCTCGCCTTGTGGTTGTGCAATCAATACTTCCTCAAGCCAGTCTCTATGCCACGAACGAGCAACGTCTAAAGGGGTCCATCTTATTAAATTTAAAAAGCAAAAATGTTATAAATCAGACAATAATGTTACAAAAAACAACAAAGGAATTGGAAAATGACACTCATACCCTTTCGCATTTTCGGCATCTATACTAGCTCCCATACCTATCAGAATCTGAAACATACAAAAAGATGTAACAATACATCAGTTCTAGTCAAAAACAAATATACTCTAAGAAACTCATTTTTTAAAACCAAAAAACGCACTTGACAACATTGTGCGTTTCCACCACAAGCAGCATAATGAAGGGGCGTGCTTCCCGCACCTATAAAACAAGTTTTCTTCAATATAACAACCAATTTATAATCATAAACACTAATGCGTTGTTTTTTTTTGATGTTTTTGTCTGAATATCTGCGGACCATGTTTGTAAAGAAGATATGTGGTGAAAGACTGTTTGTTTTTACGTCTGCATCACTATAACTTAATCATGTCTGCATCACTAAGACCACTCCCTACAGCTCATTACCCGCTCATTACCCGCAACTAACCATAAGCACGAGCTAGTTACCCGCAATCACCATCAATTTAACGGAAGCGTTTAGGTTAGTTATAGGAATTGTGGGTCCCAATGGCTTTTTATTGTTGGACTTGATGCTTTATTGCTCGTACGTTGTATATTAAGAGGAGTATTGTTTTAGCCATGATAGGGAGTGTTTAGTTATGAGTTAGTTATAGGATATTGGTGTTAATGTGGCGCTGATGTGGAAGGTTAAGAGGATGAATAGTTTAGTTACGATAGGAAGTGGCCTAAGAAGCATATTTCTATGTCTGTGAGCTTGCAGACAGAATGAGATATTATTTTATCTTGTGCATTCAGAAAAACAAACCGACTACAGTAAAAACGTAAACGGACGTGCAGACATAAGACATAATAAGACCTGCAGACTGAAAAACAAAAAATACCTAAGACTCAAAAATATATATAATTAAGTGTTTATAAGACTCAAAATATATAGTTAAGTGCTTATATTAAAAGATTATGAAGTTACCGATCAAGTCAATCGTAGTGCCATCTTCCACGGTGACTTCATTTACAGAAGCTCCCAAATCAATAAGTAACAGTAAACTATCAACATGCCCATTTAATGCAGCCATATGAAGAGCAGTCACACCTCCATCGGCATGTCTATTGATTGTTTCATAAAGCGACCTGTTCATAAACATTTTATGATTAAAAACAAATCCCATATACTAAAATGTAGTTAAATGTATCACTAAAAAAAATCTTGAACCGTACCCTTCATCCAATTCAGAAACAAACTCTTCAATTCTTGAATCTTGGTTAACAAGTTCACAAAAATTGAAAACACTAGGGACATAATCAGCCAAAAGGATCCTAATGCATCGCGAATTTCCATTAAGTGCAGCCAAGTGCAATGCAGTACCTCCATTTAGATAATCAGCTTTGTGGATCTAGATCGAGTAATACTAATTAGCATAAATTATAATGTAATATTATTAATTATTATTGCTATCGGAAAGTGAATGCATACATTTGCTTTGTAAAGAACCAGAGTCAGAACAACCTCCCAGTGACCATATTGACACGCTTGCATCAATGCAGTCTACTCAACAACAAACATATAAAATATAACATAAATATACAATCTTTACAATTATTGACCATATATTTGTAGAAAAAGATGAATGAATTTATCCTAACCTGGCCGCGATAGTTCCTAAGATTAATGTCAACACCAGATTCAATCAACAGTGAAACTATCTATAACCAAACAAGAACAACAACAACAATTAATAAATATGTTTAATCATGATTATAAGGGGAAAATAAATATGATACCTCATGATGGCCTTGAGCTGCAGAGTAATGAAGGGGCGAATTTCGAACACCGAAAGTTGAATATCGAGCTAATCTAGGGTTGTATTCAAGTAAAGCTTTAGCTTCTTGAACATCACCATCTCTTGCAGCTGAAACAAGGCGTTCACCAGATGCTGAGCATCCAAATGAATTCCCCATAAGGCTAAAAAACCTCATTTTTTTCTTCTTTAACAGAACATACCACTAATATTCAATAAAAAAAAAAAAAAAAAAAAAAAAAAACTTGCTTTGTTCTGCATTATTTGATACAAAGCCTACAAATTGACCATTTTTAGTTATTGAAAAAATTAAAAATGTCAATGAGATGATCAAACACTGGTATCAATCAGAATCCTTACCTTATATTTCCCCTAAATCTATATATTGAACCAAATCCATCTTTCAATACTTACTGACACTAATGGGCAAAATTAACAGATACCCAGTTCCCAATTTACCCAAAAATGAAAGATTTCAAGAATACCAATTATATAGAAAGATTTGAAAGAAATCCCTCTTTGGAACTGCCTTAATTATGAAAAAAGATTCAATTCCCAAATGAAATTTTTGGGAAAGTTGGAATCTTTTGGAGGATTAATGTGAATTTATAGAGGGGGTTTCGAAAATTTTAGGGAAATAGAAAGATCGGCAAATAGAATTTATCGAAAATTACGTAATCAGATAAATTTGCAGTAATCGGAAATTGAGTGTCGTGCTTGTAAATAAGATGTGGCGATCATAATCTTGAACGTGGATTTGGGAATCTGGGATCAAAAAAGCAAAGAAACGAAAGAAAGGAAAAAAAAAAAAAAAAAAAAAAGATGGTTCTGGGACCCACAAAGATGCTTGGGATGTTCTCATAATTAATATCTGTAACCTAACCTAATAAATCACTTGACTACTCCGATAGCGACTACGCGCTACACGAGTAGCTCGCGTGGCGGAATTTGAAAAGTTTTATCAAGGGGGCAATACCATTATCGTACAACTTTATTTTGTTCTATTTCTTTAAATTTAAATATATAACGCTACTATCATTTTAAACATATAAAAACATTTCAGTATGCTTATGTTAATAACTGAAATTATCAGTCAATATTAGAAAATAAGATTAACAATACACTCAATAATAAAAAAGACTTGAAAATAATATTGCATATTTAACTTTGACCATGTGTTTACATATTTTTGAGAGGGGAGAATACAAAGACAAATATATATTTTTACCTTTTTTAATATGAAAGTCTAATTACAACAAAATGCCTAGGTGGGGCAACCACCCCTTCTTGTCTTAAGAAAGATCCGCCTCTGAGCTCGGAGTCATTGCAGGTGAACCTCTGTAGCCATGAGTGGATAACTGTGGGTGCCTGGAATCGAACCCATGACCTCCTCTATGGAAGGCTAGTGTCATAACCAAGGTTGTAAAATTCGCTATTCGGAGATTAATCGGTCGGGACTTTGGAAGGATTAATCGGCAATTCGAGGATTAATCGGAGATTAATCGAATTGTACTGTATACATTTAAATATTAAATTTTAAAAATTGTATGTGTAACTATAGAAAAAAAGCATAAATATAAAGATAATTTTTTACATAATTGTCTAAAATTGTTCATTTTACTTCAAAATTATAACATTATAGTTTAAATTCATGTTAAAATGTTAACCATTTTTTACTTTGACCGACTTTGATAACCAAATTCGATTTTGATCCATCAATTGACGTTGACCGTTTAATTAAAAGGATTTTTGGAAATCGGAGCGGATTGCTCTAAAAATGATTAGTCGAGGATTAATCGGCGAGTAATCGGGTTTTTTACAACACTGGTCATAACTATTCAACCACCACACTCATGGTTAACCTAATAAATCACTGTTAGTAACCTAATTTTGGTTAATTACATCGAATTGTCTGTTTCCAGTTCCAATTATGAAATTTGAGAGATTCTTGGGAATTTTTACTTTAGAAAAGGAAACAAAGTATTTAATTTTCAAAAACAATGTCATTAATCTTTAAGTTACTGTATTATTTTTCAAATAAAGCGTTTACTTTTTTTATTTCTAAAATATTCTACCAATTCATCGAAAGATGAAATTATCGAACAAAGATACATCATTATAGCAAACAGGCTCAAAATTAGAAAACAAGAACATACCAGCTCTCTACTATCGAGCCGCACCAAATCACATACAAAAGCTAAACTACAACCTCAAAGGGAACTACCAAATTAACCTAACAATGATACATGGCCACCAGTGGCAGATCCATGATGAAAACTTAACGGGGTTCACCAATGTAGCAATAGCTCAGTAGTACCCGGTACCTTTGAAGCTATGACCCACCATGTATAAGATTGGACCTAAAACAGGCGCAAGTTCAATCCCCACTCGCCGCAAGAATTTACAACTCTTGTGGCAGTGGGATGATGATTGCTCTTGTCACATGTGTGGGGACCCGGTGAAATTAATTTTCTAGCATCCGAATCTTTCGGGGTGGATTTGGTGGATTTTCAAAGAAAACACAGGGTCAGGGTGTCCCTACCAAATATACACCTTTTGGACCTAAAAAATTTCGAAGCTAATTATATTTTCAAGGTATCTTCGTGGTTGTTTACCTCTAAAAACCTTAAATTTTAAAAACTCTCTCAAAGTAACATGATTATTGGACCCCACAGCTCAAAGGTTAGAATCGCCTCTGATGCTCGCACATAACAAAGAATGAAAATATAAGCCAAGATAAAAAAAGATAAACCAACCGAAGCAGGAAACTAACGATGCAGTTTGACCGCCATGTCGTCAACCGTGTGACGCCTAAGCCCTATACTCTACTAATCTTAAAACAATCAAACATATATGTTAAGCCATTTGACGATCCGTAACCTACGAAACTGGCCGACGAAGGAGGCAAAACACCCTCACTCACTAACCGATCAAAAAATTGGGTCCTGTGACGACCCGGAAATTTCCGACCAAATTTAAACTTAATCTCTATATGATTTCGACACGATAAGCAAAGTCTGTAATGGAGAGTCTCAAAAATTTTGGAACTATGTTCATATAACCATTTACCCTCTGACTGTGTCCGATGATTCACGAACAATTAATTGTAAGTTTATGTGTAAATATATATATAATTATATGTATATATGATAACTGGAAATATTGATATACCATTTAATTGTTAGAATTAATAATGTAAAATAAAATAATATATAATAATTATTAATTAAAACATATCTATATATATAAAAATAAAGTATATAGAATATATAAGTAGGGTTTCGAATTTATTTAATGAACAAAGGTAATACTCAATTGTCATTTGATTGATAGTAAACGAGTTAAAAAGAAACTTATGTGATTTTAAAATAAACGGTTAGCCGAAAATGAGTTTTATAAATTATAAGTTTATTAATAATGCATTTAGAAGCTATTTGATAAATTTTAAAAAAAAAATTATATTTTACTTGGGGTTGGGAGTGAATAATCAATGTAAAATTTATTTAATAATTAATGATCGAATTTTATACCATAATGACTAAAATAAATAAATATAATTAATTTAAAAATATGGGATTTTTCAGAAGACTTTTATCCGCCACTAATTCACAACGGAACCCGATATATCCTCACTTTGAAACTGTCGGCACTGTCAGCTAACATTTCACATGTTTTAAATTTTTATTATATTATAATTATTATTATATTAATATTATTAATTATTAAGATTCATATTACAGTAATATAGATAGGATATATATACATTCTTATACATATTGATCACCATACTACTAGCATCACCACACCCACCATCACTACAACCATACATCACCATATTCATCAAGAACCGCCACCACCTTGTTGTATTCCGACCACCGCAACCACCCTCATTCTCCAACTCCCACCATTGCACCACCATCACCATCTTCCTCTATATTTATATACATACACACGACATATGGATATATGTCATATAAACACCACCATCCTCCTAAAACCTTCACCTTCCATCACCTCGACAACCGCCTGCCACCACCCTATCATCGGTCACCAAATCTCTTTCCCTCTCATTCTCTCGCTCTCCTCTCTCTCTTCATGAACAACTAATAACAACCGGCCACCGTAAGAATCATCTCCAACCGCCACCAAAACAGTCTCAAAACCTTCTTGAACCTGCTGTTATATTTCATATTTCATGCGAAAATTACTGCAACTGCTCGCTACCATTTCCATTTTTCTACTACAACAGATGTACGGAACTGTTTATGTTGTTTACAACGAGATTAGTGAACGACGGACGTGATGTTTTAAGATGATGATGCGTATATGATGTATGATAGTGGTAACGTACAGTGATGAAAATGGAGACTAGATGGTTACAGCGACTATGATGATGTTATGGCGAAGAGGATGATGGAATGATGATTACGGGCGATGATGGATGTAGTGGCGATAAGAATGATGATTATGTTATGAGAGAAATGATGATCATGAAGATGATAGTAGGTAATGGGTTTTGTTCTTAAATCAATTTAGAACCGATGATAATTATGATTGTGTTTACGATTATATTAGGATTATGAGGATACATATTATGTTAGCGAAATTAGATGATGATAATTATTAATTGATGATGATATTAAATTAAGGATGATGATGATGGCGAGTATGGTGTAAGATTAATGATTGATGATGGTCTGGTCGATTTAAATTTAAAAGAAGAAGAAGAAGATAGCAGTTAAAGGGATAAAAAGTTTAGTTTAGGTGTTATTACAGAAAAACAGAATCAGTTGAATGGTTAGGGGTGGTGTTGATGAACGAGAGGTCGGGTGTTCAATCCTAGGCTTCAACAAGATATTTTTTTTAATTAAACAACCTGCTGTTAGGTTTATTGTTGGGCTAGAAGTTCCTGCTGGGCCGAGATTCAATCTATATTTTCACTGGGCCGTAAATTGCTTGTTATTGGGCCGGTAATTTCAGTTGGGCTAGACTCATGATGATGAGGAATTGGGAATGAATGATGGTGATGATATACGTAAATGGTGAGTAGATTATAAAAATGAAAACAGTTAAGGGTTAAAAGGATTTAGGGGGTAACTAAAATAGAAATTGAGAAGTAGAGCATTGGTTGGGCGTGTGTTGGATAAGCGAGAGGTCTCGGGTTCGAGTCTCGTATGGAACATTTCTTTTTAGGAGGGTATACATTTTTTCCCATATCCATTATTATTATTATTATTATTATTATTATTATTATTATTATTATTATTATTATTATTATTATTATTGTTATTATTATTATTATTATTATTATTATTATTATTATTATTATTATTATTATTATTATTATTATTATTATTGTTATTATTATTATTATTGTTATTAATTGTTATTACTACTAAATATTAGCATTATAACTACTGCTAGTATTATAAGCATTATTATTATCATTAATATTAGTATTAGTAACATCTTAGACGTATTATTATTATTATTAACAAATGTATTATTATTAAGATTACCATTCGTAACAAAATTGTTATAAATATTATTATTATTAAATATAAGGTATTAATATCAAAATTATTATTTTTATCATCAGTATTATTAAATCCTTCATTATATTAAAAACTACTGATATTATCATTATTAGTATTGTTATTATTAAAAATTATTATTTTTACAACTATATTATTATTATTTAAAGAATCATTATTAGTAAAACTATCATGTTTCATTTTTATATCTAAGTATTAGTATTATTATCTTTACTTTAACAATATTATAATTGTTTATTTTACAAATAAAAGAGATTTATATATAAAAGTATATTACATACTATATTTTTATATGAAATATTATTAATTATAATAATAACTAAATTACATATAGTATATAAAATATTTTAATATATTATAAATAATAATATAAAAACATATAAAAATATAAATATTAATTTTAAAACATTATATATACATAACAATAAGTTACAATTTAATAATATATTACAATAAATATATATACAACTTTGTTCGATTACAATTATATGTGTTAATATATATATATATATATACAAATGTTATAGGTTCGTGAATCCAAGACCAACCCTACACTTGTTCAATGTCGTCATATGTATTTTTACTACAAAATACAATATTATGAGTTTCATTTGCTCCCTTTTTAAATGTTTTTGCAATATAAATTTTTGGGACTAAGAATACATGCGCTTTTATAAATGTTTGACGAAATAGACACAAGTAATCGAAACTACATTCTATGGTTGAATTGTTATACCGGATATCACTCTTGTTGAACTTGGTAGCCTAAGAATTGGTGTTTATTATAATTGCCACCAATTGACGCGAATCATTAGATCTATGGGCCTTGACAAGCCTCAGTCAGAGAATTTGAACTGCTTTAGTACTTCGATGTTTATATGTTTGGGGATATTCTAGATGCATTTTGTTAATGTCGGTTACCAGGTGTTCAATCCATATGAATGATTTTTAAACACTTGCGAGTGTATGATTATTGAATAAATAATATCTTGTGGTCTATTAAAATTATGGAAATGATTGATTACGATAAACTAATGAACTCACCAACCTTTTGGTTGACACTTGAAAGCATGTTTATTCTCAGGTATGAAAGAAATCTTCCGCTGTGCATTTGCTCATTTTAGAGATATTACTTGGAGTCATTCATGACATATTTCAAAAGACGTTGCATTCGAGTCGTCGAGTTCATCAAGATTATTATTAAGTCAATTATAGTTGGATATATTATGAAATGGAATGCATGCTGTCAACTTTCGATGAAATGAAAGTTTGTCTTCTAAAAACGAATGCAATGTTTGTAAAATGTATCATATAGAGGTCAAATACCTCGCGATGAAATCAACTATTGTGAATCGTTTATAATGTATATGAATGGGTCCTTTCAGGTCCAACTTTATCCGCCTCAATTACCTTCGTATAATCTACGTTTTTCTAACTGTAACCTCCTCAACACTTACCTTGTCCTTACATTTATTGAACTTCAATTTAACTTTGTCAAAATCTATATAGCTCGATGAATTAGCATAACGCCATGCCTTTTTAATCACATCGGAAGTAATATAAACAAACTATAGCATATTTATATACTAAAATTTATCACTAATCCGGTGTTACGTTATACGAAACATTTAACGTAACCAAAAGACCATACATCAGAGTATCCAGTTGTTAAATATGTCGTCAGCAACCCATCTTCTCCCAAGAAACCTAACATACAATCATATCAACAACCTCGAGGGGAAGATGTGGGGGATTAGCGCACCACTAAGTAAATGGAATCAACTAACGGATCTAGTATACATTATCAATCATACATTAACGGCGACAATTACTAACACACGACATCAATTACAACCATGGGAAGATCGACGGCTTGTGCGGGCCTGCAACCACAAGCTGACAGGCTAGAGCTTACCGATAGTCTTTGCTACTAAATCAACAACATAGTCCTCCAAATGCAACACATGCGTCATTCACTACTATACTACACATACTGTAGCACCAAAACCGAGCCTGACAGATCAAGGTTGACCTCTTGAGTCCAACCTAACAGATAAAGTTTGACTCCTTTCAACTAAACACTTTGTGCACATACACAGGCATACAACAACAGTATGATCAGCAATATAAAATCACTACTCTAGTGGACACAACAACAGTAGCACAACTTTCTATTACCAGCAATAACTCAGTGGTCTAATGTTACTGAGTCTTCTTCATTCCTTTATGACACGATAATATCATATCTCGAGTTAATACACTTTTTCAAATCATGTTCTATCACTAATATAGTTTAAACCATTCAAGCACGTCACAAGGGTCAAGATTGCACCTGACCCATTAATAGAACCAAGTCATTCGCACGATCGACTCCTCATTCATACAGATGAGGTTTAATTCGTATGGATCACATGTTAGGTCAAACCATTTTGTCACAATATCGTTCGTACGTATCAGGAATTCGTTGGTACGAGTCGCATCTGGTCCGTACGAAGAAGCAATGTCCAAAAATTTAACACATGCACTATATGTTTTGTACGATCAAGTCACTTGGTACGTATAGTTGACCATCTCACTCGTGCGCGGAAACTTCAGCCGTACGGTTGGATACATAAACATGTAAAGGTTATACTGGTACAAGTGTCATCTCATCCGCACAAATAACATATTCATCCACTTGGAAGTTGTCAGTTTATTCGCACGGATGACAAAGTCATCCGCATAGACTTAACAACCCGACTTATTCTGTTAACTTTTCGTTAAATACTTAACGATCGTTACTTATATTCTATGATTTTCTACGTAATTTTAAAAAAAAAAATAAACATATAAGAATATATTATTTTAATATGTGTTACATATCACTTAATTTCATACTCTCGTTTTAAAAGTATGCGTAAAATTTAGAAAACGTTAAAAATGCTACGGTTAGCGAAAATCGGGGAAAACGCCTTTTAAGATAACGAAATATATGGTTATTAATTTTAATAATTATTTTACATAATTAATGAGTTTTAGGATTCCTTTTAATTATTGTAAGTTTTCTCATTTAGAACCTGAGAAAATTTGTTAAAACGCTCGATTAACGTTTCAATTTTCGATTTCGGTCAACGACACTTAATGGGTTTACTTAGGAAACTAGACTAATGAGTCTATGGAATCCCCCTAAGCCCTCTTGGGCGAAATCCCTTCCTCCATTTTGGTCCGTAAATTTTTTTTTTTTTTTTTTTGCCCAAACATGTAAACTCATCTTATTTTGATAAAACCTAGTCCATCTCATTCAGTGTATTATTTTTCTCTCGTTCTTTTCCCTCTCCTCGTTCACGAGAAAATCCTGTCATCACCATCACCATCGTGACTCATATCATCAATCCACCTACAATTTTTGATCAAAACATTAAATTGCTTGCATATCCGCGCTAGTCTCGATCATATCTACACGATTCTCCCATCAATTTTGCTTTATAGGGTTTAATTTTTCAAAACCTTAATCTCTTATTTACTGATTTCATACATATTTATAATGTAAAGTGGTCTAGTGCTCGAGTTTATACGTTTATTCAGGCTAGTATGTGCTAATTTTGTCGTTTAATGTCTTTTGATAAAATCACGAATTTGATACATATGCTACTGATATTTTTGCTTGAGTTTCTGATTATGATATGTATGTAGTTCTATTGCTCTCGAAAAATTAATAACTTTTCATTTAGATATCGCATGTTTTCGATTAACGGATCGAAAATTATGATTAATTGAATTTCGGTATGAAACTAGGGTTTGATTTTCAACATTCTGAAAATATATGATAACGCTTAAATTATACATATTTTTATAAGTATTTTAAGCGTTATCTTGGTATTTAAACATCATTTTAGGTACTTTTATAATCAAAACTTATTATTTCATATAAAAAGGTAGCGTTATCTTGGTATTTAAACATCATTTTAGGTACTTTTATAATCAAAACTTATTATTTCATATAAAAAGTTATTTTTAATGTGATTGTTTAGAAAGTGTGATTAACGTGATTAAAACAGGAAAAGCAGAAAATTGATCAAAACCGCCGGCTGGAAGCAGTAAAGCCGCCGGCTAGGGCATAAAATTCCAGAAATTTCCATAATCGACCCAGAAATTGAAGAAACTTGGAGATCAAGTAAAAACACCAAGAGCCGTCGGCTAATATAAATAAAGCCGCCGGCTACATATACCCGTTTCTTGTATGTGAAGCCCAAGTCAAGATTATTACAGAAACTTAATCTGTATCGAATTCTCAACATGGAGCAACCGACTAGATCAGGTAAAGCCGCCGGCTTTGGAAGCTAAAATTGGGATTACTTGTGCTTAAAGAAAAAGAAAATCGTCCGGTTGAAGTTAATTATGTAGGTAGCCGCCGACTACCCCACTTAAAGCATTTGGCTATGTGTAAATTTCCAAATCTATAAATAGAGGTCGAATTTCTCTGTTTTGGATATACATTCAGTTTTAGGGTTAGCCACGAGTAAATACGAATCCTTTAGTGTGTAGAGTTTTCTTTCAAAGTTTGAAGTTATTTCCGTTCTATTGAATTCAAATTAATTCAAGTTCTCCTTTTTTTAAAGTACTTTTACTTTTAATTTATTACATCTATTTTTATTATGTTTATTCTTATTGTTAACTGTTTCTTTTCATCTCCAACTATGAATCAAACGTTCATAGTGGTTATTTGGACGAAAACGTTCATATGAGTCTGGTAATTGGAATGAGTGCAATCTAAATGCCTTAACGAGGATCCATTGAAGAGCAAGTCTGGTGCGAGCAGCCGCGGTAATTCCAGCTCGAATAGCGTATATTTAAGTTGTTGCAGTTAAAACGCTCGTAGTTGAATTTTGGGTTGGATCGACTGGTCCACCTTTGAGTGTGCACCGGTTTGCTTGTCTCTATCTTTCAGTTTTATTAAAGTATATATGTATATACTTGCAGTTAGTGAAATCAGGGTAATTCTCTTTAATCCATCCATGGATTACATGAAGCAACATGGGTTGTTCGGGCTAAATTACAATATAACAAATATTTCTACTTGGGCTCCTACAATATATGTCCATCAATAGTTAGTATTTAAGAAACAAATGGTGTTGTTTACGCGCGCTAATCACCATTTGTAACCATCTTCCAATAATTTAGTTCTGGACACAAGCATGATATAATCCTCGGGGTCCGTGTCATTAATCCGTAGGATAACACATGCGGGCGACAGGCAGGATCCTTGATATCCGCAACCCGCCCGCCAGATTTTTCCTTTACCCGTCTACCTGCCAACGGGTAAAATTTTCTACCCGTACACGCGACTTGCCAGTATTCGCGACCCGCAATATTTAACTAATTTTTAATCAAGGATATCAATTACTTGCGGGTAAACCAGCAAATGATTATGAAATTGCATTAAAAATAAATTATACTATATAATTAAGTATATGTATGCGTGTAAACGGTTATACCCGTGGGTAGCTCAAGCGGGCATCACAGATTGACGGGTCGGATTTTACCCGCGGCGGATATGAGATACCCGTGACCGGCCAACGGGTACAAAATTTTACCCGATACGTGCCCGCGGATACATTATTTTATAAATACCCTCCCGTTACGTGCACGGGTACCCACGGGTCACGGGTTTTTTTCAACCATTGTCATCCCTATTAATTCGGAAGTCTTTGTTCGAGATATAATAAATGAGTCATTATAAGTGTTTTGATACATATAAAAATATAATACTACTAAATGTTTATTAATAGAAAGAAAAAAAATTCTTAAAACACACATAGCAAAGTGGTTTATTCTCAAATAGTTGTCATTCTATTTTTGTGATAAGATTTACGAAAAATTATATAAATAAATCGGTTTAATAGATAATGGATAGTGTGACAACCCGGAAATTTCTGACCAAATTTAAACTTGATCTTTATATGTTTTCGACACGATAAGCAAAGTCTGTAATGTTGAAATCTCAAAAACTTTGAACTGTGTTCATGTAATCAATTACCCTTTGACTGTGCTCGACGATTCACGAACATTTATGTGTATATAGATATGTATATATAATATAGTTATATTAATTGAAAACGTTAACAAAGTATTAGATGTATAATACTTTACATAAACGTATTTGTTTCAATATATGTTTAATATATTTATCGACGGAATTAAAAGATAATATTAAATGATTGAATTATCAGATACATTGTGATATGATTACGGGTCTATGTTATGAGGTCCACTGTGATTTAAGAAATCTATTCTTTTTGACAACATTCGGAAAATGATAAAGTGATTTATAAGTAAGAACAAATGTGTCAATTAACGGGAACTAGACAAGGGTTAGTGGAAATTCCTGTTTAATTTCCAATTCTTGTTTTATAATATTTTCCTCGTGACCTTGATAAGATAACTATGTTAACTTTTATTTTATTTAATGTGAAAGTAAGAACGTGGAGTGTAAATAACTTAAATGTTAGATATCGACAAGTTAAGTAACTCGACTTTTTTCATTAAGATGATTTCATACGTTTATTTAACCTTTGGACTTTATTCCATGCTTCACCAACAGACTGTAATTTAAAAACTTGAAACCTATTATGAATATATATAATTCTACTTTTCTAAAACGTTTTATGATATAACGATTTTCATTATTTTAACCTTTTAACAAAATGATTCTTAAATATATTTAGTTTTGGAAAACAAAATTATCATATTTATTTGATTTAGTTTCAAACGTACAAAAACGTTTTCAGTTTAAAAAGAACTTTATTATTAAAATGTATATAACTTTTATAAATATCTAGAACCACTTTTAATAACTCATTTCTTAACCAGTATGATAAAGATAACGATATTTATATATTATTTTATTAAATATATATAACGATTTAAATTAATATTATATATATTTATACACGTATTATACGTACATAGTTTTATACTTTTACTATACTTTATCTTTACTTTTACTTTACTTTTACTTTAGTAATTCACTTTAATAATTCATACTTTAATAATTCACCTTAATAATTCATACTTTAATAATTCACTTTAATAATTCATACTTTAATAATTCACTTTAATAATTCAAAAATCTATTAAAAATAGAATTCAATAGGTTTCATTATTTCATAGAAACTTGAAAATATATTTCTCTAAACTCTCTCAATCGATTTACAAATATATATTTACTCAGTATTATTTCAAGATATTATTAGTATACATAAAATACTACGACGAGGTTATGAGCGTGTCATTTCAAAATGAGTTTTTTGAGCGGGATGAAGCTAGAGAAATTATGGGTTATAACTATGGAGGTTATGGGTATTGTTCAGGAGTATTGTTCGTGAGGTCAAACTAGTGTTTATCATCTCCGTTACGTCTACATACTTTCCTGCAATATTGAATCACAATATTGATACGTGAGCATTCATATCTTATCTTTTATATACTAATAGTGTATCCCTGACTAGTGCTCGGGTATTTATGATTATGCATGCTTGTATGCTTAATTTCGTCGTTAAATAGTTTATGATAAATCATGAATTTAATACATATGCTACTGGGATAAGGTATATGATATGCATGTCGTTGGAAAGCTGGCGAAAAATTAATAACTTTTCATTTAGAAAGCTTATGGTTTCGATGAACGGAGTAAAAGATATGGTCAACTGAATTATTATTAATTTTAGTATTATTATTATTATTAAAATGATTATTATTATTACTATCGTCGTTATTATTATTATTATTAATAATAATAATTATTATTATTATCATTAATATCATTATCGTTATTAATATAAGTATTATTATTGTTATTGTTATTACTACGTTATTATCACTAAGGTTATTATTAATATTATCATCATCATCATTATTATTATTATTATTATTATTATTATTATTATTATTATTATTATTATTAGGATTATCATTTTCATTAATATTATTTTAATACTTATTAGTATCATTATCATTAAAACTAATATTAGTATCATCTAATTATTATGATTACTATTATTATCATTATTATGAATACGATATAAAAGAGGACTAAAAGCTATTAAACAAGTCGATAAGGAAATAATGAGTATAAGTATCATGATTCAGTTAAAATATTGTTAAGATTATGAATTAGATAAAAATATCGATTTCATTATTTTTATCATTATTATTATTATTAAAAATATCATTTATATTAAAACTATCATTTTTATTAAAATTATCATTTTTAATAGAAATATCATTGTTATTATAAAATATCATTGTTATTATCATTTTAGTATTATTAATAAAATGATTATTATTATTATTATTATCAATAATATTAAAAAGTATCGTTATTATTAAGATTATCATAATTGTTGGAAAATGTATTCATTAAAATTATCATTTTATGAATATTATTAGTATTATTAATAACAACAATATTAGTATCACTGTTATTATTAACATGATTATAATAATATCATGTATTATTAAAGTTATTATTATCTTTAATAAACATAAATAATGTTATTATTATTATTATTATTATTATTATTATATTAAAATAATTAATAGCATTATTATTATAAAATAATACAACTTTTATTCATTATTATTATTATCAATATTATTTTATCAGATAAATATGTGATACAAAGATATTTTTACCACACGTAATATAATTACATTAATAATACATACCACTATATTTTATGATATCAAGTGAACTTTATAAATTTTATTACTTGAGATATATAAAAGTATATTTTATCATATATAAATTTTAATATAAATTTTTATTTATTAATACATGACTTGTATTATTTACTCTAATAAAATCTGATAAATATAGTTAAATATATAAAACGACTATATTTAAGTTATATAATAAATATGTATAAATTTTATAAATCATCTTGGGTCAAATTGACTTTTGTTGACTTTTTCATGATAATCTCGTGTATTAGGATTGTGGTACACTATGACTTGACCTAAATTGTTAGACAAATATTGACCAGCATATAAATATATATAATTAATATAGGTTCGTGAATCCGAGGCCAACCCTACACTTGTTCAATGACGTCGTATGTATTTTTACTACAAGATACAGTATTGTGAGTTTCATTTGCTCCCTTTTTAAATGCTTTTGCAATATATATTTTTGGGCTGAGAATACATGCACTGTTTTTTTATAAATGTTTGATGAAATAGACACAAGTACTTGAAACTATATTATATGGTTGGATTATCGAGATCGAATATCGCCCCTTCAAGTCTGGTAACCTAAGAATTAGGGAAATAACCCCTAATTGACGCGATTCCTAAAGATAGATCTATGGGCCTAGCAAACCCCATTCTGGAATTTAGAATGCTTTAGTACTTTGATTTTAAAAAGGTGATTGCGATTGCCGTTATATAGCATACTTGCGAGTATGCGGGGGATATTCTATATGCATCATTGTTAGTTCGGTTACCAGGTGTTCATCGTATGAATAATTTTTATGCACTTGCGAGTGTATTGATATTTATGAAAAATGAGAATCTTGTGGTCTATTAAAAATGATGGAAATGATTATTGATGATAAACTAATGAACTCACCAACCTTTTGGTTGACACTTTAAAGCATGTTTATTCTCAGGTATTAAAGAAATCTTCCGTTGTACATTTGCTCATTTTAAAGATATTACTTGAAGTCATTCATGGCATATTTCAAAAGACGTTGCATTCGAGTCATTGAAGTCATAAAGATTATTATTAAATAAATGACAGATTAAGTCATTATAGTTTGGATATATTATGAATTGGTATGCATACCTGTTAACTTTCGATGTAATGAAAGTTTGTCTTTTAAAAACGAATGCAATGTTTGTAAAATGTATCATATAGAGGTCAAATACCTCGCAATGTAACCATATGTTATTGTATTCGTCTTTATGGATTAGGATAGGTCACTTCATGTGGTATCAGAGCGGTGGTCTTAGTGAACCAGGTCTTGCATTAGTGTGTCTAACTGATAGTTATTAAGATGCATTAGTAAGTCTGGACTTCGACCGTGTCTGCATATCAAAAGTTTTGCTTATCGTTTCTAGTCAGAAATCATCTACCTATCATCCGTAGTAAATTACCTACTTATTATTCTAAGTCTAGACAAGTTTTCTGCATTCATTGCATAGATAGTGCACAGACAAATTCATATCTTAACATATCTGTTACTTTAAACTTTACCTGGCATTTTTCAAAGATTCCTCCGTAAATTATGGGATTTTGGTATTATATATACATATACAAATTATGTATTGAATAATACCAATCTAAATCCTATAATCTTTTTCATATAAAAAATCATTTCCCTGATTTTACAAGATGGATCTCGTATCCAGTTCAAATTTCCTAGATTCCGACAGCTATTCCGATATGGATTTCCACACGAGCTCCGAAAGCAGTGTAACCAGAATGGATCAACCACTTAGCCATCATCTATTTTGATTGGATTGGGGATGAGTTCGTAGCCGACTAAATAAATGGAGACAAGAAGAAGGCGATCCTTTCCATCCACCAAATTTCCCTCTTGGTGAAGAACCTGAAGCACTTACCGGCGATCCTGTTCGTATTACCATCTTCTCTCTCATTTTCAGAGTATCTCGTCATGACTATATACTATATCGAAATTTAGATCTTATTCATCCACTCGTCCGAACCGACAACCACCCCGGTGTAATAGAAGAAGTCAACGAGCTTCGTGCTCGGGTAGTGGCTTTAGAGAATATGGTGCAAAGATTACAAGCACCAACAGCAACACCGGCATCAACAGAACCACCGGCAATAACACCAACAGTACCATTACCACCACCAACAACAAATGCATCGCGAACCTCAATTTCACAATCTGTCCCACGAGCATCAACGTCAAACGCCCTGTAGATACCAAGGAATACCAACAACAACAAAAGGTGAAGTATTGATTCATAACTTCATCGAAGAAATATTCTGCAGAGAATATGGGGTTTCTAAAAATTTTAGAAATTATATATTCTGGTTCAAATTGTAAATCAAATGAGTGGGCGGATAGGAATAATGAAGTAAAACCCTGACAGGAATGGTGCGCGATTTACAAGCTAGACTTGTTATACAGCATCATCAGTACCAACAACATTACCAGCACCGGCAGCATCTACAACATCACAAACATTGCCAGTTTCATAATCACCGCGGACATCATCACTAATCAACAACGAGTATATTGTATCAACGAATTATGAAGTATCAACTCATTCCCTCTGAAGAATTTATATGAATATCTTATAAATTTTAAAACCATAATATATCCTTTCGTACTGAGCTATTATGTATGAATTGAAAAAGGGTAGATACTACTCGGTTAGTTCATATTACTAATATGCAATGATGTACAACTGGTGTGCAGCGGGGTAGTATATAAAATAGTTATTATTTTACTAGGAAATACTATTAAATACGATACAATTTTACACAAGATATTTATTTATTTATAGAATGGATATACTTAAACCTTGCTACAACACTTATAGGCAGTGTACCTAATCGTACAGTAGTGTAGTTTTTAGTAAGTCCGGTTCGTTCCACAGGGAGATCTTTAAGCAAAGCTCAACGCTATATTAGTTTACTTTTATAAAAATACAAATATATATATAAGTAATATTATTATTATAAAGAGGGGTTTTTACCGTTTAATGACCGGTTTGTCGATTTTAAGACTTTAGTCGCAGTTAAAACCTAATGTAAAATATAAAATAAATACAAGACTTTAAATTAAAGCGTAAAGTAAATGACGATAATGAAATTGCGAATAATAAAAATGCGATAAAAATAAAATTGCGATAATTAAAAAGTACGGTAATTAAAAGTGCGATTAAATAAAATAACAATAAATAAAAGTGCGATAATTAGAAGTGCAATTAAATATAAAATAAAGGAAATTAAATATGAAATAAAAGAATTATGCTTATTTAAACTTCCGTAATCATGATGTTTGACGTGTTGATTTTAGTTTTATGCCCATGGGTTAATTGTCCTTTGTCCTGGATTATTCAATATGTCCGTCTGGTTTTTGTCCATAACAGTCCATCAGTCATAAATATAAATTGCAAGTGTCCTTGTCAAATTATTATTATACCCGAAGATAAATATTCCAACTAATTGGGGATTCGAATTGTAACAAGGTTTTAATACTTTGTTTAATGAATACACCAGGTTATCGACTGCGTGTAAACCAAGGTTTTACTACTTTGTTAACAATTACACCAATTACCCTTGAATGTAATTTCACCCCTGTTTTGATTATTCTAGTGGCTATTAATCCATTCCCGTGTCCGGTTAAATGAACGATTATTCGTACATATAAATACCCCGCCCATCGTGTCCGATCGAGTGTATATGGTAATTTATAGGGACGCCCAATTGTAAATCTTTATATTAACATTAACAAACTTTCATTTAGTTAAACAAATATAAAGCCCATTAATAGCCCATAGCCTAGTTTCCACAAGTGTCGTTCTTTTGTCCAAACCCCAATTATGGTACAAAGTCCAATTACCCAATTTTAGTAATTAGCCCAACATCATGATTACTTCGTTTTAAATAAGCATAATAATAACTTAGCTACGAGACATTAATATAAAAAGGTTGAACATAACTTACAATGATTAAAAATAGCGTAGCGTTACACGGACAGAATTTCGACTTACACCCTTACAACATTCGCTAACATACCCTTATTATTAGAATTATAATTAAAATTAAAATATAAATTATAATTATAAATATATATTACTCGTATATATTGAGAGAGATATGAAAAAAATATGATATGGTTTTGATCAGAATTCGGGTTGATTTATAGCCAGGAATGAAATTTGGGGCTCCGCGACTCGCGGCAAAAAGCCCTTCAAACTCCGCGAGTCGCGGAGAGGTATTTTCAGTTTACACCCTTGGAGTTTCCTGCTGCCGACGGTTTTAAATATATATATATAATATATATATAATTAATATAATTAATTATATATTATATTATATTTATATATATAGTTAACTTGTAATTTTTAGTCCGTTGCGTCGAGCGTTAAGAGTTGACTCTGGTCCCGGTTCCGGATTTTCGAACGTCCTTGCGTACAATTTAATATCTTGTACTTTGCGTTTTGAATCTTGTACTCTTGTGATTTTGAGACGTTTCTTATCAATAATTGGAACCTTTTTGATTGTCTTTTGTTCTTTTGAGCTTTTTGGTCGTTTGCGTCTTCAAATCGTCGAATCTGTCTTTTGTCTTCACCTTTTATTATTTAAACGAATATCACTTGTAAATAGAACAATTGCAACTAAAAGCTTGTCTTTCTTGAGGAATAATGCTATGAAATATATGTTCGTTTTTAGCATTATCAAATATTCCCACACTTGAGCGTTGCTTGTCCTCAAGCAATATTGTCTTGAAATACTAGAATCACTTCTTTATTCTTCACACTTTGTACATCAGTGATTTCTATACAGCGGTATAAACAATGGTAGTAACGATATGGTTTACAGTCCCACATGACTATAAAAATTTAGATCCATTAAGGAAATTGGATCTTTATGAAAACATTTGATCTTTTGAAAATTAAATCTAGTTTTTACCCTAGATAAGTTTTCCGGAATAACCCTTTACCGGTGTTTGCAAAATATTTTTGTGGGTTTGGTGGGTTTCAGAATTGAAAATTTTAGCTCAAAACTTGCGGTTTTGTGTCACCCACTTGCTAACCTTGTATTTGGAAAGCAACACGTCCAGTTTACTTGTTCCGTATATTACCTTTCGGCAAACTACCGTCCGGTTGTAAAGGAAAGCGTTGAACAAGCAACTGTTTAAGGCAATGTCCCGTGACATGCTTTTGATTATGGTCTATAACGTGTCGGACGCAATTACTATCCTTGGTAGGAGCAATAGTAAAGCTCACCCTTATAATTTTTCGGTTTGGCACAAAGTCCTGTCTTTGACCATGCTATGCAACCACCGTTCTTACGGTTGACACCCGTTTTGGTTCAGGTGACCTAATGAATTCCAGGTGAATTCCTAGGATTTTACGTTCAATGGTAATGAACGCATTGAAAATAGGATTTTCAGAAAACAAATCGGTTTATAATTTTGATCAAAATATTTTCTCGTTCAAGCTCGAGTTTAGATATCATTGAATTCCATGAGTTTGAATTCTCAATCTTTAAGGTCAATCTCTAGGATTGAGTAATATCAGTCTTAAAAGCTGATTTTTAATCTTTAAGGAGATTATCCTTTCTGGGGATCTGATTCATTAGTCTTATCCAGCTAATTTGCACGGTGCCTCCCCATTGTACGAGATAAATCCTTCTCATGGTTAGGATAAATCTGACCACTTGGCGACCCTGTTTAATGCTGAGGTCCGTGGATTTCCTGCTGATTTTAGTGATGACTTTTCTAGATTTTTCGTCAACCTACAGCTGGTCTGAACGACAACTTCATGACCTAAATCAAGAAGCGCGTGTCTTTTTCGGAAGACTTTACTTCCTTTTAATGATGGAATTGATTCATCGTGTAGATCCATCTCTTCTTTTCTTTCATTGGGTAAAACAGTTTAGTTTAGTTCAAAGCAAAAGTATTTTCAGTTATTTGTTACAAATATATGTGGCATATGTTTAAAATAACTTGGTAAATTTTCCCACACTTGGCTTTTTATTTTTCTTTTTATCGTCCTCTATTCCATTTTAAATGAATTTTAACATTTTAGTTTGTTTCTCAATTTATGTCCTTTCCGAGGTAACAATAATTTCGGTGTTAAAACCTAGTTTTATCGTTCATAAATATGTATAAACATGTTTTTGAATTCATTTAATTGAAAATTTTGAAAAATTTTACTAGAATTGGGTAGTCAGTATATAAGACCAGGGCTGTTCTTTATTATCAGAGAGCACTAGATTCTAATACAACTACTGCTTTACTAGTATTTTTAATGGTAACCAAGTGTTTAATATAAAAATTTTAAAATCCGAAAGAATTTAATCCCTTCCCACACTTAAGATCTTGCAATGCCCTCATTTGCAAGAAATCAGTAACAATTTAAATTATTGAGGGTGATTTGTGTGAAAATGATTAAATTTTTACCAAAGTTTCCAAATATATTGGCGTTTGTTTGCTGAATGATAAATGGTGCACGTCATTTGTTCATTCCGTCTTGTTGTTATTTCACATATATTTTGCATCATTGTCGTCAAAATTACTTGCTTTTGCTGAACTTAATGCCAGTCTTTGAAAATGCGTTGTTTTACCCTGTTGTGTACATAAGATAAACTGCAAACATATATACATATTTTTGAAGTTTGGTATATTACCCCACATTCAAAAATTATTAAAATCTAAGAATAAAAGTTAAATAATTATAAAAATGATTACAATATAAACAAAAATATTAAATGTATCAATAATTACAAATTACAAAATAATAAAAATAAAAATAAGTAAAAAAAAAAATAAACTAAGGATGATATTGGTACCAATAGGGGTTCCACGCATAACCATAAGTGCTATAGAATGCCTCGGCAGGGTCATACGTAGGATATGGTGGCTGCATCTCTATCGACCAAGGAGGGAAGACGGGTTTCGGTGTAGGAATATAGTTTCTACCTATGTGTTGGCAATGCGCTATGATCTGGTTCTGATGAACTTGCCAATCTTCAAATGCTCTCTGTCTAGCATTTTCGTATTCCTGAGAAGCTATAAACCTATGTATTTCTTGCCCCCCTCCTACATTACCTTGTTCCTGGTTTCTCTCTACCTGTGGATGTCTACCATTGTATCGTACTGCGGCGTTGTTTCGCCGCTTCAAAACTTTCGCACCATGGTACACATTTAAACCTATAGTGTCGCGGGGTTCCGGCTCTTCTACTAATAATCCCCCCCGACTTATATCCACACCGAGATATTCACCAATCAAAGTAATAAAAATACCACCCCCTATTATGCTATGTGGACGCATCCCTCGAACCATAGCTGATAAATAATAACCCACACAATATGGTATACTTACAGCGCTGTGTGGGTCTCGAATACACATATGGTAAAACAAATCTTGTTCATTTACCTTTTCTTTGTTTTTACCCCTTTGTGTAATCGAGTTAGCTAAAAACCTATGTATTACTCTTAATTCGGCTCTATCTATATCCAAATAAGAGTAGTTTCCCCCTTTGAAACGGTGGTGGCTTGTCATTTGACTCCACACACCGTGTGTATCAAAATTCTCATCTATTTTCCTACCGTTTAGTATCAATCCTCTACAATCGGCAGACGCTAATTCCTCAGGCGTATATATACGTAAAGCCTGAGCCATGTCTAGTAAAGACATGTGGCGCATCGAACCGCCTAACAAAAATCTAACAAAAGAACGATCGGTCAAACTAGCTACCCGATCATTCAACTCTATACTACATAACAACTCTTCACACCATACTTTATATACAGGTCTGCGTATGGTGAATAAACATATCCAGTCATTAAAAGAAGAATTACCATACCTCTGTACCAGTAATTCCCTAATTGGCCCGGCCAATTCTACAGCTTCCAAGGGTCCCCATTCTATGACCCTTGGTACCTCAACAACCTTAGAGTGAAGAGTATGCAAACCCCGTTGATATTTTGGATAATCTATCCAAAGTCTGTCAAATCGCAGGTTCGGGTGCAACTGTTCCAAATGCATATCTGAAAAGGTCATGACTGGATGAGGTACATCCTGCCTGTAGTAGTTATCTACCTCCTGTTGTTCCAAGTTTTCAGCAGGAGCATGGCGGGCTTGGGATGAAGATTCACCCCTTTCATTCTGCAAAACACATCAAACACAAATTTTGTGCATCCAAATATGCATTAGTGTCAGCAAAATCATCAATTAAAATAATTACAATGACATTATCAATTTATATCAAACTTAAGCTTATTTTCACATTTTTATCAATTCTACACTTTTTCAAATAAGCATATACGAAAATTTTCGCCAAGTTCATAAGCATTCAATTCAAATAACATGTCAAAATAATCATTACTAGCAAATAAACAAGTCTCAAATGGCATTATCTTTCAAAAATTAAGTTCATGAATTTTGGACTTGAAAAAGTCCACTTTAATTCTCAAAATCATGTTTAGGCTCAAAGTTTGGATCATTTAACTACCTAGACATGTTACACTACTCAATTTAGCAACAATTCATGACAAAAATCGGCCATAACCTGTTTATATCAAAAAGCCCCAAATTGCTCAAGAACACAAACCCTAGATTCTAAAGATTTTGAAGTTTTTGGCTTCAAATCATGTTAACAAGCATCAATCTAGGTTATACATGCATAATATACTAACAATTTAACACTAATTACACTAAAAATTAACAAAATTCAAATTATGAAAATATGTTCAAGAACACACTAAAATTCGGATTTAAAGGTGATTTGGGGTGTAATTGTACCTGTTTTCTTGAGTAGTTCCTAGATATCATCCTTCTCAACATGATTGTAGTGAAAAATTTGAAGATTAACGGTGAAAAATCGAGTTTTTGGGATGATTTTTTTGTGGGTTTTTTCGGGTTTTTTCGAAGTGCAGTATGTGTGTGTGTGTTATTCTGTTCGTGCAGCTGGTTATATTTTTTTTCTGTAATTTTGTCCCTCCGCGAGTCGCGGAGGTTTGTACTTAAAACTCCGCGAGTCGCGGAGTTATTTTTTTTTTTTTTTTTTTTTTTTTTTTTTTTTAATAATCTTTAACTTATAAAACAATTAAGAAATTAATTTTAAAATTTTGTTTCCCTTGTTATTTAGGACGAGGTCGTTTCGGATCGATGTCCTAGTCCGTCCCTCGACAAAATTTTAAAATTTGTCTTTTTGTAGCGATTGTTTTAAAAAGCTAAGATTTTTGGGTTTTTTAATGTTTTTGGCATACTTTAAATCAATAAGATTAAAAATAATGATAATAAAAGTTCTCGTCCCTCCCTCGGGTAAAGCAATTTCGGTTCAAAGACCTAGTCTTCAACTTACGACGAATTTTAAAAATCATATTCTTAACTTAATGAGATAAAGTAAATTTTTGTTTTTAAATTCACACAACTTAAATATAAAATTCAAAATTAAAATTAAAAATTTAAAAATTCACACCAAACTTAAAATTTGAAATGCATAAAATTAAAATTCATATTTTAAAAATTAAAAATTCACACCAAACTTAATTTAAAAGTTCATAAATTCATACCAAACTTATTTTAAAAATTCATAAATTCATACCAAACTTATATTAATTTTTCAAATATTTATAATTTTAAATATTTTGTTTTTACAAAGTTTACAATATTAATTTAAGATTTAAATATTAATTTTAAAAAATATGGTAAAAATAAGATTAAAAATCTTTTTGTCTTTTTATCCCACTTTAATCAATCAAATATTATCAAAAATATGCGCCCCTCTTTTCGGTAAAGTAATTTCGGTTCCAAGACCTAATTTAACTCATGACGAATTTTTGAAATATTTTGGGTTGATTGATTAAAGATATTTATACCTTAAGAATAAACGTTAAATTTCGCAGTGATGTAATAAATTTTTTTTTTTGAACGATATCAATAATTTCGGTCGCCAAACCTAATTTTATTTAATACCAATTTAATACTTTTTAGCGAACAAATTAGCGTTTATTATCAAAAGGTTAAAAATAAAAATAAAAATAAAAACTGTACAGACATACCTGTGAAATAGATTTCTTAGTTATATGATCTATTATATTCATAAGATAGTCGGTTTAATTGGTTTTCCATGGCTGCATAGGCGTAACCTCGAGCATTCATTGTCTTTTCTTCTAAACATATGAACGGTCCGTCTCTGCATAAAGTAACAAATTCGGTATTTGAATAGGTTTGATTATTTGAACATTTACCTCCATGTGACCATTTTCCGCATTTGTGACATTTTTCTAGGTGTCGTGCTCTTCTTTTCGCTGCGGATTTTGATTTTCCTTTACCAAATTGTAACTTATTATCTTCGCATCTGGATCCTTTTCTAACTCCGTCCATTCTTTCTCTGATTACTGATACTAATTCACTCGGTAGTATGTCATTATTTCTTTTAGTGATCAAAGCATGTAGCATTAGACCATGGTTTAGTTCACAGGCAGTCTTCATTTCGTAAAAACCTAAAAAAAATAAAAATTCAGAATGGGGGGAGAAGACTAGTTCTTTAGGGTCTACTAGGGAAAGACCATACGTGTTCCATTTTCGAGAACTACACGAAAACAGACAATCTAACTCTAACAGAAATACATATTATCCTTTAAAGACTTGATTCTCCCCACACTTAGTTAGCTGTGGTATCGAAATTGTGATTAACTTCGTTGTCGACTTCCATCGCACCCTGTATGTAATGTTTAACTCTGTGACCATTAACTTTAAATTCAATCCCATTTGAATTTATTAATTCTATCGTTCCGTATGGGAAAACTCTTTTGACTATGAATGGTCCAGACCATCTTGATTTCAATTTTCCAGGAAATAGCTTGAATCGTGAATTGAAAAGAAGAACTCTGTCTCCTTCTTTGAATTCTTTTGAACTTCTGATTCTTTTATCATGCCATTTCTTCGTTCTTTCTTTATAGATTAACGAATTTTCGTATGCTTCATGTCTTAATTCTTCTAATTCGTTTAGTTGACTTAATCGTAGACGTCCGGCTTCATGTAAATCAAGATTACATGTCTTCAAAGCCCAAAATGCTTTGTGTTCAATTTCTACTGGAAGATGACACGCTTTTCCATAAACAAGTCTAAAAGGTGTGGTTCCAATTGGAGTTTTGTAGGCTGTTCTAAAAGCCCAGAGTGCATCCTCCAATTTAATGGACCATTCCTTTGAATTTGATCCTACGGTTTTCTCTAGAATACGTTTTAAAGCTCGGTTTGTATTTTCAACTTGTCCACTTGTTTGTGGATGATATGCGGTGGAGATTTTATGAGTTACTCCATATCTTTTAAGAACTTTCTCAAGTTGATTATTACAGAAATGAGTACCCCGATCACTTATTAAAGCTTTCGGTGTTCCAAACCTTGCAAAAAGACGTTTCAAAAAGTTTACTACAACTCGTGCATCGTTAGTTGGGAGAGCTTGTGCTTCCGCCCATTTAGATACATAATCAATGGCTACGAGTATATATAGATTATTATGAGATTTTGGAAATGGACCCATAAAGTCAATACCCCAAATGTCAAATACTTCACATACTTGGATGACATTTTGTGGCATTTCATCACGTTGACTTATTCTTCCGGCCCTTTGACATGCATCACAGGATTTGCAAAGAAGGTGTGCGTCTTTGTAAATTGTAGGCCAATAGAATCCAGCTTCATAAACTTTTCTTGCTGTTAGTTGAGGCCCATAATGCCCTCCTGTTGGTCCTGTGTGACAATGGTTTAAAATTTTACTAGCTTCATCTCCAAATACACATCGGCGTATTATTCCATCGGGACAACTTTTAAACAGATGTGGATCTTCCCAGAAATAGTGTTTTATATCACTGAAGAATTTCTTTCGTCTTTGGTACGATAATCCTTTTTCAAGGAATCCACAAACTAAGTAGTTTGCATAGTCTGCAAACCATGGGATTTCTTTATAATCTATCTTCAATAGATATTCATCAGGAAAGTTGTCTTGTATGGCCGATTCATTCAGAACTTCTAATTCTGGATTTTCAAGACGAGAAAGATGATCAGCGGCGAGATTTTCTGCTCCCTTTTTATCTCGGATTTCAATATCAAACTCTTGTAAGAGTAAGATCCAACGGATTAATCTTGGTTTAGCATCTTGTTTTGAAAATAGGTATCTAAGAGCAGAATGGTCGGTATAGACCACCGTTTTTGCTAGAACGAGATATGATCGAAATTTGTCAAAAGCAAAGACAATAGCAAGGAGTTCTTTTTCAGTAGTTGTATAGTTCGTTTGTGCTCCTTGTAACGTCTTACTAGCATAATATATAGGTTGAAATCGTTTTTCAATCCTTTGTCCTAAAACGGCTCCCATTGCAAAATCACTTGCATCGCACATTAGTTCAAATGGTAGATTCCAATTTGGTGTTATCATGATCGGCGCATTAGTGAGTTTTTCTTTAAGAATATTAAAAGATTTGATACACTCATCTGTAAAGATGAATGGCGCATCCTTTTCTAGGAGTTTATTCATAGGAGTGGCAATTTTAGAAAAATCTTTTATGAAACGTCGGTAAAAACCGGCATGCCCTAGAAAACTCCTAACTCCTCTAACATTTGTGGGATGTGGAAGTTTAGCAATTACATCTACTTTAGCTCTATCCACTTCAATTCCTTCTTTTGAAATTTTATGTCCAAGAACGATGCCTTCTTTAACCATGAAATGGCATTTCTCCCAATTAAGTACTAGATTTGATTTTTCGCATCTAATTAGCATTCGTTCCAGATTTACTAGACATGATTTAAATGTATCACCGAAGACTGAAAAGTCATCCATGAATACTTCCATGCATTCTTCTATCATGTCGTGAAAAATCGCCATCATGCACCTTTGAAAGGTTGCAGGGGCGTTGCAAAGTCCAAATGGCATGCGTTTGTAAGCAAAAGTACCATAAGGGCACGTGAATGTGGTTTTCTCTTGGTCTTCGGGTGCTATTGGAATTTGAAAATATCCGGAAAATCCATCTAGAAAACAATAGTAACTATTTCCGGCTAATCTTTCCAACATTTGATCTATGAAAGGTAAGGGAAAGTGATCTTTTCTGGTGGCGTCATTTAATTTTCTATAATCAATACATACACGCCATCCTGTTACAGTCCTAGTAGGAATAAGCTCATTTTTCTCATTTGTGATGACAGTCATGCCACCCTTCTTAGGCACGCATTGAACTGGGCTTACCCATGGACTATCAGAAATTGGATATATCAAACCTGCATCTAGCAGTTTAATAATCTCTTTCTTAACTACATCTTGCATATTAGGATTTAGTCTTCGTTGGCGTTGCACATACGTTTTATGACCTTCTTCCATAAGGATTTTATGTGTGCAATACGAAGGACTTATTCCTTTAATATCATGAATCTTCCATGCAATGGCTGGTTTATGAGCTTTCAACACAGAAATGAGTTGTGATTTCTCATTTTCAGTAAGAGAAGACGATATTATTACAGGTAATTCAGATTCACCATGTAAATAGGCGTATTCCAAATGGTTTGGAAGTGGCTTTAATTCTAATTTCGGAGGTTCTTCTATCGATGATTTATATCGATATCTGTCTTCTTCTTTTAGCATTTGAATTTCTTCTGTTGTTGGTTCATATCCATTAGCTATAAGTGTAGCTAACATTTCAGCTTCATCAATTGGTTCATTACCTTCTCCTAAAGAACATTCTCCTGTTCCTTGTAATTCTGGAAATTCTTTTAATAATTCTGCATGTGCATCTATAGTTTGAATATAATAACATGTATCATCTGCAGATTGTGGTTGTTGCATTGCTCTATCAACTGAAAAGGTAACACTCTCATCCTCTATACTTAGGGTCAGTTTCTTACCGAACACGTCTATCATTGCTTTAGCCGTGTTTAAGAATGGTCTTCCTAATATGAGAGGAACTTGAGAATCTTCTTCCATGTCCAGAACAACAAAATCTACTGGGAATACTAAAGTACCAACTTTAACTAGCATGTTCTCCATTATCCCTCTAGGATATTTTATTGATCTATCGGCTAGTTGTATGCTTATTCTGGTTGGTTTCAATTCTCCAAGGTCTAGTTTAGCGTATAGTGAATACGGCATTAGATTTATACTAGCACCTAAATCAGCCAATGCTTCTATTGAACTAAGATTACCCAGAAAACATGGAATTGTGAAACTTCCTGGATCAGATAATTTTTCTGGTATCTTATTCAACAGCACTGCTGAACAATTAGCATTCATAGTAACAGCCGAGAGTTCTTCCATTTTCTTTCTATTCGTGATTAGATCTTTCAAGAATTTAGCATACCTTGGCATTCCTGAAATCACATCAATGAAAGGAAGATTTACATTTATCTGTTTAAACATATCCAAGAATTTGGATTGCTCGGCTTCAAGTTTTTCTTTCTTCATTTTACTCGGGTAAGGAAGTGGTGGTTGGTATGGTTTAACATAAGGTTTATCCTTAACTGTGTTATCTTCATTAACCTTTTCAACTACCGGTTCTTTTTCCTTATCTTGATCAGGTTGTGGTTCTTGTGGAGTAGGAATAGTTTCATCAGAAGTTACAGGTATTTCAGGTGGTTTAAGTGTTGTACCACTTCTTGTGGTAATAGCTTTAGCTGTTTCATTCCGGGGGTTAGCATTTGTATCACTTGGTAGACTTCCCGGTTTTCTTTCACCTATTAACCTTGCTAGGTTACTTACTTCTTGTTCTAGATTTTGAATAGAAGCTTGTTGATTTCTAAATGCTTGAGCATTTTGTTCATTTGTTTGTTTTTGAGATGTGAAAAACTGCGTTTGAGTTTCAACTAGCTTCGTCATCATATCTTCTAAATTCGGCTTTTTATCATCGGTTTGTTGTGGTGGTTTGTTTTGAAAATTAGGTCTTTGCTGATTGTAAGTATTGTTGGATATTTGTTGATTGCTAGGACCTTGTTGGTTGTTGTATGGAATATTTCGGTTATAATTCTGGTTTTGATTGTAAATCGGTCTTGGCGGTTGATAATTATTCTGATAATTATTTCCAGGCCTTTGGTTTATGTATGAAATATTCTCTCTTTGTTCCATTGTTAATTCAATACTGAGACAATCTTTTGTCAAATGTGGTCCTCCACACTGCTCACAACTAATTCGTATAGCATGAATATCCTTAGTCATCTTTTCCATTCGTCTCTCCACAGCATCTATCTTTGCGGAAATGGAATCTAAGTCATGGCTAGAATCAGCTCTAGCTGCTTTAGATGATCTAATGATGTCTTTTTCTTGGTGCCACTCATGTGAGTGGGAAGCAGTATTATCAATAATTTTGTAAGCATCAGTTTCGGTTTTCTTCATAATAGAACCACCAGCTGCTATATCTATATCTTTTCTTGTAGTGATGTCGCATCCTTGGTAGAATATTTGTACTATTTGACAGGTGTCTAAACCATGTTGCGGACATCCTCTTAACAACTTTCCATATCTTGTCCACGCCTCATATAGAGTTTCATTTGGCTTTTGTGTGAACGTAACAATTTCTGCTTGAAGTCTTACGGCTTTAGATGCAGGAAAGAATTGTTTAAGAAATTTGTCAATTAAAACGTCCCATGTATCAATCGCCCCTTCAGGTAACGATTCCAACCAATCTTTGGCTTCTCCCTTTAAAGTCCAGGGAAATAACATGAGATATATCTGTTCATCCTCCACTTCTCGGATTTTAAATAGTGTGCAGATCCTATTAAAGGTACGTAGATGTTCATTTGGATCTTCCTTCGGCGCACCACTAAATTGGCATTGATTAGTCACCATGTGTAGAATTTGTCCTTTGATTTCATAATCTGGCGCATTAATGTCTGGATGAGTAATTGCGTGACCTTGGCCAGTGCGTTTAGCTCTCATTCGGTCTTCCATACTTAAAGGTTCCAGATTCTCCATAATTGAATTTGTGGAATCGGTATCACTAGATGATTCTGATTTAATAGTTCGTTCCTCAACAATCTCTGTTTGAATGATTGGTGGTTCCGGAGGAAAGTTTAGTGGTTCAGGATCTACGAACCGTTCCTGAATATTTTCTGGATTCTCAATTGTGAGGTTGGGTTCAAAAAATGGATTATCGGAAATTTGAACTGAAGTACTTGGTCGACTGGATGACGATTCTAAAGAAAAATCAAAGGCGGTTATATTTGTTAAACGATGTCTTGATCGAGTTACAGGTGGTGAACGTACAAAAGGTGATGAACGTCTTGCTCGGTGCATTCACAGAATATCCTATTAGTTTTAAAAAGGAAAGAAAAATTATAATAAGTTATCCAATAGATAGACTTTTCTGATTTTGCCCACGTTTCGAATAGCCAAAAGATGCAGCAGAGGGGCAGGATTCGTTTGGTCTCAATATAATTGAGGACTGTTTGGCTCCAATAACCCGGTCCACGTACAAATCCAACTATTACTACGAACCAGAAAATTTTGATGTCTATCAATTTAACCACTTAAAATAAATTTTCGTAATTTTAAGAAATTTAGATAAGAAGTAGAATAAAATTCTAAGTCCTAAAACTAGAATGGCGAGAAATAAGAGAGAAAAAGAGTTCGTCGCAAAAGGTCGAAAAAGAAAAAATGGTTGAAAAATAAAAGGTGACGGAAATAAAAGAAACTTATCAAAACTTAAAAATACTTAACTAATTTAACCTTATTACTACAACTAACTTAAAATTATAATCGCAAATTGAAATTACTAATTGGAATGATAATTGATACATAGTAAAAGGTCTAAAAATATTAAAGCTTACAAAAAAAAAACTAAATCCCAAATGGAAATAACTTAAAAAGAAACTAAAACGTAAAAAGGCGTCGCAAAATTCTAAAGCACCTAAATCTTAGTCTAAAGAAAAAGCACTTAAGGAATTCTACGGCAAAGCCTAAAAATCTAGGAGTAAAAATAACTATAGCAAAAACTAAGTTTAAAATTAAATATGAGCTAAAAATACAAAAGTTACGCTACAACGATTAAAAAGGTACAAAATATAAAAATATACAAAAAGTTGTAAAAAGTACAATTTTTATAAAAATATTATTTTTATATTATTTATTTAATAAAACTACAAATAATACAATTTTATTAAAACTAATTTAACAAAATACAACAAATTAAATAAAAAGTAAAATTAAATCTAATAATGATAATAATAGTAATTAGGTTTTAATAATAATAATAATAATAATAAATAATAATAACCCGTGATTAGGGTTTTTGTCCGAGTGTCAGAGGCCCTCCGCGAGTTGCGGTGAATAAAGAGGAAAATCCCGCGAGTCGCGGGGATTCAGAATTCAGTTGACAGATTGTACTTTTACGCGTTTTTCTTTATTTATTTTTTTTTTTTTTTTTTTCTGTTTTTAATTTAAATAAACGATTTTTAATAAAATTTATATTTTTATAAATTAGAATAAAGATAAAGAAACTTATAAAACTTAAATATTTAACAAAATCCTAAAAATACTTATATTTTTGTTTTTCTTTTTATATTTTTGAATATTTAAAACGTAATTTTTACAAAAACGACTTTTAATAAAAGTAAATAAAAATCTTTTTTTTTTTTTTTTTATATTAGCGTTGCGCTTCAGGTTTTTAAGATATTCCCCGGCAGCGGCGCCAAAAATACTTGGTGTGCAGCGGGGTAGTATATAAAATAGTTATTATTTTACTAGGAAATACTATTAAATACGATACAATTTTACACAAGATATTTATTTATTTATAGAATGGATATACTTAAACCTTGCTACAACACTTATAGGCAGTGTACCTAATCGTACAGTAGTGTAGTTTTTAGTAAGTCCGGTTCGTTCCACAGGGAGATCTTTAAGCAAAGCTCAACGCTATATTAGTTTACTTTTATAAAAATACAAATATATATATAAGTAATATTATTATTATAAAGAGGGGTTTTTACCGTTTAATGACCGGTTTGTCGATTTTAAGACTTTAGTCGCAGTTAAAACCTAATGTAAAATATAAAATAAATACAAGACTTTAAATTAAAGCGTAAAGTAAATGACGATAATGAAATTGCGAATAATAAAAATGCGATAAAAATAAAATTGCGATAATTAAAAAGTACGGTAATTAAAAGTGCGATTAAATAAAATAACAATAAATAAAAGTGCGATAATTAGAAGTGCAATTAAATATAAAATAAAGGAAATTAAATATGAAATAAAAGAATTATGCTTATTTAAACTTCCGTAATCATGATGTTTGACGTGTTGATTTTAGTTTTATGCCCATGGGTTAATTGTCCTTTGTCCTGGATTATTCAATATGTCCGTCTGGTTTTTGTCCATAACAGTCCATCAGTCATAAATATAAATTGCAAGTGTCCTTGTCAAATTATTATTATACCCGAAGATAAATATTCCAACTAATTGGGGATTCGAATTGTAACAAGGTTTTAATACTTTGTTTAATGAATACACCAGGTTATCGACTGCGTGTAAACCAAGGTTTTACTACTTTGTTAACAATTACACCAATTACCCTTGAATGTAATTTCACCCCTGTTTTGATTATTCTAGTGGCTATTAATCCATTCCCGTGTCCGGTTAAATGAACGATTATTCGTACATATAAATACCCCGCCCATCGTGTCCGATCGAGTGTATATGGTAATTTATAGGGACGCCCAATTGTAAATCTTTATATTAACATTAACAAACTTTCATTTAGTTAAACAAATATAAAGCCCATTAATAGCCCATAGCCTAGTTTCCACAAGTGTCGTTCTTTTGTCCAAACCCCAATTATGGTACAAAGTCCAATTACCCAATTTTAGTAATTAGCCCAACATCATGATTACTTCGTTTTAAATAAGCATAATAATAACTTAGCTACGAGACATTAATATAAAAAGGTTGAACATAACTTACAATGATTAAAAATAGCGTAGCGTTACACGGACAGAATTTCGACTTACACCCTTACAACATTCGCTAACATACCCTTATTATTAGAATTATAATTAAAATTAAAATATAAATTATAAATATAAATATATATTACTCGTATATATTGAGAGAGATATGAAAAAAATATGATATGGTTTTGATCAGAATTCGGGTTGATTTATAGCCAGGAATGAAATTTGGGGCTCCGCGACTCGCGGCAAAAAGCCCTTCAAACTCCGCGAGTCGCGGAGAGGTATTTTCAGTTTACACCCTTGGAGTTTCCTGCTGCCGACGGTTTTAAATATATATATATAATATATATATAATTAATATAATTAATTATATATTATATTATATTTATATATATAGTTAACTTGTAATTTTTAGTCCGTTGCGTCGAGCGTTAAGAGTTGACTCTGGTCCCGGTTCCGGATTTTCGAACGTCCTTGCGTACAATTTAATATCTTGTACTTTGCGTTTTGAATCTTGTACTCTTGTGATTTTGAGACGTTTCTTATCAATAATTGGAACCTTTTTGATTGTCTTTTGTTCTTTTGAGCTTTTTGGTCGTTTGCGTCTTCAAATCGTCGAATCTGTCTTTTGTCTTCACCTTTTATTATTTAAACGAATATCACTTGTAAATAGAACAATTGCAACTAAAAGCTTGTCTTTCTTGAGGAATAATGCTATGAAATATATGTTCGTTTTTAGCATTATCAACAACCCTCATTAACGACTTAACCATCGTTAACTACAATCTCTGTTTCAAATTCAATGAATTCCGTTTCATAATAAACTAAGTGTATTATTCAAATACATGTTTGATATTACACCTTCATTTTCGATATACTCAAAAATTTCTAGAAATCATCCGATCTTGCGAAGTTTACCAGAATTCCACGAACACCAACGTCATCCATCAAAGAAATATCAATAGATGAATAACGAAGTAGTAATTCACAATTTCATTCAAGTGGAAGAAATACTCAGCAAAGGTTACGTAATTTCAAAAGTTTTAGGGATTTCTCAATAATAAGACAAAATTGCTGAAATAGTCCCTGTGGTTTGTACCAAAACGCTGGTTTAGTCCCTGTGCTTTTTTTTTTATGGATTTGGTCCCGGTGGTTTATAAAAGTTGCTGATTTAGTCCCTCTGACCGACGGCCGTCAAAAAAGGCCGTTAACTCCAGTCATGTGCCAGACATGTGAGGGTATTTTTGTCAGTTTCCTTTATTTATTTACAATATTGCTGAAATGGTCCCTGTGGTTTATAACAATGTTGCTGAATTGGTCCCTGTGGTTTGTACCAAGAAATAAACTACCTTAAAGGCTTTCCTAAAAAAAATGCCACGAACAAGGCTCAAACCCGCGACCTCTCGAATACCCGTCAACACCCTAAACCATGTAACCATTTCTATTTTTTCTGATTAACATCCCACCTATATTTATTTATCACGTTCCTTCATGCTTCCCCTTTCTTCTCCAACTCAGAAATCAATTGACCAGAGAACCAACCAAAATCATTACAGCTAATTCAGTTTGGTTTACATTTTGGAATTGAAACATAAACGATCATGATGTGTTTGGATTTGGTTAAATAATAGAAAGAAAGAAAATAAAATAAAACTGCAGCAGACACTTTATGAACACGAAGAACATAATTTTTGGTTTTGAAATTGAGATTGTTTTAGACCACGACTTCAACATGAAATAAGTATAAAATCGTTACTGGAAACTTTCTCCATCATCAATTTAACTTAAAACATCAAGACGTGTTCGAATTTCCTCAAGAACAAATTAGTTGACTTTTGAAAATATAACTTTGACTCTTAAATTGGAACGCGATAGAAAGAATTAGGTTTTGAAAACTTGCAGATAGTTTAAATGGACAATTCCTAACACTACCACATTAATACATTTTGAATTTATTTTTGAATTCGAGATTTTGGAATTTTGAACTCAAGAACAGGGTATATCTGGGTTTCCTTCTGTTGTTAGGTTTTCAATTCAGATTTATATCTATTTAATCGATATATAGTTTTAATCAAATCAAATAGTTGTGTTTACTTGTTAAGCATATAGTGGATTTAATTTTAATTTTGGTGTGTTTGATTTTACATATTAATTAAAGTGTTTGAAGAAAATAAAAACTTAGGGTTTGTTCATATTTTTTGCGGATAAAGATGAAGGTGAGGAAGATAAAAATTTTGGGGATAAAGATTTCAGCAATTTTGTTACAAACCACAGGGACCAATTCAGCAACTTTATTACAAACCACAGGGACCATTTCAGCAATATTGTAAATAAATGAAAGAAACTGACGAAAATACCCTCACATGTCTGGCACATGACTGGAGTTAACGGCCTTTTTTGACGGCCGTCGGTCAGAGGGACTAAATCAGTAACTTTTATAAACCACCGGGACCAAATCCATCAAAAAAAAAGCACAGGGACTAAACCAGCGTTTTGGTACAAACCACAGGGACTATTTCAGCAATTTTGTCCAATAATAAATTCCAACTATAAATTAAATGAGTTCAATATTATATTAACTCATTAAATCTGTATTACATCTGAAGAAAATATATATATATATATATATATATATATATATATATATATATATATATATATATATATATATATATATATTCATAAATAATGTAATAAAAATTCTCTTGTACAAAATATTACTTGTCAAACTTTTAACGGGTAGGTAATACCCGAGAGATATATGAATTCACAATTAATATGATACATTATTCGATTCTAATTCACCAATCATCAACTATACTCACTACTTTCACAACGATATACATTCATTATAGAAATCAAAACAACCATCCTCATCTAAATTTGATTACATATTTTGATTTTGACAAATCAAAATTCAAGTTAAGATTTAACAGAATACATCACTCTTAGATCCTTACAGCTTTCAAAGCTATACTTTGACTTCAAAACTGTGCTAGAACATCACTTCTATTCATAAAACTCTTCGAAATTCCTGAAGATACCCTAACTAATGAACAATCGAGAAGATGATCCAACCACATGTTATCCACAGTTATGCACCTAGAAAACTCTCGAAACCTAAGTAAAAATTTAACACATATCTGTGTTAGATCCTTTGGCATTTATTAGCAAAAATAACTTTGCAATCTTTTTTCAAAGTAGTCAATTTTTTCACAGCTCCAGCAAGTCAACTTCGACTTTTCAGTCGGACTAGCCTTATTATAACCTTGAAATATACGTTGTCTTTTTGCCATCGTTACCGGGGAACCTTTTATATTCCACCGCATTATCAGCAGATGTACCAGAAACTTCGTTACTCTTTGGCGTAAGTCTCTCTGAAAAATCCTTTATATTTGTTCATTAAAACCCCATCATATACTCATCCACATCTTGTAACAATAATTGTCATGTCAATTACCGGGAATCAGCAATCAGTATTTTGAAATCTCACAGCATGTCTATGCCAACAATTATATGTGTACATATAACATCTATCTCCTAGACTCACATACTTCGAATGTGAAGTTTCTGAAAAACACCCAAAACTGCGAACTAGATCTCGAAATTTTGAAAATGCTGATGAAGCAGCAAAAACTGTAAACGACCTTAACAGTCAAAAGTTTGATGATAAAGAATAGTTTGTTGGCAAAGCTCAGAAAAAGAGAAGGTTTGGAACTGAAAAACGGATTGAGCAAACTATGAAGGAGGCTATGGACAAATCACAAAGACTAAACCTGCCTTCAAAGAATCCAAATGATTCAGTATCTACTGATATCATTAACGAATACCTTACTCCTGATTCTAAACTCTCGCGGACAATATTCTTCATCATCCTCCGATCTTAGATACCATCATATCTTTCATTATAAATATCCTTGATATTTCTAAAGATATTTTCATAACTATTCTTAACTGGAATAATTTAACTCTTCGCGCTATCTGCGTTACATCATAAAAGAAACTGTTTTAGTTTCTAAATTCTAAAAAAAAAAATTCGAATTTAAAATATGAATGCTTTTGAAGTAGTGTTGGGAACTGTAACATGAGTTAGTATAATATAATGACATTTGATCAACGTGATTATATTACAGTAAGTCATGCTGAGTTTCTAAATGGAACGTGATGATTCACAGATCATAACGTCATCATGTGCCGTGTTACATGACTCTAGTATTCTATTTAACCTCTAAAAATATCAAGAAAATATTTTTCTTGATGATTCGGTCTTTTCCGGATATTCTGGTAATTTGACAAATCAAATCGTGCTATTACCTTTCCTTTCTACTTTGTATTTTATGATTATTTGAAACTCCATACCTAGGAATTATGGACCATTACTTGCGAAAAGAAAACAAAAGCATGAAGCTCTGAAATAGAAAAGGGAGTATAAATTGCAGCAAACAGAAAAGATCATTAACCGTGGATATCAATGATTATAGAAAGACAGAAGCAGGGACTTCAAAAAATAAGGAAAGATATAAAGCCCGACAACAACACATAAATCACAAACCGTGTATATCAATACGTATTGCAACGTAAAGACACGGGAGAATTAAAAACACTATAACCCCAATGTAATAGTAAAAGTAAATAAAATCCTCATGTGGTAGATGAAAAAGAAGAATGACAGATATGAAAGTTAAGAGTATATCAAGAATCAGAACTGGATGGAGCATATTAACGAATGCTTTAAAGTATGAATTGAGGGAGAAAGAATAGAAGGTGTGAGCTGTGGAAATAAGGAAACGAAGGGAGTGAATTTATAGTGAAATATCATATAGAGCAATCGAGATAGATCATCGCATTTAACCAAAGAGGATTCTAATTTCCTTAATTACCGAAAAACCAAATCTTATTACGAAGATTTTCTCTAAAATCCCTTAAATTCCGAAAATCAACCGTGACTACGTCACTGGTTAAGACGAACCTGCATTTACTCATTTTACTCTTTTGTGATAGCTTCACTCGTACTCTTCACAAAATCAAACTGTTTTATCTATATTACTCGATGATGATAAAACTCTAATTTTTAGCTTGAATGCGTCATGAAAACATACTTATTGTCAGCCATGACGATCCCAATCAAATTTCGGGACGATATTTCTTTAACGGGTTGGTACTGTGACAACCCGAAAATTTCTGACCAAATTTAAACTTGATCTTTATATGTTTCCGACACGATAAGCAAAGTCTGTAATGTTGAAATCTCAAAAACTTTGAACAGTGTTCATGTAATCAATTACCCTTTGACTGTACTCAACGATTCATGAACATTTATGTGTATATAGATATGTATATATAATATAGTTATATTAATTGAAAACGTTAACAAAGTATTAGATGTATAATACTTTATATAAACGTATTTGTTTCAATATATGTTTAATATATTTATCGACGAAATTAAAAGATAATATTAAATGATTGAATTATCAGATACATTGTGATATGATTACGGGTCTATGTTATGAGGTCCACTGTGATTTAAGAAATCTATTCTTTTTGACAACATTCGGAAAATGGTAAAGTGATTTATAAGTAAGAACAAATGTGTCAATTAACGGGAACTAGACAAGGGTTAGTGGAAATTCCTGTTTAATTTCCAATTCTTGTTTTATAATATTTTCCGCGTGACCTTGATAAGATAACTATGTTAACTTTTATTTTATTTAATGTGAAAGTAAGAACGTGGAGTGTAAATAACTTAAATGTTGGATATCGACAAGTTAAGTAACTCGACTTTTTTCACTAAGATGATTTCATACGTTTATTTAACCTTTGGACTTTATTCCATGCTTCACCAACAGACTGTAATTTAAAAACTTAAAACCTATTATGAATATATATAATTCTACTTTTCTAAAACGTTTTATGATATAACGATTTCCATTATTTTAACCTTTTAACAAAATGATTCTTAAATATATTTAGTTTTGGAAAACAAAATTATCATATTTATTTGATTTAGTTTCAAACGTACAAAAACGTTTTCAGTTTAAAAAAAACTTTATTATTAAAACGTATATAACTTTTATAAATATCTAGAACCACTTTTGACAACTCATTTCTTAACCAGTATGATAAAGATAACGATATTTATATATTATTTTATTAAATATATATAATGATTTAAATTAATATTATATATATTTATACGCGTATTATACGTACATAGTTTTATACTTTTACTATACTTTAACTTTACTTTTACTTTAGTAATTCACTTTAATAATTCATACTTTAATAATTCACCTTAATAATTCATACTTTAATAATTCACTTTAATAATTCATACTTTAATAATTCACTTTAATAATTCATACTTTAATAATTTACTTTAATAATTCAAAAATCTATTATAAATAGAATTCAATAGGTTTCATTATTTCATAGAAACTTGAAAATATATTTATCTAAACTCTCTCAATCGATTTACAAATATATATTTACTCAGTATTATTTCAAGATATTATTAGTATACATAAAATACTACGACGAGGTCATGAGCGAGTAATTTCAAAATGAGTTTTTTGAGCGGGATGAAGCTAGAGAAATTATGGGTTATAGGTATGGAGGTTATGGGTATTGTTCAGGAGTATTGTTCGTGAGGTCAAACTAGTGTTTATCATCTCCGTTGCGTCTACATACTTTCCTGCAATATTGAATCACAATATTGATACGTGAGCATTCATATCTTATCTTTTATATACTAATAGTGTATCCCTGATTAGTGCTCGAGTATTTATGATTATGCATGCTTGTATGCTTAATTTCATCGTTAAATAGTTTATGATAAATCATGAATTTAATACATATGCTACTGGGATAAGGTATATGATATGCATGTTGTTGGAAAGCTGGCGAAAAATTAATAACTTTTCATTTAGAAAGCTTATGGTTTCGATGAACGGATTAAAAGATATGGTCAACTGAATTATTATTAATTTTAGTATTATTATTATTAAAATGATTATTATTATTACTATCGTCGTTATTAATAATAATAATAATAATAATAATTATTAGTATTATTAATATCATTATCGTTATTAATATAAGTATTATTATTGTTATTGTTATTACTACATTATTATCATTAAGGTTATTATTATTATTATTATTATTATTATTATTATTATTATTATTATTATTATTATTATTATTATTATTATTATTATTATTATTATTATTATTATTATTATTATTATTATTATTATTATCATTAATATTATTATAATACTTATTAGTATCATTATCATTAAAACTAATATTAGTATCATCTAATTATTATGATTACTATTATTATCATTATTATGAATACGATATAAAAGAGGACTAAAAGCTATTAAACAAGTCGATTAGGAAATAATGAGTATAAGTATCATGATTCAGTTAAAATATAGTTAAGATTATGAATTAGATAAAAATATCGATTTCATTATTTTTATCATTGTTATTATTATTAAAAATATCATTTATATTAAAACTATCATTTTTATTAAAATTATCATTTTTAATAGAAATATCATTGTTATTATAAAATATCATTATTATTATCATTTTAGTATTATTAATAAAATGATTATTATTATTATTATCGATAATATTAAAAAGTATCGTTATTATTAAGATTATCATAATTGTTGGAAAATGTATTCATTAAAATTATTATTTTATGAATATTATTAGTATTATTAATAACAACAATATTAGTATCACTGTTATTATTAACATGATTATAATAATATCATGTATTGTTAAAATTATTATTATCTTTAATAAACATAAATAATGTTATTATTATTATTATTATTATTATTATTATTATTATTATTATTATTATTATTATTATTATTATTATTATTATTATTATTATCATTAATATTATTATTATTAAAATAATTAATAACATTATTATTATAAAATAATACAACTTTTATTCATTATTATTATTATCAATATTATTTTATCAGATAAATATGTGATACAAAGATATTTTTACCACACGTAATGTAATTACATTAATAATACATACCACTATATTTTATGATATCAAGTGAACTTTATAAATTTTATTGCTTGAGATATATAAAAGTATATTTTATTATATACAAATTTTAATATAAATTTTTATTTATTAATAAATGACTTGTATTATTTACTCTAATAAAATCTGATAAATATAGTTAAATATATAAAACGACTATATTTAAGTTATATAATAAACATGTATAGATTTTATAAATCATTTTGGGTCAAATTGACTTTTGTTGACTTTTTCATGATAATCTCGAGCATTAGGATTATGGTACACTATGACTTGACCTAAATTGTTAGACAAATATTGACCAACATATAAATATATATAATTAATATAGGTTCATGAATCCGAGGCCAATCCTACACTTGTTCAATGACGTCATATGTATTTTTACTACAAGATACAGTATTGTGAGTTTCATTTGCTCCCTTTTTAAATGCTTTTGCAATATATATTTTTGGGCTGAGAATACATGCACTGTTTTTTTATAAATGTTTGACGAAATAGACACAAGTACTTGAAACTACATTATATGGTTGGATTATCGAAATCGAATATCGCCCCTTCAAGTCTGGTAACCTAAGAATTAGGGAAATAGCCCCTAATTGACGCGGATCCTAAAGATAGATCTATGGGCCTAGCAAACCCCATTCTGGAATTTGGAATGCTTTAGTACTTCGATTTTAAAAAGGTGATTGCGATTGCCGTTATATAGCATACTTGCGAGTATGCGGGGGATATTCTATATGCATCCTTGTTAGTTCGGTTACCAGGTGTCCATCATATGAATGATTTTTATGCACTTGCGAGTGTATTGATATTTATGGAAAATGAGAATCTTGTAGTCTATTAAAAATGATGGAAATGATTATTGATGATAAACTAATGAACTTACCAATCTTTTGGTTGACACTTTAAAGCATGGTTATTCTCAGGTATTAAAGAAATCTTCCACTGTGCATTTGCTCATTTTAAAGATATTACTTGAAGTCATTCATGGCATATTTCAAAAGACGTTGCATTCGAGTCGTTGAAGTCATAAAGATTATTATTAAATAAATGACAGATTAAGTCATTATAGTTTGGATATATTATGAATTGGTATGCATACCTGTTAACTTTCGATGTAATGAAAGTTTGTCTTTTAAAAACGAATGCAATGTTTGTAAAATATATCATATAGAGGTCAAATACCTCGCAATGTAACCATATGTTATTGTATTCGTCCTTATGGATTAGGACGGGTCGCTTCAGATAGAAGCAACAACAATCAGGTAGAACAATAATAGTAGCAGGTAGTATATTATTAGTGAATGTAATAGTTATAAGAATATAGATTTGATGTAATGGAAAAAGGAGAATATAAATGGAAGATTTATTTATTAAAGATGATCAAATACAAGAAAGATAAAATCGGAGAGATCTCAACTGAGATCTCTCCTGCCTAAATCATAAAAGGACCAAATATTAGTTACCTTCTTGCCCAAGCCAAACAATGATTGAATTCAACTCAAGTCAAAATACGATGGATACCATTATCTCATTATGACAGGCATTATATATTATTCCCTACTAATTGAATAACAAACTGAAATGATCTTGACCTTTCATCATGATCCTCTTCTCATCCCTACTCCTTTTCAATCATTGGGCTTAGGTGATCCATTCGTGGGCTGATAACTTAAGTGAGCTGGACATTTGGTGCATTATCTTGTTCTCTATCAATACCGGCGTCTTGAAAATCAGGCTTGTCCTCAAGCCTGAAGTTGGGATATCGGGTGTGCATGTCAAGGAAGTTATGGTCGAAAAGTGGTGAGTTTATTTCATGTAGCTTTATTAGATGTCCCTGATCTCTAAATTGAACTTCTTAAGTTTGGCAATTGAATATCACATTGCCAAATCGTCCTAACATAAAATCCATAGGACCTAAATCGTAATCCAAAGCATTCACTGCACAACCGTAGGATCCGAACTCCAATGATACATTATTACATTGTTCATGAACTGAGATGCAATTTCCATTCCTAAGTAAATCGGTATCGTAACTATCGACCCCGTTTGTTAACCCAATGTTGATACAAGCTTTGTTGAAATAAAATTGTATGTAGCACCACCATCTATAAGTATCGAAATTGGGATACCATGTAATTCTCCCATCGCACGAATTGTATTCCAGATTGGTGTAAAATCAAGAGACATACCATAAAAATCCATAGCTAGATGATTCTTAAAAACAAAATTCTCCATTGTTGGTTACTTCCTCTCCATCTGTGAGCAATAACACTCGTAATTGACCTTCCGCACACTTGTTATGAGGTGAGTATGTTTGTCCTCAAGTGAAACACAGACCCTTGCAGCGTCGCTCATCCCACCACTAAGACCATTTGTAACGGTGGGTGACGTTTCTTGCTCTTGTTTCTTGCTTTTTGCACTTTTTTGATGACTAAGACATGTTTCTTTTTTGAGTGGAGTAGTGGTGGTGTTAGTTTTTGGTGTTGGTTAGGAGTATTGTGATGATGTGTAAAAATTATAATTGGGTTAAATATTAAAAGGGAATAAAAATAATATTTTTAAATTAATAAAAAAAATCAAGAAACACATGCTTCTTCTCCCGTCTCTTTCCAACTGACGTCAAAGAAACGCCAACAAGTGCCGCAATGTTACGCCAGATTCCGGCGTTTCTTCTCCACCACATCATCACCAAGTGACGACGTCACTTTAGACCGATACAAATGGTGTAATTGTCTTGTAACGCCTAGGGAAGTAGTAATGTATTTGCTAAATTTGTTTGGGCTTAAATACAAGTTGGATCAATAAACCGATGAATTTCTGGTAAAAGTTGGTCCTAAACCAAACCTTCCGAGTTGTGCTTTCGTAACCCAAAAAATAAATCCAAGCCCACAATTTAAGACACCAAGTTTGTAATAGGCTTTTGTCAAAGAGTCACGGGCCCCACAAATTAAATAAAGTTGGACCAGCGTCTTGTCACAACACAACTGGATCCAGTTTTAAATGGCATGAACACATGTTAGTAATTTGTATAAACAAGGTCAAAATTTGCAACCTATCGAGCCCACCAATTTAATTACAACTCCTATCAACATTCTTTTCAGACCATTTTTGAACACTCATTTTTTAGCTTTCTTTGCCATTAGATTTTGTCCCTCAATTCTGAAGTCGATATTAAGTACTATTACTAATATTCTATTATTGTTGGTGATTGAAACGTGTTGTATTTAGAGTTTCGCAGTAATTAGATTCATACATTCACTTACAATTCGTATTTTTATACGCTTAAAACACACGACGTGTTAAATAACATGCTTACACTAAACATTCAATTTTATGTTTTAATCAGATTTTCACGCGTTGGCATCATCAATGCATGTTTGCAAGTAACTTTTGATGATTCTTAGTTTTTTGTTGCTTCAATTGTTTGTTAGTTGTGTTTGTTGTTTGTTCGAGGTTGTTTGGGTCTAATTCACAAGAAAGCTCTAATAATCATTGGATCTTGTAAATAAGACATGTTAGACTTTGTATCAATATTTGAGTCAATTAGATCATCAAATCTATATAAATGAAAATTTTATGTTTCGAAGAACAAAGATTAATGTGAACATGCAATTATGTTCTCAATAAATTATATATGGTCAAAAACAAAATAGCTCATGTTATCTAGTTAACACTTTCCATTAGTACCGTAAATCATATGCATTTCATATACTACATTAACTTCTTGATTGATGATATCATACTTCGCGAGTTAAATCATCAATAACTTAAATTTGATTTACAGTATGTGAATCAAATTCAGCATCATTATTTTGTTATGTACAGTTAAATTGAAGTTCAATATATATTGGATTTTGTTGGCGTTGTCGTCGTCGTTTATATTCAGCGATGATTGTGTCGTTGACTCTTAAATTAAGGTGAACTGTTATCAAATACTCCCATATAGGTGCCCAAATGGCATGCTTTAAATTAGAAAAATAAGATATTATTACAGCTCTTTTATATATATATATATATATATATATATATATATATATAGAGAGAGAGAGAGAGAGAGAGAGAGATGGAGAATGGAGATGATTACATGGAACAAGCAAACATGTTGCTATAAAAGCCTCCATATCTACTACTCCATAGATGATGGACGGAACAAGTTAGAAGGCATTGATTAAAGAGCTTCTGGCATAACGGTACCAATAACACTCACCAGTTTTGAAGTTGCGAGTTTGAGTCCTAAAAAAAAAATTGAATGCTTTTCATGTAAAAAATATAATTAATTTGACTTGTCATCCACCTGGAATATTTCCATTGCAGTCTTGACCAAATTTTACTCCTGGTGGGTGTTTCTAGATCATTTAAAAAAAAGTATCTTGTCGTGAGTTTTTGTTCTTAGTTTTTATTTTGTTTAGCTTGATAGTTTTTCACGTTTGCATGTTTAAAAAGGTTTTCATCTTTTGGATGAAATCCTTTCTATTTATAAAAGTTAAAAAAAATTTAAAAATAAATATTCTTATTTCCTTTTTTCTAATTCCTAATTTGTTAGTATAACATGGAAAATGACAACAGCCTTTATCTTTTCAAGTCCAAGAATCCCAATATTCGCACATGTGGGTGGAGGGCCATATCATGTTTTTTTAAATTTCAAATAGTGAATATAATCTAACATTAAATATGTTAGGTGCTACTCGTAAATTCCTATTTATATTTCACAGATAAAATATATACAGTTTTAAAAATATTATTATCACATTACATTTCTTTTACTTAACAATTTTATCAATTACTCCGTATTATTTACATATCTTTTGTTTTACATGAATAACAGAAGAGTGTAAAAGAATTTCACCACATTATTCTTAACTTTTTAGAAGTTGACCATTAATCATGGACTATTAATTTGAGACGGAAAGAATATATGGTTTCATTTAACGTAAACATAAAAAGGGAAGGTTTTTCATTTTAGGGGGTTATGAATGGTTGAAAATCTTTATTCTAATCCTAATTGATTATTTCGTGACTATTTATACATTTTCTTAGACGCTCAAAATATGCGATTTGATCAATCCTAAATTAGATGCTAAGATCTAATTTAGGAATTGAGTGTAATGAGGGGTGGATGGTGGTGTAGATAATGTTTTTGGGACCTTATGATCGTCTTTCACTTAGATTCAAGTGATCAATCACCATGTCCCGGTCTTATTTGCATTACCCTGGCTCAATTATGATTGATACTTGGGCGTAGTCACAAGTGAATCACACGAACCAGAGCAATTGCACAGAATCAACAACCTAAAATGAGAGGTCAAGCTCCCTATTTATAGGTTTGAAATATCTGCGGAATCAATGTTCACGCAGTAGTAGCAGATCCGCAATGTTTATGCGGGACATCTTCGCAATCTCAAATTATGCACAGAACCACAATGTCATGGCGCGATGCGCATTTGCTTATTTATCTTTGCGATTCTATTTGCACTTATATTTGAATTGCCTTTTGCACTTAAAATATACATATATATGCCTATGTATATGATCACTATTGATTGATGAGATTTGAATATTTGACATATTGTAAGGATACCAGGATCTAACCACTATGTTATCTTGTTATGATGTATTTTTGTAAAATTTTAAAAGGTATATTTTATATGAAACAAGCAAATACTATATGATGTTCTCAAAAGAAATACTAACAATACGTCAATACTATATATCTTTACGTTGATTGCAAGTTACATATATATGTATTTTAAACATTTCGAGGCCGGTTTTTTATTTAATGATGGATTTACTTTGTTTGTAGTAATTTTTAGGTGTTAGTCAACAATTTTTGAAAGTGAAGTTCTTTATAGTAGAAAGCTAGAAAACATACAGAATATAATGCATCGGGCAGCTTTTAGAGCTTGACAGTGATTGAACCTGTAAAACCCACAGGAGACTTGTTTCTAAATATTGCCGCCCATACTTCATGTCTAATATTATGATTTGTTCTTCTTCGTCAAATTGTTATCGACAATATTTATCCAGACGCGTTTTCTTATAATGGATGTATATATATATATATATATATATATATATATATATATATATATATATATATTATAAAATAATAATAATTTAGTCTCCAAAAAGAAAAGAAAAAGGGGTAAAAAAGAAAAGAAAAAATATGTTTAATTTATTCATTATTCGTATGCAAATATGCATGTAGTCGACATCAAATTGCGAACTCTGTTTTCAATTATCAATGTCAGTTTTTTTTTTTTTTTTTTTTTTTTTTTTTTTTGGCTAAAAATAACGATAGTAATATAATGAATGAATAATGATAATGATGAGGTATGTTGTGACGTTACGGTCACAAAAATAACAAATCAGCGAGAAAAAAGCATAACAAAGTGCTGGCCAAGGACATAATCACAAATGTGTGCATTACCTAGGGGATATACTGATGAGGTATGTTGTGACGTTGACGTTCACTAAAAAAAATAATCAACGAGAAAAAAACATAACAAAGTAAGTTCCAAGGACATAACTTAATCAATGTGTAAACGAACCGAGATAAGCCCGAGCTTGGCTAGGCTCGAGCTCAGGTCGTTTAAATTTTATAAAACTCGATATCGAGCACGGCTTAGTTCGAACATTATATTTTGGGCTCGACTAATTTACAACCCTATTATAAACAATTGCACCTACATAAACAAACACATTAGATAAGAGTAATGGTCGCATTGCGCGACATTCAAAAGTTGTATTAAATGCAGTGCCAGATTTAATTCATTGGCGATGGTAGCATGGGCCAGATATTGAGGCTTGCAAGGTGTGCAATCGCACAAGACCCAATATTAAGAATGGCCAAAAAATATAGCCCACCATTACTAACTAGATCCATTTGATTTGATATTACATTATATAAAAGTCTTATTTTGATTGATGCTAGTACTTGTGACGTTTTTTAGTATTATTGAACTTATTATTATTATATATGAAAAACTTGCGTATACAAATGACTCATTTTTATTTATTGAACAAGGTTTATAAAAATGACATGACGACCCTGACTACTAGTGAAATACGATATCTGGTGGATAATGTTTAGAGCTTTTAACTTTTTTTTTTTTGAACGGCCGAAAATTTATTAAAAAAGCTAGCGAGACGCTAGAAAATTACAAAGACATTAACGGAAATTGTAACCAAACGTTCCAATTTAGATTGGCTTTCTTATAACGAGATGAAAGCCAATCAAAAGAATACAATACAATCGTATCAATAACATGACTTTTCTTAAAACTGCCGGGATTGAAAATGAGCCCATTCCGAAAACGCCATAGAGTCCAAAGAGATGCATAACACACCACTTCCGTAATAAGAACTTTAGCCGCATTCTGAGACGATAACATCACCCATTGCCACATATCTTCAAAACATTGCCATTTTGGAAGATTTACATCAAGCCATCTAGCGATAAAGGACCACACTTGCTCAGCTACATCACAACTGAAAAAAACATGATTGATGTCCTCGACTTGAATTCTGCATGAATAACAAAGAAGACTTGATGTATCGATGCCACGATCAAGCAGATTACACATATCCGGGAGACGATCAAGCCGGAGGCGCCAAAGAAAGAAATTGACTTTAGGCGGAACCACCTTGCACCAATGAGTAGGCCAGGCTCCCATGTTATCTGTGTCTAGCAATTTGCGAATTGCGGAGACAGAAAAGTTGCCATTTGAAGACAACGAACAGGTCCAGGTGTCCGGAGCCTCAGAAAGATGAAACTGTCCGATTAAAGCTTGAAGGTCCGTGAGTTGCTGATATTCAGCCCCTGATCGAATGGGGCGACGCCAATACCAAACCAAACTGCCATTAAACAACCTCTCCGAAACCATGCAATTCTTAACAGATTCAAGGGCATATAACCGTGGAAAACAGTCCCGTAAAATGGTACCATTTAACCAACAAGCTGTCCAAAAGGGAGTGCTAGACCCAATTCCAACCTTAATGGCTAAAGAAGAATAAACAGAAGGTTTTATCAAATGAAGCTTAACAAAGAAACGATTAATATTAGCCCACGTACCCGAAACCGAAGCCTTAATGACGGGATTGAAACCGTCCGGTTGATCACCATGAATTGCTTGAAGAGTCTTGACCCATGGCCATTCTTTGCAAGAAACATACCGCCACCTCTATTTGTACAAAAGAGCATTATTAAGTGACTCGAGCCGAACCACACCAAGACCACCTTTCTCTTTAGATTTGCATAAGTCATCCCACTTGACCCAATGAATTTTCCGATCATCTTGAGAGCCACCCCAAAGGAAGTTAGCCCGGATGGATTCAAGGGTTTTAAGAACCCCTTTTGGTGCTTTAAACAACGAAAAGAAGTAAGTACCAAGAGCTCCAAGAACTGACTTGACTAAAGTAAGACGGCCACCATAAGAAAGAAGCTTAATTTTCCACTTGCCAAGACGAGTTTTAACCTTGTCAAAGATGGGATCCCAAGAAGAGATGAGATTCATATTAGCACCTACTGGAATGCCAAGATAAGTAAAGGGAAGATCTGTAACATCCCGCCTTTTTCCGTTTACTTTTCCGTTTAACTATTTTAAACTCCGTTATATGTTTTTAACATCTCCCGTTAATACGCGTTTTAAATTATCATGTCTAGGTAATTTAACGCACCCGCAACCGAACTCGAGGGACTAGTTCCGCCACAAAGCCAAAGAGGTGACTAGCTTTTGACTAGTCAACCCCCTTATCCTCCCCATTTTCATTTTCTTTCTTCTTTTCTTTTCATACTTCTCCATTTTTCTCAAATTCTCCAAAAAGCAAATCATCATCTAAAATCATTCAAGAAGGATTCATTCCAAACCGTTTACATATTTGAACTCCTCGTGATCTCCTCTTCGATTCCATACCAACCTCATCAAATTTGGGTAACTTTCTAAAATCACTAATCTTTGTGTTCTTGAGATTTTTAAGTTATAAGTTTGTTAATTAGTGTCTATGGCTCAAGTTTAGTTTGTTTATGTGATTTGTATGCTTGATTTCGATATTTTGAAGTAACTAGTTCATATGGAAAGTTAACATGTTTAATCTTGAATTTTAAGTGTTCATATGTTGTTAGATGCTAAGACTTCATGTTTTAATCTTGTTCCTAGTGTTACTAGCTTCATTATGATGTAAAGATTGACCAAGGAAACCCCTTAAACTTGATTATGAAATTTGGTGATTTTTGGTTGGGGTTTCATGAACTAAGAATGAATCTTTGATGCATTAAATGACATGAATGTTAATTGTAAGTGTTAGGTTGTGTTGTATGCTTAATTACCTACGAAACGGCATATCGTTCATGTAATTTGGTTACCGAATCATTAAATTTCAATATTGACTTGAATGCATTGATTATGGAACATTAAATGCGATTTTTGGTTGTTATAAGTGCAAGTTTGATTGATGATATGTGTTTAGTTGCTTTCCTCGTCAAATTACCTTTCCAACGATGTATGATAGGCGTTATAAGTGTTTGCGGGTCAAGAATTGTGTTAGAATTGGTTTTGGTTCGTGCATAATTAAAAAGCAGAAAAATAGCTGAAGCAGCAGGGTGGCGCGGCGCGCCATACCCCCCGCGCGGCGCGCCGATTGGGTCTGTCCAATTTGGTCAATTTTCGAATAATGTTTGGCATGCTACGCACCTCCGATTAACATGTAACTTGGCCAACATGCTCATATATGATTTCTAAGATTAGAAAAATAGTTCGGAACCCGACCCGAACGTGTTGACTTTCGTTGACTTTGACCGACCAAAGTTTGACTTTTTGTCAAACTTAACCAAATGATTATGCAACCTTCCTAACTTATTTATATACTTGTATCTTGCATGAAACTTGGCAATTTGATTTCACATGCTAAATAATCGAGTCGTAACGAGCCATAGGACTAATTGAACATCTTTGACCTATCGTGTTTACCGTTATTGATACAACCTATTGTTTAGGTCAAGACTAGCATTGTTCTTTGCACACGTTTACTTGTTGAAGTACTTTACTACTCTTGCACTCAAGGTGAGATCATAGTCCCACTTTTACTCTTTTTGAACTTATATTTGGGATGAGAAAACATAAACGATTCTTTTGAACTAAGTGAACACAAGTACAGGAAAACAAACATTCTACATACGAGTTTAGAACAAAATCCTCAATTCGATTATCATTAGTTACACTTGCCGGGTGTAAGCGAGAACTTATGTTGTATGGATCCATATGGGTTTGACAAACCCTCATTCAAACGGTTCGCTACCGTTTACGAATGAAATATATTTTCGAGAAACAGTGTATGTTCTAGCACTAAGTGATGGGGTTCAATGGAAGGAAACGTTAAGCATTGATAATTGGGTGCTCGTGAAACAAACTTTTGGAATGTATTACTATTATTTCATTGATGCAAATCTTGTGGTTCACTTGTACTTATTTACTTAAACCTATGATTTCACCAACGTTTTCGTTGACAGATTTCTATGTTTTTCTCAGGTCCTTGAACGATACATGATACATGCTTCCGCTCATTATTTTGATACTTGCATTGGATGTCGAGTATACATGCATACATGGAGCGTCTTTTGGATACTTTTAAATTGTGTCGCATAAGTTTCAATTGTACTTAAACTTGGTATCGTAACTTGTGGTGGAACTATTCTTGTAAAACTTGAACAACCTTTACATTTGAAATGAATGCGACATATCTTTTGGTCAACGTTGTTTTAAAGACTTATGACCACGTAACGGGACCTAAGTAGACGGCGCCGTCAATGACGATTTGGTCGGGTCGCTACAGATGGTATCAGAGCTGGTTTAACCTTAGCCGTAAAGGTAGTCACGCGCGCCGGCTGTCAGGCCGGGCACCCATACGGACTATGCTTTTTGGCGGGTTAATCGTAGAGGGGGTTCTCACAGTGTTACCTGTGACGAAGCATTGGCTCTTACCCCTTGCGATCCCTTGGAATTTGAGGGTTGGCAGTTTGGCAGAAATGCGGGCCGTAAAATCAGTGTCTGAGGTACACTCAGTGGTCACCAAGCGGTTAGCTGGAAAGGCACTGGGTGGGTTTCTACCCCATCTGTCGCTACAGATGGTATCAGAGCGTTGGTTGTAGGGATTTAGAGTTCATTAGTGTCAACCCCGAGTCATAGGGTACATTGGTGAGTCTAGACTACAACCGGCATATAGACTTGAAGTAGGAATTACTTGACTACTTGTGCATTTATACTCGAACGTTTCTACTCATATCTACTCTTAGTTCATCTTAATCTCACGTTGTTTAATTTGATTGACACGCCACCTTGACTATATGAAATGATGTCGAATGCACATATGAATTAGGGTAATATAATTTCCGGGATTATATTACGGTGACTCGTATGAACGTTCCGACATTATGACATAAAGAATTTAAGGCGAGTCGAGAGAAAAAAAAAAAAAAAAAAAAAAAAAAAAAAAACTTCTCTTTATCTTTATTCTATATCACGGTTAGTATTATTGAGAATACTAATCAATGATATTCTTGTGTCTTGAAGGAACAATGGCTCCTCGTCGTGTACGCCGCAATGAAACTCCCGAACAAGCTCTCGAACGGATGATAGCTACCGCCGTAGATGCGGCCATGGCCGGTCACTCATCCAACAACAATAATAATAACAACCACAACAACAACAACAACAACAACAACAACAACAATGGAGCCGGAAACTCAAACGAGGGATGCTCCTATAAAGCTTTCATGGGGTGCAAACCTCACACTTTTGATGGAACCGGGGGACCGGTCGTGCTCACCCGATGGTTTGAGCAAACGGAAGCCGTCTTTAGCATAAGCGGTTGTCGGGACCAAGACAAGGTCAAATACTCCACTCACACTTTCTCCGGAATTGCTCTAACATGGTGGAACACCTATGTTCAATCGGTGGGTACCGATGAAGCTCATGCCCTCTCTTGGGCCGATCTAAAGGAAAAGATGATTGTTGAATATTTTCCGCGCGAAGAAACCCGAAAGCTTGAGGAAGAACTAAGAGCTTTGAAAGCGGTCGGAAACGACCTTAAAGCTTATAATCAACGCTTCGCCGAACTATCCTTGATGTGTCCTAATCTTGTTAACCCCGAATCTCAAAGGATTGAGCTCTACATGCTCGGTCTTCCAAAAAGCATCAAACAAGGGGTGATGTCATCCAAACCCACTACTCATCAAGCCGCTATGAACATGGCTCGCCAACTAATCGAAACGGTTGACGAAATCGTAGTTCTGGCACCTAAAGCCGAGGATAAATCGAGCGGCAACAAAAGAAAGTGGGAACCCTCCCAATCAAGCAACAACAACTTTGCTAAGAAGCCTTACACCTCCGACGGCAAGAAAGGTTATGCCGGGAACCTACCTCTTTGCAACAAATGCAACAAACATCACTTTGGCGAATGTAGTAAGATAATTTGCCACCGGTGCCAAGGAGTTGGTCATAAGGCCAACGATTGTAAAAGTGCCACTCCCGCCGCTCGAAAGTGGCCCAATGCACCAAAGACGGGCACTTGTTACGAATGTGGCCAAACGGGTCATTATAGAAATGCATGCCCGAAAAGGAAAGATAACACCAATACGCGCGGCCGAGCTTTCAACATCAACACCGAGGAAGCCCGGGATGACACTGAACTAGTCACGGGTACGTTTCTTCTCAACAATTCTTATGTCTCTTGCTTATTCGACTCGGGTGCCGATAAATGCTTTGTATCCAAGACTTTGACTCATTCTTTTAGCACTCCACCTCTTCCATTAGATACCACTTATACCATTGAAGTAGCTAACGGAAAACTATTAAGTGCCGACACATATTACCGGGGGTGTACGTTAAACATTTTGGGTAAGGAATTTGAAATTGACTTGATACCCATGGAACTAGGAAGCTTTGATGTAATAATCGGTATGAATTGGTTAGTCAAAACGAAATCTCACATTCTTTGTGATCTTAACGCAATCCGAATTCCTATCGAGAATGGTGAACCTTTGATTGTTTATGGCGATAAGAGTTGCACCAGACTCAACCTCGTTTCGTGCCTTAAAGTTAGAAAACTACTCCGTAAGGGTTGTTTTGCGATCCTTGCCCACGTTAAGAAAGTCGAGTCCGATGAGAAGCACATCGATGATGTGCCAATTGTTAGTGACTATTCCGATGTATTTCCCGATGAATTGCCGGGTCTTCCGCCTCATCGACCGGTTGAATTCCAAATCGATCTTATTCCGGGAGCCGCACCCGTAGCGCGTGCACCATATAGACTCGCTCCATCTGAAATGCAAGAATTGCAAAGTCAAATCCAAGAACTACTTGATCGTGGTTTTATCCAACCTAGCCATTCACCTTGGGGCGCTCCGATTTTGTTTGTTAAAAAGAAAGACGGATCCCTACGAATGTGCATTGATTATCGCGAACTAAATAAATTGACGGTTAAGAACCGATATCCTCTTCCTCGCATCGATGACCTCTTTGATCAACTACAAGGGTCTTGTGTATATTCGAAAATCGATCTCCGCTCGGGTTATCACCAATTGAGGGTTAAGGGGGAAGATGTCTCCAAAACCGCTTTCCGAACTCGTTATGGTAGTTATGAATTCCTTGTCATGCCATTTGGTCTCACTAACGCACCGGCGGTATTCATGGATCTTATGAACCGCGTGTGCAAACCGTATCTCGATAAATTCGTTATTGTGTTCATCGATGACATATTGATCTATTCTAAAAATGAAGAAGAGCACGAACAACATCTCCGACTTGTGCTTGAACTTTTAAGACAAGAACAACTCTATGCCAAATTCTCCAAGTGTGAATTTTGGTTAAAGGAGGTTCAATTTCTTGGTCATGTTGTAAGTGACCAAGGTATTAAAGTCGATCCATCGAAAATCGAAGCCATTAGCAAATGGGAGACTCCTACTACTCCTACTCACATTCGTCAATTTTTGGGTCTCGCCGGGTACTATCGTAGATTCATCGAAAATTTCTCTTTGGTTGCACGTCCTCTAACCGCCTTGACTCACAAGGGAAAGAAATTCATTTGGGCGACCGAACATGAATCCGCATTCCAAATCTTGAAAACGAAGCTAACCACCGCTCCTATCTTGTCACTTCCCGAAGGCAATGATGACTTTGTTGTATATTGCGATGCCTCAAAACATGGTTTTGGGTGTGTATTGATGCAACGAACGAAAGTCATTGCTTATGCTTCTCGACAACTTAAAATTCATGAACGAAACTATACGACACATGATCTCGAACTCGGAGCCGTTGTCTTTGCACTTAAAATGTGGAGACACTATCTTTATGGAACCAAGAGTACTATCTTTACCGACCACAAAAGTCTCCAACACATTTTCGATCAAAAGCAACTAAACATGAGACAACGACGGTGGATTGAAACTTTGAACGATTACGATTGCGAGCTTCGTTACCATCCCGGGAAGGCAAATGTAGTAGCCGATGCCTTAAGTCGAAAAGAAAGAGTGGTGCCTCTCCGTGTCCGAGCTTTAAACATCACCATTCACACCAACCTTAATAGCCAAATTCGGGTAGCCCAAGATGAGGCTCTTAAGGATGAAAACATTTCTCTCGAACACTTGAACGTCCTCACCTCTCGATTCGAAGTTAAAGAAACCGGACTCCGATATTTCGCCGGAAGAATTTGGGTGCCTAGTTATGGGGACCTACGAAGCCTTATTTTAGATGAAGCCCATAAGTCACGATACTCGATTCACCCCGGTGCCAATAAGATGTACCACGACCTTAAACAACTATATTGGTGGCCGAACATCAAAAGGGACGTAGCTACTTATGTTTCCAAGTGTTTGACATGTTCCAAGGTCAAAGCCGAACACCAAAGACCGTCCGGACTACTTCAACAACCCGAAATCCCGCAATGGAAGTGGGAAAGGATAACGATGGATTTTATCACAAAACTACCAAAAACGACGGGCGGTTATGATACCATTTGGGTTATTGTTGACCGTCTCACCAAATCCGCACACTTCCTTGCCATGAAAGAAACGGACAAAATGGAGAAACTTGCACAACTTTACATTAAGGAGATCGTAGCCCGACACGGTGTACCTTTATCGATTATCTCCGACCGAGATGGCCGTTTCGTTTCTAGATTTTGGCGTACATTGCAAGAAGCGTTGGGAACGCGTTTAGACATGAGCACCGCATATCATCCTCAAACCGATGGACAAAGCGAACGTACAATTCAAACCTTAGAGGACATGTTACGAGCTTGCGTGGTTGACTTCGGAAAAGCTTGGGACAAGCACTTACCTCTCGCCGAGTTCTCTTACAACAATAGTTATCACGCGAGTATTAAAGCCGCACCTTTTGAAGCGCTATATGGCCGCAAATGTCGTTCACCTCTTTGTTGGGCCGAGGTAGGCGACGTGCAAATCACCGGACCCGAACTCATTCACGAAACCACCGAGAAAATCGTTCAAATCCGAGATAGGCTTAGGACGGCCCGAAGTCGTCAAAAGAGCTATACCGATAAACGACGCAACGATCTTGAATTTCAAGTCGGTGACCGAGTAATGTTAAAAGTCGCACCTTGGAAGGGTGTAATCCGTTTTGGGAAACGCGGGAAGCTAAATCCGCGGTATATTGGTCCTTTCGAAATCTTGGAGCGTATTGGAACCGTTGCTTATCGTTTGGATCTTCCGCCTCAATTGAGCTCCGTTCATCCTACCTTCCATGTATCTAACTTGAAGAAGTGTCTTGCCGAGCCCGATATCGTCGTCCCACTCGAGGAACTCACTATTAATGACAAACTCCATTTTGTGGAGGAACCGGTTGAAATTGTGGACACCTCCGTCAAGACATTGAAACAAAGCCGAATCCCGATTGTCAAGGTTCGTTGGAATGCCAAAAGAGGACCCGAGTTTACTTGGGAAAGAGAAGATCAAATGCGAAAGAAATACCCTCATCTATTTCCGGTTCCGGAATCGTCTGACTCCGAGGAAGAAACAACGATTACTACGCCTTCTTAAATTTCGGGACGAAATTTCTTTTAAGGAGTAGGTAATGTAACATCCCGCCTTTTTCCGTTTACTTTTCCGTTTAACTATTTTAAACTCCGTTATATGTTTTTAACATCTCCCGTTAATACGCGTTTTAAATTATCATGTCTAGGTAATTTAACGCACCCGCAACCGAACTCGAGGGACTAGTTCCGCCACAAAGCCAAAGAGGTGACTAGCTTTTGACTAGTCAACCCCCTTATCCTCCCCATTTTCATTTTCTTTCTTCTTTTCTTTTCATACTTCTCCATTTTTCTCAAATTCTCCAAAAAGCAAATCATCATCTAAAATCATTCAAGAAGGATTCATTCCAAACCGTTTACATATTTGAACTCCTCGTGATCTCCTCTTCGATTCCATACCAACCTCATCAAATTTGGGTAACTTTCTAAAATCACTAATCTTTGTGTTCTTGAGATTTTTAAGTTATAAGTTTGTTAATTAGTGTCTATGGCTCAAGTTTAGTTTGTTTATGTGATTTGTATGCTTGATTTCGATATTTTGAAGTAACTAGTTCATATGGAAAGTTAACATGTTTAATCTTGAATTTTAAGTGTTCATATGTTGTTAGATGCTAAGACTTCATGTTTTAATCTTGTTCCTAGTGTTACTAGCTTCATTATGATGTAAAGATTGACCAAGGAAACCCCTTAAACTTGATTATGAAATTTGGTGATTTTTGGTTGGGGTTTCATGAACTAAGAATGAATCTTTGATGCATTAAATGACATGAATGTTAATTGTAAGTGTTAGGTTGTGTTGTATGCTTAATTACCTACGAAACGGCATATCGTTCATGTAATTTGGTTACCGAATCATTAAATTTCAATATTGACTTGAATGCATTGATTATGGAACATTAAATGCGATTTTTGGTTGTTATAAGTGCAAGTTTGATTGATGATATGTGTTTAGTTGCTTTCCTCGTCAAATTACCTTTCCAACGATGTATGATAGGCGTTATAAGTGTTTGCGGGTCAAGAATTGTGTTAGAATTGGTTTTGGTTCGTGCATAATTAAAAAGCAGAAAAATAGCTGAAGCAGCAGGGTGGCGCGGCGCGCCATACCCCCCGCGCGGCGCGCCGATTGGGTCTGTCCAATTTGGTCAATTTTCGAATAATGTTTGGCATGCTACGCACCTCCGATTAACATGTAACTTGGCCAACATGCTCATATATGATTTCTAAGATTAGAAAAATAGTTCGGAACCCGACCCGAACGTGTTGACTTTCGTTGACTTTGACCGACCAAAGTTTGACTTTTTGTCAAACTTAACCAAATGATTATGCAACCTTCCTAACTTATTTATATACTTGTATCTTGCATGAAACTTGGCAATTTGATTTCACATGCTAAATAATCGAGTCGTAACGAGCCATAGGACTAATTGAACATCTTTGACCTATCGTGTTTACCGTTATTGATACAACCTATTGTTTAGGTCAAGACTAGCATTGTTCTTTGCACACGTTTACTTGTTGAAGTACTTTACTACTCTTGCACTCAAGGTGAGATCATAGTCCCACTTTTACTCTTTTTGAACTTATATTTGGGATGAGAAAACATAAACGATTCTTTTGAACTAAGTGAACACAAGTACAGGAAAACAAACATTCTACATACGAGTTTAGAACAAAATCCTCAATTCGATTATCATTAGTTACACTTGCCGGGTGTAAGCGAGAACTTATGTTGTATGGATCCATATGGGTTTGACAAACCCTCATTCAAACGGTTCGCTACCGTTTACGAATGAAATATATTTTCGAGAAACAGTGTATGTTCTAGCACTAAGTGATGGGGTTCAATGGAAGGAAACGTTAAGCATTGATAATTGGGTGCTCGTGAAACAAACTTTTGGAATGTATTACTATTATTTCATTGATGCAAATCTTGTGGTTCACTTGTACTTATTTACTTAAACCTATGATTTCACCAACGTTTTCGTTGACAGATTTCTATGTTTTTCTCAGGTCCTTGAACGATACATGATACATGCTTCCGCTCATTATTTTGATACTTGCATTGGATGTCGAGTATACATGCATACATGGAGCGTCTTTTGGATACTTTTAAATTGTGTCGCATAAGTTTCAATTGTACTTAAACTTGGTATCGTAACTTGTGGTGGAACTATTCTTGTAAAACTTGAACAACCTTTACATTTGAAATGAATGCGACATATCTTTTGGTCAACGTTGTTTTAAAGACTTATGACCACGTAACGGGACCTAAGTAGACGGCGCCGTCAATGACGATTTGGTCGGGTCGCTACAAGATCCGCAACTCTACACCCTAACTCCGCCGCCATCCTGCTCACTTCCGAATTTGGAATACCAAGACCAATAAGGTTCGACTTATGAATATTGAGTTGCAAGCCAGAAACCAAGAAAAAACAACCCAAAATATAAATGAGGTTCCGAATATTCACATCATTCCATTCTCCAATAAACAATGCATCATCCGCAAAGAAACAATGAGAGATATGAACCGAGGCATCCACATTCCCAATCGTGAGGCCTTTGAAGTGATTATTATCAATGGCATCCAAAATAGCACCATGTAACCCTTCCATACAAATGATGAAAAGAAAGGGAGATAGAGGATCACCTTGACGAAGGCCTCTATCGATTTTGAATTCCTCCGAAGGGCTCCCATTAACTAAGACCGAGGCAAAAGAGGACATAAGGCATCCTTTGATCCACCATATCCATCTACGCCTGAAGCCTAAGAATTCAAGCATCGAAAGTAAGAAATCCCAACTGATAGAATCAAAGGCCTTTTCAAAATCCACCTTGAGAAGCATAGCCTTCTTCTTCTTTCTTTTGCACCAATTCACTAGTTCGTTGATAATTAAAGGCCCGTCAAGAATTTGACGAACTTTGATAAAAGCCGATTGCTCTTTGCTAATGACACAATCAATGACCTTAGATAACCGTATGGCAAGCAATTTGGAGAGAATTTTATATTGAATGCCAATTAAGCTTATCGGTCTATAATCCTTAACCACAAGAGGATTATCCACCTTCGGAACCAAAGTAAAAAAAGAGGAATTACATCCTCTAGGGATAAAACCTGAAGAATGAAAGTTCTGAACAAATGCAAAGACATCGGATTTAACCAAATCCCAAAAGTGCTTGATGAAACGAAAAGAGAACCCGTCAGGTCCAGGAGCTTTATCATCACCACACTCCCAAATAGCCATTTTAATCTCAGCTTCTGAGAAGGGGGCTTCCAAACAATCGGCTTGAGCAACAGTCAACTTTTTGAAATGAGAGCTAGGATTATTAATGCGAACCGAAGGTACACGCCTAAACTTCTCTTTAAAAAAATCCAGGAAAATGCGTTTGACTTGCGGAGGTGAAGAAACCCATTCACCATTCGAATTCACCCCCGTAACCGCAAGCTTTCTGCGTTTCTTTTTGATAGCCGAGTGAAAAAATGATGAGTTTTCGTCCCCGAATCTGGCCCATAATTTACGGTTTTTTTGGGCAACGTCCAAAGTTTCCACCTTCTCAATAGAAGTTAACTCCTTGATAGCATTTAACCTGCGAGAAGATAGAGTAATGTTATCCCCACCATTAGCAATCTCCTCATCAATCTCCTCAATACGCACCATAATATTTCTTTTTTCGATGCCTTGATGCTGCCTCATGGTAGCCTGCCATTTTTTCAATTCTGATTTCACAAACTTCAATTTGTCTTTAAACACCACAAAAGGGTTTTTACCCATGCACATGCTCAATAATGCAGGGTTGACCCATGCATCTTTAACCACCTTATCAAAACCACTCATATTGAACCATGAAGAGAAGAGCTTAAATGGTGAAGGGCCATAGTCCACATGATCATTAAATAAAATTATAGGACAATGGTCCGACCATAGATTAGGTAACACACGACCATTAAGATCCGGAAAAAAGTCCACTAAACCATCTGAAATCAAAAAACGATCGAGTTTAGCCCGGGAATCACACCATTTGCTATAACGAGTATAAGCTCTACCACCCAACGGGTAGTCAATCAGTCTAGAAGAGGAAATAAAATGGTTGAAATCCGCAGCAGATAGAGAGCAAAACATGGAACCATGCCTTTCGTTAGCTGATCTAACCGAATTAAAGTCACCGAACACCATATAATTTCCGGGATGCGAAGACATAAAATCAGAAATAAATGACCACAACTGCCGCTTAGCAACACGCTCTTGAGGAGCATATACGTTCAAAATATAACAAGGAGAAGAGCTACCAGAAAGATGACCATCTACAATAAGAACGTTATTAAAAGAAAGAACCCGATTTTTATGGAAACACGAAGGATCCCATATAGTAAGGAGACCACCGGACCTACCTCTAGCACTCGAAGTAGCCACATCAAAAGAAGAATTACCCCAAAACGACCGAACAATGAACAAATCTAATTGCAACATCTTCGTCTCTTGCATACCTAAAACCGAAACTTTAAAATCATTACAAAGATTCCGAATCCAAGATTGCTTTTGATTTTGTTTCACCCCTCCACCAATGTTGATAGATAATGTATTCATTAAACAGGTTTCATTGCACCCATTCTAGATAACATCGCTTTAAGATCTTCCTGGCATCCTTTCATATCGTAACCCAATGAGTTACCGATAGCAATATACCCATCAAGTTGTTCTAACAAAATCTCCTCCGCTTTCTTTGCATCCGGTGAGCCTGCTTTAATATTAGAATCAGAGGAAAACACAGGCTCCCCTGAAGAGAATTTGGGAGAGTAATACCGATATCCATTGAATCCCGGTGGAACAGGAATAGAAGACGATTGTGTACGGTCTGAATCGAGCTTGCTTGGTGAAGCATTCCTGACACTATCCACGGAGACAGCCTTGTCTTTAGTTTTCTGACCAGAATCATTACGTTTTTTAGACTTAGTCGAATAACCGTCAGATTCTGCTTTCTCATTTTTACCATCATCCTTAGCAGGGGGTATGTCCTCCGGTTCTTCAACATAAGGGGGAACAAAATAAGAGAAATCAAAAGAATCATTAACAAATTCCCCATCCTCCAGATCACCGTTACTAGAGGCATTAGAGTTGTCCTCATTAGGAACCCTGTCGTCATCAGAATGTCCATACTGAGAATCATTCACAACCTTAAGAATTTTTGGACACCAATCTTCAGCTTCTTTGATAAGTACAGTGTATTCCTTATTCTGAACCGAAACCTTAAGACGTTCAACAATCGGGTCAAGATTAGTTGTAATAATACAAACCTTACCAATACTCTTCTTATCTTCGATCTCAGCATCTTGGAATAAAACCTGACCAAAGTGGAAGGCAATTTTATTAAAAGCATCATAATGCCAAGCACGAGCTGGTAAACCAATAATTTCCACCCATATCGCCCTTTCCTTTACCGTAAAAGAATCAGAATAATCACAAATTTCCGATAAAGAATTACGGACCAATAGGTTTTTCCTGAAATTATCCCTCGAAAGCACATTGGGAAATTCAATCCAAACCCACGCTCCACCCATATATTGAATATGCAGAGACTCGAACCCCTCTTCAAACCAAATACGATGAAGAAAAGGGATTTGAGCAGGGTTAGAAGCTTTACCAAAAAGGATCAAATCAGAATTCTCAAGAATTATGAGTTCATCTTCTTCAATAGCAATCTGCTTCATGGGAACATTAGGGTTAATAGGAACCTTCGAGCCACCCACCAAGGATGCGTATGATGACCCCTGCATATTCCCATGTAAGTTAACCGGATCAACCTTAGGGTTCGATTTTGGAGCTGATACATTAGGTTTTGGGATATTGCCAAAACCCTGGCTGTTTCTACGTTTCAACGAATCTGTTCTATCAAACTTGGCTAGAGAAGCATAAATATGAAAATTGCCTACCCATGTCGACGAGATAGCCCTTTCAATATATTTCACAGATGAATTATTAAGGAAACGAACAAAGGCAAAACGGTAACCACCCTTCGAAAGTTTCTTAGCAATATAGACATCGAGAACTTTACCGTGTTTTTCGCAGAGAGAACGTAGATCCGATGTTTCAAAATGGTGAGGAAAATTGGTGATGAAAAACGTTGTAGAAACCTTTTCAGCGTTACGATGATCGGTGAAGGAAGACGATGGCATGATCAGATCTTGGGTTTTTCCGTTTAAATTCGTCAGATCCAATCTAGATCTTACGGCCCGAATTATATTTGAATAATATATTCTAGTCTAATCGTCAAATTACATATTTTTAGAGCTTTTAACTAGTGATATCATTGAATAGTGTAATATTTTTTGAGTGACACTTTTTTTTTAAAAGGCGAGTAGTTGGAAACTTGGAATCACTGACGGGGATAGATACCGCACACCTGATCATTTTCCACACACACACACACACACACACACACACATTTTCAGGCGAAAACCTGAACCGCATTACAGGGACTCGATTCTTAAACCATTCTGAGGAGCAGACGGAGCGGGCTAAATTCCTAGAATACGAGTCGGTAAAACCTCTCCGAGGCAATCCATAATCGGGTAACTACCCTGAATATTTTTAAGAGATAGACTCGAACTTGAGACCTCCCACCCACGTTCGGTACGAGTGACACTATTGTATATTGTACTTTCTAGATCTTTTAACCTTGTGTTGTACATACATTAATAGCTTAAGTAATCGTTAATCGATAAAAAGGTAAAATTCACTTAACGAATAAAAAATAAATGAAATGCCTTCTTGATCAACATCAACAAGTCAATTGCAAAAGACAAAGCCTAGTAAAGAAGGACCAGTCACGTTTTTTTATAGAGAAATTAGCTCAAATATACTTTTTCAAAATTTTCTTACATTTTACATTTTTTTTAAGTAAATTACGTGAATACATTGTTGCTTCGAACGCCAAATCATTTAACTACAGGCATACATGCTCTAATACATAAAATGGTGATGTGGCAAAAAAATGCACCGTGTTCGACCAAGATACACTATATTCGAACATAATGTTGTTCGAACATAGTTGCATATATATATATATATATATATATATATATATATATATATATATATATATATATATATATATATATATATATATATCTTTTGTATAAGTTTTTCAAACATATCAAACAAAACCTCATCGTTCCGCCCGAACAAAATAGTGTGTAAGGCTCGAATCTGCAAATTTATCCTTCGATTTCACAATATCTGAGGTAATCGATCCACTTGTTGTTGTATTCGTACAATATCTCACTCTAACACATTAGAAATTGACCCATTTGGTGCCCCAGTAGACCCAAAACGTGTTCCAAATGACGGTTAACTCCAAAACTCTCAAATTCGTGACCCATTGTTCGATCAACGTGCAACAATGACTGATGTTGAGGTAATATACAAACTTTTGATTCTCATTATTGTTTATTCTTGTTTATTGTATCAACAAATAGCGAATTAGGGTTTGTTAAAGTTTGTACGTTTTAATTACTTCTTTGTTATGCATGCTTCAGTTACTGATGTGTTAATGAATAGTTAGGGTTTAAACCCTAATGACATGTGCTAGAAAACGCCATTTGGGAATATGTTTGAGGACAAGGTTAACTGTGCATATGTAATGTTACATTTGTGTGTTAAAACATTATCTTTTTCTAAGACGTAAATTATAAACTGTTTTTAATAGTTAAATGTTCTAACTGCCTCTATTTTATACTGTGTTAGAACAATTATATTTTTGAACAATTCTAGAACAATATACTTGTTTGAAACGCCCTTTTAACCCATAATTTTTTAAAGACATACTGTGCGGCGTCCACAAGACTGTGTGGGGTGCGTTACAACATATTCTACTCGTCCCTTATTCCAGGTATAGTGTGTGGCGCCCACTTATGTGCGCGACGCGCACTACAACGTGATCTGACCTTAGCTCATCTTTAAGCTTAGTGAGCTGCCCCCACAACTCATGCTCGGTGCACACTATAGCTAACCACTTTTACCCAAATAGACCATTGATCCTTATTACAAATGACTTTCTGGATGCTTTTGAACGCAAATTTTAACAAAAGTAGAAACCATAACTATGCAAAACACAATAAGACCCAGTTTAAACATTTGCACAATAAGTTTTACGTAACCACATGCATTCCCTCGTACAGCCGGACATTGTATGATGAAGACCCAAAATATGTTTGCACCCACTTGGATACTAAGTTAGAAGTTTTACAACCACAACAAATGAGATGCCCGACATATTCAGAATTCAAAAAACATTATATGGTTCACAAAATACAACACAATGACGTTTGGCGTTCAAGTGGTGATGTCTTCACGGCGGTAAGAGTTAGATGATTCACTTACCACTACAATCCCTTCTACCACTCTTTAGTTGATTGTTTTCCTTCCTTGTGCACCTTACTACCACTTGAACCTACACCCATAACACAAATAATATAATAAGTGATAAAGTGAGTACAAACTAGCAATAACACAATTAAGATAATTTACAACACAAGTCACAATGCAACTTACACACACCCACAGTAATGGATATGTGGATTCCGTATTGACCCATTTTTACCCGAACAAAGTCGTAACATGACAATCATGGTAATTAGCCCACATATTACCAATTCCAAATAGCTAGCCCCTTGCTAGTATGATTCAACTTAATGGACTCATTATTCACTTTTTCATCATATAAATGCACTAAGTAGGTAAACAAACAAACACTTTGGGAAAACCTGCAAATTACATATTGCCTCATGCACGTGTGCAATCCAACAACATACAATCCTTTCCCCGAGGTGACACGACTAATAATGTACTCACCTTTTTGATGATGAAACGTGGAGGTTGATGATTACTTAGTTTTTCTTACCGCGACCTATACAAGCACATTCACACATACAATCGCACTAATTATTACACAATACCGAGATACCAAATTAAAGAACCCTAAAGGTTGAAGTGTGACTCATTTCAACACTTCCACCATCAACACATTTAAAATTCCCAACCCATCTCAATCTTGCCCAAAAGACCCATTTTCTAATGTTTTACCCATAAAATCTCAAGACCCAATATTTACACTCACTATAGTTATATCAATTTGTCTACTCATAAATTCAACTCAAAATACATAAACTTTCAAACTTTCAACTCCATAAATCTCAGTTTTAAACTTATGAACAATGAATAATCACTTTCACAAGCCCCTAGTTACCCATTAATCCTTTAAATCATAGGTTTACACAACACATTGCAAAATCTCAGCTTCTATAACCCAAAATGAAGATACAACACTAATACTAAACTATACAACCCCAATTCCACCATCAACCCCAAACCATAAGATTAGTTGCAAAACTAAGGTTAGGGTTCTTACCAAAACACAAAATAAAGGATGATGATGAAGGTATATAGTTGCAATACACTCTTAAGGTAGTGAACAACCACCAACAAGTCTCATGCACTCATCAAGATCCTACAATATCTTTAAATGGAGAGTTTATTCTCTCTAAAAACCCTAGATCACCCCTTATTTCTCTCTCTAAAGATCTGGAAATGTTGGTGTAAAAATGAACTAAAATGTTTCATATTTATGTTAAATCTCGTTTTTAAACAAAGTTATAAATCCAGCTGCTGCTTTCTATAATTTACAAAATAGTCCATGTACAATGAGACTGAGTGTTAACCTTAGTTTTGCAATTAATCTTATGGTTTGGGGTTGATGGTGGAATTGGGGACTTGTATAGTCTAATATTAGTGTTATATATTTTTTATTAAAAAACTGCACATTTACATTTACATATTAATAATACCAAATGGTTAAAGTAAACATTGTTAAATATTAATTTAAATTACTTAAATGATGTAAGTAATTTAGATGTGCAATATTTAGACAACATGCACGTTCATATCCGAGAATAAGTTTAACTTGGTGAATAATTTTGAGTATGTCAACTAATATAAACCACCGTGTTACTTTTGAGTGAAAAATTTGAGAGAGCAAAAATATAGGGTGGTTTATATAGTTTTCATATAATGAATTTTTCTTTTGGGAGTCTCGTGGTAATTTTTCAGATTTTGGAGTTTTTATGTATATTCTTGTGTTGTAATTTCTTTAATATTTTTTATTGGACATAATGTTGAGAACTAAGTGGGTCCATGTTTTTCAACAGCTAATATCAGAGCTATATATTTGGTGGGCGTCTCGATTATTGAAATTCGGAGAATGCTATGTGTTTGTAGCTTGTCTGAAGTTCCATATGTAAAACAAATTATATTGATCGTATAGAGTATCTTGTTGTAGTACACAATACTCATTCTTCCTTAGATACAAGTATGATGTCGAAGTTCATTTCAATGAGGTTTGGTGCACGAAAACTTGATGGAAGAATCAATTTTGACATGTGGAGGTTAATGATCTGTTGATTCAGTATAGGTTACACAAGGCTTTGAAGGGTAAACTCACCATTATTTATAACAGTGTTTCTAGAAAAACCAGTAAGTTCGATAAAGAAGAGGTATGATATGGATCTATGGAAATCGTTTGTGTCTTTCAAAGAGCGTTATTAAAAATGTTCATGGATTATCAACAGCTAAGGAGCCTTAGGATAAATAGGAGCATTTGTACCAGGGAAAGATAGCTCAAGTCGATTGTAACTTAAACAACAATTCCATATTTGGCATATGAATGGAGGTACAAGAATTTATAATCATCTACGCCTTCTTAATAGAATCATTTTAGAACTTGAGGCTGATGAAGTTCAAGTTTTGAAACTGATATTATATTTACCGTCATCACATGAGCACATGAAACATATTTCAATCTTCATTGAAGAAAGTTATGAAGTTTAAAGATGTTACTAGCAAACTCATATATGAGGAGAAAAGATTAGAAGGTAACAACATGTCTTCTTTATAAAATTTGGTACTAATGAGTAAAGATAGGAATACGAAGAAATACTCCAGGAAGAATCTGATATGCTGGAAGTGCAGGATATTTGGGCAAGTTACTGTGAATTTTCAGGTGGAGCAGATTCAAAAAAGGGCTCCAATAACGATAACGATGTCTCCATTGTTATGGAGAATAATCAATTTCTCTAAAGTTAGGTCATTCTCATGGTGTGTCCGCGCTCACCATGTAAAAGAATGTTTATTAGAGGTTCGACATGTTTTAGACATGGGCATTGGTTTGACTATAATGCAGGTTGTGTGGTAGAAAATGACGTTGATGACTAATGAACTTTCGGGTGAGCCAAATAGACCATAAAGTTTCATGAAGTTTGAAACATGTGATGAGATGATCTTCTTAGAATGAGTTATTCTAAATGATGATACTCTTTATGGTGGAGTATCATAAATCATTCATAATTTTGTTTGTCTATCTTGACAATGATTGACAGATTAGTCAATGTTTAATGTGGAAGCACTCTTATCTTTCAGGTGAAGGTAGAGATAATATTGGCGGCTGCAGTCAAGGAAAAATCTAAATTAGAGATAATAAGATTTAGGAAATTTGAATAGTAAGAGGATTTGTTAAATATTAATTTAAATTACCCAAATGATGTAAGTATTCTAGATGTGTTCACCTCGGAGAACATGTTCACATTTGAGAAAAAATTCAACTTGGAGAACAAGTTCAACTCGATGAACAAGTTTAACTTGGTAAACAAATAAGAGTATGCTATAAATAGGAGCCATTTTGTTATTTTTTTAGTGTGGAAAAATTGAGAGAAAAGTGAGAACGATATTGAGACGAAAAGTAGAGCGTAGTTTATGTAGCCTACGTGATTGTAACAATTTGTCAATAGTGCATTTCTCTCTTCGGGGTCCCGCGGTTTTTTCCCTCTAGTTTGGGTTTCAACTTGTACTCTTCTGTCATTATTTCTTTACCATTTTTCATTGGACTAGGTGTTAGGTGTTGAGTATTGAAGATTTAAACGAAGCAGCAAATAAACATCCTGGAATGAGCACTTCGCGGTCGCGAGGTATTTTATCCCGGCCGCGAGATTCGGTCAGCTTGGCTAGCAAGTCGAAAGATTTAGTTTCCTTTTACCGATTTGTCTATAAATACAACCATATTGTAACTTGTAAATGTGTGCACGAAATTATACAGTGAAAATATTTGGTTTGCGCCCGTGGAATAAATCTTCTCCGTGTTTTAGAGTTGGGATATAACCACGTTAAATCCCGTGCAGTTTATTTATCGTTATGTTTTTATTCGTTTGTCGTTCGTGGATTAGTGATTATGGATCAATCACTTATCCTGTTAGGGCCTTCTGAATTCCTAACAAGTGGTATCAGAGCCATGTTTTGAGTTTGGGAGCGATGGCGAATTGGAAGCAGGAAAACAATGGTGCTGATCAGGGCGCACTCGCGACCGCGAGACAAGAGGTCACGATCACGAGATTTATTCCGACCAGAATTATTTTTAATCAAATGAAGGGCTTGGGATTTTTATTGCAACATGTATCGAGACCAGGTGACTTAGTTGTTCGCGGTAATCTTGTGGTATGTCTATGTATCCATGAAGATTAATCACACCAAGGTTAGTCTGATCTTGGCTTTTATGATGCAATTAGTCGACGAATTGTATTATGATAGTAATGGTTCGCGAAGTGTCATGACCCGAAAAATTTCGACTAATTTTTAAACCAAACTCTCGATACGATTTAATATTTTTGACACGATAAGAAAAGTCTGTTAGGTTGAGTCTCAAAATTTTTGAACTGTTTCATATATTCAATTGACCTTCGACCATTCCCGACGATTCACGAACCATTAATTTTAAATAAAAGTGTATACATATAAATATAAATATGTGTATACATACTAATTTAAAATAATAATATACGATATAATTAAATTGTTATAAAAAATAAAATATATATATATATATATATATATATATATATATATATATATATATATATATATATATATATATATATATATAGACTATATTAAATATAATTATTTAGTGATTGTAATACTCGTTGGACGTTTCGATTAATATTTAGGGAAGGTTAATTTGAACTTATGTGATTTTAAAATAAACGGTGATCCGAAAATGAATTCTATAAATTTTAGGCTTACTAAAAATTTATTTAGGATCTAGTTATTAAATTTTAACACTTTTTATATTTTACCCAGAATTGAGCGGGACAGTTGATGTAATTTTTAATTAATAAATTAATGATCGAATTTTATACCATAATGACTAAAATAAATAAAGGAATTTAATTTAAAATTTTGGGATTTTTCTGAGAACTTTTAGTCCGCCACTGATCCATCAACGAAGTACGATATTGCAGTCCGTGAAAATTGTCGGTACAATATAACAAACCAACGGCTGCTATACTGTGCTTAATTTGGATATGTGTACTACCTTTCTTTGTTAGAATCATTGATATATTATTATATTTATTATTATATTATATACTATATATTATTCTATAACTACATCTATATTATACATACACTCATTCAGTGAATGAGGGAAGGAGCACATACACCCACCAACTTATTACCCCGATCCATATCCTGCTTCCGTTTCACTTATTCGAACACCATGATCATCTCATTATTGCAGTCCAAGGGTTCAAGAACTACCATGAGCAACCACCCTCATCCCCACTTTGATTGATCTCATTCAATCAACTCTTTCTTCTTCAACTAACCATCGAGCTACAACCACCACAAGTCACCTTCCACCACCCATCGTAACCGCCAACCTTCATCACCTTAAACCACCCACCATCATCACCTTGGCTCATTTTAACGTTTGGCGGCTGGGACACTGTAGATGTCCACATGATATATTTATTTAATGCAGAGTATTTAATATTACCCAAAAGTTACCCAAATTACTTATATGATGATTTACGTACATAACCTTCTGATCATATTCATCTCTAATTCTTTTCATTGCTCATCACCATCTTCAATCATTGATATCTATGTCTATTTCGGTTTGAGCTAAAATTGTTTGTTGTTCAAAAACCTAAAGTGAATAAAACCACCACCTTCGACTTTTATTTCGGGTTCATGTCGTGAACAAACCCACACCCTATCGTCACCTTTCTTCGGCGACTTACCACCACAACAGTAATCACCATCAATTCGTTTCTCTTTCGATAACTCTTTCCTTCTCTTCCTTGTTAAACCTGTTTAAACCACCATCTACACATCGGACCCTATTACCTAGTAAAACCATCACCATTGTAACAATCATACGCCACCACTGCCATCTTCGACACCACCATCGGAACATAGTTGCTGCTACATTACATCCGGTTCATGCTTCTGTCACCATAACATCACCATTATAACCCCAACTGCTGTTGCTGCTCACTGATATATTTCTGTTACGGTTCGGACTGTAAACAAAGAAAACGGGATAATACCCATTTGAATTTTATTTATTTTTTTGTTTTTGTTAGCGGAATAATATAGTTGATGGGGTCATATGAAAACAAATTATTTTATTAGTCAATCGAGCTGGAAACAATGGGTACTAGGCTTGGGCCGTAATTCTTTTTTTTTTTTTGCCGAACTATTTCTTTTAATGGATTTCTAGAGTGGGCTGCCGAATTGGGCCGTAACTATTAGATAACTTGGGCTACTATGCTTCGGATTTTAATTGGGCCAAGAGAAATCAATTGTCTGTTGGGCCGAAGGACTGCTGGGCCAAAACAAAAACATGTTAAGATACTTAGTTTGGGTATTAAATTAGATAGGAAGTAACAGCGGAATGGTTTGGTGTTATGTGTGGTTAACGAGAGGTCTTGGGTTCGAGCCTGGGCGCATGCGGTTTATTTATTTTTTTGAAGCTCTTCCTATTAAGGTAGTTATTATTATTATTACTATTATTTTTATTATTATTATTATTATTAATTATTGTTATTATATGATTAATATTATTATCATTCATAATAAGTATTAGCATTAAGTAATATAAGTATTATTATTATTATTATTATTATTATTATCATTAATCATTAATATCATTATTATTATTATTAAAATAAGTATTATTAGTATTAATATCATTATTATTATCATTATTATTATCATTATTAGTAAAATTATTATAATTATAATAATTATAGTTATTATTATTACTACTATTATTATTATTATTATTATCATTTTTATTATCAAAAATATTAAAATTATGATTTTTATTATTATCATAAGTATTAGTATCAATGTATCATTATGATTAAAACCAATATTGTTATTATTATTATCATTATTATTATAAACATCATTATTTCTAAAACTATCATTATTAGCATTATTATGAAAAGTATCATTTTAGTAAAAGTATTATTTTTATTAAAAAAATTATTATCAATATTATTAAAAATAACATTTTTAGTAAAATTATCATCTTTATTACTATTAGGATTATTATTATTATTATCATTATTAGTATTATTTTTAGAGACATTATTATTATTGTTATCACTATTATTATTACTATAATTAATATTATTATCAATATTATTATTATTATTATTATTAATATTATCATTATAATCAAATACAACCTTTGTTACTATTATTGATATAAAAATATATTTATAGTAATATTACATATAAGTATGTATTAATCATATAAACATTTTTAACAAATTAGGTATTTTTTAATATATATATGTATATATATATTGATATAACTATATAAATAATAATCATTTTAAATATATACACAAATTATATATATATATATATATATATATATATATATATATATATATATATATATATATATATATATATATATATATATATATATATATATATATATATATATATAATACATAATTTAAGATATAATATATGAATCTGTTCGATTACGATTATATGTATTAATATATATATACCTGATATAGGTTCGTGAATTCGAGGCCAACTATGCATTATTCAATTTCGTCGTATGCATATTTTTACTACAAAATATCGTATCGTGAGTTCATTTGATTCCCTTTTACTCTTTACATTTTTGGGACTGAGAATACATGCGCTGTTTTATAACTGTTTTACAACTGTTTTATTTAAATGCTTTTGCAATCTATATTTTTGAACTAAGAATACATGAGATGCTTTTATAAATGTTTGACGAGATAGACACAAGCAAAACATTCCTCGAATGAATTATTATACAGACATAAGTTCTGTTGAGTATTATTGAATTAGTTGGACGTTATAATTGCCACTAATTGATGTGAATATTTCCCCTTGATTATTATAGCTTGGTAATCTAAGAATTAGGAAACGGGTATGGCCCCTAATTCACACGAATCCTAAAGGTAGCTACCGGGTTTAACACCCCCACCCAGAATGTTCACTAGACGGAAGAGCTAGTGAGCGTGGTGTTTAGTACTTCGAGGTTTATATATTTATTACAGACTGAAAGTTCTGTTTATTTTGAGAATATTATTGATGCGCATTATATGTTAAGGTCGGTTACCAAGCCAATCAAAGAAAGTAAAGTGAATGTTATATATCGAGAGAATGATTTTTATACACATGATATGTGTATGATATTTTGTACACGAGATATGTGTACGGTTATGAAGCATTTTGAAAAATGATTTCGTACACGAGATATGTGTACTGTATTTAAAAGAAATCGCATGTACATTACAGGTGGGTATAGGATTCGGGCCCATTTGTACCATGCAATATTTAAATCTTGTGGTCTATCAAAATTACTAAATTTTATTGTTTATGATAAACTTATGAACTCACCAACCTTTTGGTTGACACTTTAAAGCATGTTTATTCTCAGGTATTAAAGAAATCTTCCCCTTTGCATTTGCTCATTTTAGCGATATTACTTGGAGTCATTCATGACATATTTCAAAAGACGTTGCATTTGAGTCGTTGAGTTCAACAAGATTATTATTAAGTCATTGATAGTTTGATATATTATGAAATGGTATGCATGCCTGTCAACTTTCGATGTAAGCAAATGTTGTCTTTTAAAAACGAATGCAATGTTTGTAAAATGTATCATTTAGAGGTTATATACCTCGCGATGAAATCAATTATTATGTAACGTTTATAATCGATATGAACGGGGCATTTCAGTTGGTATCAGAGCGGTGGTCTTAGCGAACCAGGTCTTGCATTAGTCTGTCTAACAGAAAGTCGTTAGGATACATTAGTGAGTCTGTACTTCGACCGTGTCTGCATGTCAAAAGTTTTGCTTATCATTTCTTGTCAGAAATTACCTGCTTATCATTCTTAGTCTAGACACGTTTTACTGCACTGACTGCATGAATAGTGTATAGACGAAATTCATATCTTAGCGTATCTGATAATTCATATCTTAGCGTATCTGTTACTGTAGACTTGCCTGACATATGCCGTAAATTCCTCCATAGTCTACGAAATCTTTAGTACTATACATATAGATATACTATGTAGTTAGAATATCATCCAATATTCGAAAATCATTTCATATCGAAAAATCCTTTATTCACTCGTACAAAATGGAACTCGCCACTAGTTCAAGTTCCTCGGATTCCGACAGCTATTCCGATATAGATACACACTCGAGCTCCGAAAGCAGTGTGACTGGAATGGATCAACCAATGAGCCATCATCTATTCTGGATGAATTGGGGATGGGTTCGTAGCCTACTTAATTATTAGAGACAAGAAGAAGGTGATCCCTTCCATCCACCACATTTCTCTCTTGGTGAAGAACCTGAAGCACTTACCGGCGAACCAGTCCGAAACACTATATTCATCCTCATTTCCAGGATATCTCGCAATGATTATATGATATTCAAAATTCTCAACCTTATTCATCCGCTCGTTCCAACCGCCAATCATCCCGGAGTAATAGAAGAAGTCAACGAGCTTCACACTCGAGTAGTGACTTTCGAAAATATGATGCACAACCTGTAGGCATCACAGGCAGCACCGACAACATCACTGGCACCAACAGTACCACCAGCACCGGCAGTACCACCAACAACACAAGCCTCAACACCGCAAAACCTCAACTTCACAATCTGTCCCACGAGCATCAACGTCATACGCACTGTAGATACCAAGGAGTAATAATAAAAATCAATGATGAAGTGTTGATTTATAACTTTATTGGAGAAACATTAAGCGGCAATTATGTAATCTCTAAAGTTTTAGAGATTATTCATTCTAATTCCAACCGAAAACCAAATGAGTTTAATATCATATTAACTCATTAAATCCATGATTACATCTGAAGAAAATATATATGTATGTATATTTTCATAAAGATTGTAATTAAAAATTCTTTTGTAAAAACTGTTAATGATGAGAATATTTTAACGGGTAGGTAATATCCGAGAAATATTTAGATTTCACATTAACAAGTTACACTGTACATTCTTCCAATCTGATTCAACAGTCATTTACTATTCTACTTACATCCACAGATATACGTATCCGTTCACCGCAGAATAACCATTTTCATTAAATTTCAAATTTAGATTTTGACCTATTAGAATCCAACAAGTGGCATAATGAAGAAAACATTGGACAAAATAAAATTTGTTAGAAACAAAAAAATTAACTATGAGAAATTTTGTTAAGAATCCATGCTAACAAAATCCTAGCTAACTATTCCTAGGTAACTGTTAATTCCTTATTACATTTATTTATCGCAATTTATTTATCGCAATTTTAATTCTCGCAATTTTATTTATCATCATTTAATTTCTGTTATTTATTTTACGCACTTTAAATATCATCGGATAAATCGGGACACATATACAATATTTTGACATATCATATCGACGTCATCTATATATATTATTTGGAATAACCGTAAGTCACTCTATATTGCGGTAATGCTCGAGTTAGCATATAAAGGGTCGAGGTTGATTCTAAAATAATATATATACTTTGAGTTGTGATCGAGTCTGAGACATGTATACAATGGGTCACGATACGTATTAATTAATTCGAATATTATATATTAAACTATATATGAATTATTGAACTACTAAATGTGGACTACTAACATTGGACAATTAAAATGAATTAAAATATTGATTATAACATATGAAACTAAATATTTCTTCAAGTTTGACACTTGATTTCATCTTAAACCTCATTTGTATCTTGACGATTACAATCTGCGTTCAAACCTTTCACGATTCTTGAAAATACCTCAATCGAAAGGATGAACCAACCGCACTTTTTCTACGGAAGGAAAGATTTATGCATATAGTTATGCACCTGAAAAACTCTTGGAAACTGAGTAAACGTTTAACACGTAGCTGTGCTAATTCCTTTAGTGTTATTATTACCGAAAATAACTTTGAAACTCCTATTCGAGATAGCCAGTTTTGTCACAGCTCCAGCATGTCAACTTCGACTTTTCGTTCGAAACAACCTTATTATAACCTTGATATATATATATATATATATATATATATATATATATATATATATATATATATATATATATATATATATATATATATATATATATGCGTGATCTTTTATTGTTACCGGTGAACCTTTTATATTCCACTATATTATCAGCAGACGTACCAGCAACCTCGTTGCTCCTTGGCTTAAATCTCTCCGACAAATCACTATATTTATCTACTGAAGTCTTATCATGAACTCATCGGCATCTTGTAACGATTATTACCATACCAAATACCGGGAGGCCTCAATCGATAATCTCGAATTTCTCAGCGATTCTACGACAACAATTATATATGTGTGTGTGTGTATATATATATATATATATATATATATATATATAACTTCTATCTCCTGGATTTACGAACTTCAATTCTGAATTTCTGAAAAGTGCTTTAGCCTATGAATCAGTTTTCTGGGTTTTGAAAAAGGCTGATGAAGCAGTGAAAACTGAAGACTGCCTTAACAGTCAACAGTTTGATAATAAAGAATGGCATGCTGAAAAAGCTCAAAAATTTTGATACTGGAAAATGGATTAAGAAAACCATGAATGAGGCTGTGGACAAATCACAGAGACTAAACAGAATCCAAATGATTCAGTATCTGCTGAAGTCATTAACGAATACCTTACTCCTGACTCTAAACCTTTACGGGCAAATCTTCTTAATCATCCTTCGATATTAGATATTCTAAGATATCATCGTATCTTTCATTATAAATATCCTCGATATTTCTGAATATATATTCATAACTATTCTTATCTAAAATCATTTATCTCTTCGCGATATCAGTATTACATAAGAAAGGAAACTATATTAGTTTCTAAATTCTGAAAAATACGAATATAAAATTTGAATGTTTTTGAAGTAATGTTGAGAACTGAAGCATGAGTTAGTATAATATAATGACACTTGATCAACGTGATTATATTACAGTAAGTCATGCCGAGTTTCTAATGGAACATGATGATTCACAGACCATACCGTCATCATGTGCCATGTTACACAACTCTTACATTCTACCTAATCTTTAAACATATCAAGAACATATTTTCTTGATAGTTCTATCTTTTCCCATGATTTCTAGTAATTTGACTAATCAGGATCATGCTACTTCAATTTCTTTCTTAGAACATTAACTATGTTCATTCTAAAATTCATATCTACTGGATCATTACTTGCTACTTAAAGTCGAGAAGAGAAAACAAAAGTTTGGATTGAGGGAGAAAGAATAGAAGATATGAGCTGTGGGAATAAGGAAACGAAGGGGGTGGATTTATAGTGAAATATTCAACAGAGAAATCGAAACAGATTATCGCATTTAATCAAAGAGGATCCTAATTTCCTTAATTACCGAAGAACCAAATCTTATTACGAAGATTTTCTCTAAATCCCTTGAATTCTGGGAATCAACCCTGACTACGTCACCGGTTAAGACAAACCTACATTTACTCATTTCACTCTTTTGTGATAGCTTCACTCGTACTCTTCACAAAAATCAAATTGTTTTATCCATATTACTCAATGATGATAAAACTTTATTTATTAACTCATATTCGTCATGAAAACATTTTTATTATTAGCCATGACGACCATACTCAAATTTCGGGTCGAAATTTCTTTAACGAGTAGGTACTGTTATGACCCGAAAAATTTTGACTAATTTTTAAACCAAACTCTCAATACGATTTAATATTTTTGACACCATAAGAAAATTCTGTTAGGTTGAGTCTCAAAATTTTTGAAATGTTTCATATATTTAATTGACCTTCGACCATTCCCGACGATTCACGAACCATTAATTTTAAATAAAAGTGTATACATATAAATATAAATATAAATATATGTATATATAATAATTTAAAATAATAATATACGATATAATTAAATTGTTATAAAAAAATAAATCTATATATATAAATCTCTCTCTCTCTCTCTCTCTCTATATATATATATATATATATATATATATATATATATATATATATATATATATATATATATATATATATATATATATATATATATATAGACTATATTAAATATAATTATTTAGTGATTGTAATACTTGTTGGACGTTTCGATTAATATTTAGGGAAGGTTAATTCGAACTTATGTGATTTTAAAATAAACGGTGATCCGAAAATGAATTCTATTAATTTTAGGTTTACTAAAAATGTATTTAGGATCTAGTTATTAAATTTTTAACACATTTTATATTTTACCCAGAATCGAGCGGGACAGTTGATGTAATTTTTAATTAATAAATTAATGATCGAATTTTATACCATAATGACTAAAATAAATAAAGGAATTTAATTTAAAAATTTGGGATTTTTCTGAGAACTTTTAGTCCGCCACTGATCCATCAACGGAGTACGATATTGTAGTCCGTGAAAACTGCCAGCACAATATAACAAACCAACAGCTGCTATACTGTGCTTAATTTGGATATGTGTACTACCTTTCTTTGTTAGAATCATTGATATATTATTATATTTATTATTATATTATTATATTATATATTATTCTATAACTACATCTATATTATATATACACTCATTCAGTGAATGAGGGAAGGAGCACAGACACCCACCAACTTATTACCCCGATCCATCTCTACTTCCGTTTCACTTATTCGAACACCATGATCATCACATTATTGTAGTCCAAGTGTTCAAGAACTACCATGAGCAACCACCCTATTCACTACTTTGATTAATCTCATTCAATCAACTCTTTCTTCTTCAACTAACCATCGAGCTACAACCACCACAAGTCACCTTCCACCACCCATCGTAACCTCCAACCATCATCACCTTAAACCACCCACCATCATCACCTTGGCTCATTTTAACGTTTGGCGGCTGGGACACTTTAGATGTCCATATGATATATTTATTTAATGCGGAGTATTTAATATTACCCAAAAGTTACCCAAATTACTTATATGATGATTTACGTACATAACCTTCTGATCATATTCATCTCTAATTCTTTTCATTGCTCATCACCATCTTCGATCATTGATATCTATGTCTATTCCGATTCGAGCTAAAATTGTTTGTTGTTCAAAAACCTAAAGTGAATGAAACCACCACCTTTGACTTTTATTTCGGGTTCATGTCACGAACAAACCCACACCCTATCATCACCTTTCTTCTTTGACTTACCACCACAACCGTAATCACCATTAATTCGTTTCTCTTTCGATAACTCTTTCCTTCTCTTCCTTGTTAAACCTGTGTAAACCACCATCTACCCGTTGGACCCTATTACCTAGTAAAACCATCACCATTGTAACAATCATACGCCACCACTGCTATCTCCAACACCACCATCGGACCATAGTTGCTGCTACATTACATCCGGTTCATGCTTCTGTCACCATAACATCAACATTAAAACCCCAACTACTGTTGCTACTCACTGATATATTTCTGTTACGGTTATGAATGTAAACAAAGGAGACGGGATGATACCCATTTGAATTTTTTTTATTTTTTTTTTGTTTTTGTTAGTGGAATAATAAAGTTGATGGGGTCATATGAAAACAAATTATTTTATTAGTCAATCGAGCTGGAAACAATGGGTACTAGGCTTGTGCTGTAATTCTTTTTTTTTTTGCCGAACTATTTCTTTTAATGGATTTCTAGAGTGGGCTGCCGAATTGGGCAGTAACAATTAGATAACTTGGGCTGCTATGCTTCGGATTTTAATTGGGCCAAGAGAAATCAATTGTCTGTTAGGCCGAAGGACTGCTGGGCTAAAACAAAAACATGTTAAGATACTTAGTTTGGGTATTAAATTAGATAGAAAGTAACAGCGGAATGGTTTGGTGTTATGTGTGGTTAACGAGAGGTCTTGGGTTCGAGCCTGGGCGCAGGCGGTTTATTTATTTTTTTGAAGCTCTTCCTATTAAGGTAGTTATTATTATTACTATTATTTTTATTATTATTATTATTATTATTATTATTATTATTATTATTATTATTATTATTATTATTATTATTAATTATTGTTATTATATGATTAATATTATTATCATTCATAATAAGTATTAGCATTAAGTAATATAAGTATTATTATTATTTTTATCATTAATCATTAATATCATTATTATTATTATTATTATTAAAATAAGTATTATTAGTATTAATATCATTATTATTATTATTATCATTATTAGTAAAATTATTATTATTATAATTATTATAGTTATTATTATTACTACTATTATTATCATTATCATTTTTATTATTAAAAATATTAAAATTATCATTTTTATTATTATCATAAGTATTAGTATCATTATGATTAAAACCAATATTGTTATTATTATTATTATCATTATTATTATAAACATCATTATTTCTAAAACTATCATTATTAGCATTATTATGAAAAGTATAATTTTAGTAAAAGTATTATTTTTATTAAAAAAATTTATTATTAATATTATTAAAAATAACATTTTTAGTAAAATTATCATCTTTATTACTGTTAGGATTATTATTATTATTATTATTATCATTATTATTATTAGTATTATTTTTAGAGACATTATTATTATTGTTATCACTATTATTATTATTATTATTATTACTATAATTAATATTATTATCAGTATTATTATTATTAATATTATCATTATAATCAAATATAATCTTTGTTACTATTATTGATATAAAAATATATTTATAGTAATATTACATATAAGTATGTATTAATCATATAAACATTTTTTTAACAAATTAGGTATTTTTTAATATATATATATATATATATATATATATATATATATATATATATATATATATATATATATATATATATATATATATATATATATATATGTATATATATTGATATAACTATATAAAAAATAATTATTTTAAATATATACACAAATTATATATATATATATATATATATATATATATATATATATATATATATATATATATATATATATATATAAATACATAATTTAAGATATAATATATGAATCTGTTCGATTACGATTACATGTATTAATATATATATACCTGATATAGGTTAGTGAATCCGAGGCCAACTCTGCATTATTCAATTCCGTCGTATGCATATTTTTACTATAAAATATCGTATATCATTTATTCCCTTTTACTCTTTACATTTTTGGGCCTGAGAATACATGCGCTGTTTTATAACTGCTTTACAACTGTTTTATTTAAATGCTTTTGCAATCTATATTTTTGAACTAAGAATACATGAGATGCTTTTATAAATGTTTGACGGGATAGATACAAGCAAAATATTCCTCGAATGAATTATTATACAGAGAGAAGTTATGTTGAGTGTTATTGAATTAGTTGGATGTTATAATTACCACTAATTGATGTGAATATTTCCCCTTGATTATTATAACTTGGTAACTTAAGAATTAGGAAACGGGTATGGCCCCTAATTCACGCGAATCCTAAAGGTAGCTACCGGGTTTAACACCCCCACCCAGAATGTTCACTAGACGGAAGAGCTAGTGGGCGTGGTGTTTAGTACTTTGAGGTTTATATATTTATTATAGACTGAAAGTTCTGTTTATTTTGGGGATATTATTGATGCGCATTATATGTTAAGGTCGGTTACCAAGCCAAGCAAAGAAAGTAAAGTGAATGTTATATATCGAGAGAATGATTTTTATACACATGATATGTGTATGATATTTTGTACACGAGATATATGCACGGTTATGAAGCATTTTGAAAAATGATTTTGTACACGAGATATGTGTACTGTATTTAAAAGAAATCGCATGTACATTACAGGTGAGTATAGGATTCAGGCCCATTTGTACCATGCAATATTTAAATCTTGTGGTCTATCAAAATTACTGAATTTTATTGTTTATGATAAACTTATGAACTCAACAACCTTTTGGTTGACACTTTAAAGCATGTTTATTCTCAGGTATTAAAGAAATCTTCCGCTGTGCATTTGCTCATTTTAGAGATATTACTTGGAGTCATTCATGACATATTTCTAAAGACGTTGCATTTGAGTCGTTGAGTTCAACAAGATTATTATTAAGTCATTGATAGTTTGATATATTATGAAATGGTATGCATGCCTATCAAATTTTGATGTAAGGAAGGGTTGTCTTTTAAAAATGAATGCAATGTTTGTAAAATGTATCATTTAGAGGTCATATACCTCGCGATGAAATCAATTATTATGTAACGTTTATAATCAATATGAACGGGGCATTTCACGAAGGGTAACAAAGTTAGAGATCGGGTTGATGGGTTCGTTGCAGAGAGATTTTTCGGGAGACTTGGGTGTCAGATCTGAGTTCTCGTTCTTCGCGATCACGTGCGAAAGAATGTTTTAACTTTCAAATTCGGAGTTTCAGGAGCTGCTGTAGTAGAAAAATTATAACGGGTTCGTTAACGTTTGGATCGAATTAATTTTTTGGTTGTGGATAGTAGACATACTGATATATATGTGGTAAAAATTTGAAGCTGATCTGGCCTTTGGATCATGAGATACGATTTTTCGAATCTGGTTTGTTTTCGGGATGAAGTTTTTTGAGTTTGATGACACGAGTACTAATTGGTTTTGTCTCAAAAACTTCTAGCAATATGAGCTGTGTTTTCGAAGATGTAGGTTTATTACGGGAGCTCAGGAGAGTGTTTTTCTCTCGGGTTAAAGTGGTTGTGGTAGCGAACGAGATGCGTCGGTTGAAAGTCGATAGTGGGAGTATCGGGGAAGTTTGATGCGTGCGGTTTGGAAACGGGATGATCAATGGTGTTTGTGACGACCCGGAAATTTCCAACCAAATTTAAACTTAATCTTTATATGAATTCGACACGATAAGCAAAGTCTGTAATGTTGAGTCTCAAAATTTTTGAACTGTTTCCGTACAATCATTTAACTTCGACCATTTCTGACGATTTATGAACTATTACTTGTAAATAAATAGATACATATATATTTAAATATATATAATTTGAAATATAGTTTGATACTCCCTCCGTCCCAATTAGATAGTCCTGTTTTTCTATTTTAGGATGTCCCAAATTAATAGTCCACTTCCATAAATAGAAAGGAAAGAAGATATTTGATTGGTGGATCTAGAGAGAGAAGATATTTCATTGGTGAATATATGAAGTTAGTGGGGTTTTTTAAAACTGTGTGCCCTTTTGTCTGTGGACTATTAAATTAGGACGGAGGGAGTATAATATATGATTTAATTGTAAGAACTAAATTGTAAAATGATATAAGAAATAATAAAATCTATTATTAAAATAAATCTATATATACATAAAAAGTATATTAAATATATAATTTGTGATTTATAAGTTTTAGTAAACAACGGTAACGCTTAATTGTCTTTCAAATTGATAGCAAACGAGTTAAAAAGGAACTTATGTGATTTTAAAATAAACGGTGATCCGAAAATGAGTTTTATAAATTATAGGCTTATTAATAATATATTTAGAAGTTATTTGATAAATTTTAACAATAGCTATATTTTATTCGGGGTTGGGAGTGAATAATTAATGTAATTTTTATTCAATAATTAATGACTGAATTTTATACCATAATGACCAAAATAAATAAATATAGTTAATTTAAAAATATGGAATTTTTCTGAACACTTTTATCCGCCACTGATTTAACAACGGACTACGAAATTCAGTATGAGAAAAACTGTCGGCAGATAGATATTATAGACTACTATTTAAATAGGATTTAAAATTATGTAGATGTATTATATTAAAGAATTGCTCTTTCACTTTTGGACTTACACAAAATAAGTATGGATCCGTGATTTGTGTTAGAAATTTTATGGGGTCACTGTATTACCTTTCTTAAACTACCTAATAAAAACTTCTCATTATATATACATCTACTACTTATTCATACAATCGATAAAACAAAAGCTCAAACCACCATCCAAAGAGCCATCATCGAAGGTCACCACCATCAACCACCAATCACAACCACTACCCTCTTCCTTCTTTTGAAAACTTCATCACCATCACCCAAGAACTTCAAGTTTTGTGTTGTTGTAGAAACCCACAAGAACCGTCACTCATGCCACCTTTCTTTATCCCTCATATCTCTCTCAAAATTTATGTTTTCCTTTCGAACCATCACTGCCATCGTCCTTTAACAATTATGAATTATCAATAACCAAACTCGAACACCCATGAGTTGCTTGCTACTCGTGTTTACTACTCCTGTTTGAAGCAAAGATCAAATTAAATCACCAATTACTATCGTTGATCACCACTCTCATCTCCTTCGATCATCATCATTCTTCGGTTCACTAGTATGACCGAGAAACATTATCAAGGATCACCCACTTAACCACCTCTTCTTACCACGACACCATCATCATAATTACCTTCGAATTGCAGAAGCACTTAGAATTCTGGTACAACAGTTAACGTATACTTGTTATTACAAAATTTCTATATGGGAAGGTGTTATGAACTTTTAACGTTTTCTTTCCTTTTTGTTGTTCCGGGAATATCATGAGAGACTGAAGTAATTAAACCTTCACCTTGTTCTCTTTCACACACACATAAACTCTATATGAAATTGGAAAAATGGCATGAGGATATTGAATGGAAACCCATTTATACTTACTGATTTTTTAAAAAAACCATTCAATCACCCATTGTTATTACTTGTTCTATATGTTTTTCGATCCTGATCTTCCGTTTCTTGTTTTGTTCAACCAAACCTAGCACAACACACCCATAACTCAATCATAAACTACGGAATTGCAGCTGCAACCCATTTTCTTCCATCGTTATTTTCTATTACGATTCAGTACTGTTGCAACTGTTTTGAAGACCATTACGCCATTAAAACAACTCATTACTGCTACTATACTATTGCCATCGATATATCAACTTCACAATTTCATCACCATATTTATGAATTGATGGTTACTAGTTTCCTGCTTTCGCTTTCGGTCGATCAACAACAGCTATAAATTGAACCTACCGTTTACAATTGATGTTATCGTTTCCAACTACAGATGCGTGTTCTATTATTAATGGCCGACAATTCCAATTTTAGATAACCCCATCTAATTATAAAATGAAAAAGGAAAGCACTTCAACTTCATTTTTGTTTTTTCCTCTTTCTGTTTTGTCGGCCACAGTATAATCAAACAAGTCACCGAATTTTAATGGGTTTATTAAGATGCAATGAGGGACTTTAACAATTTTTTTAGTTGGGTCGTTATTGAGGATCAAATTTTACGTTTATATGGGTCATCCGTTTTACACAAGCCTGTCCATTTTATTGGGCCGAGATTCAAATTGCTATTGTGCCGAGAATTATATTTTTATGTTGGGCCAAGGCTTATTATGCTGTTGGACCAAATCAGTTCTAACTCATTTGAAGTTTCGGACATGAATGTTTGTTTTGTTTTGAGCCAAGAAGTTAATTGAAGAGATGATGAGATTACTTTGACGTACGAATATGATAAACGGTTATGGTGTCACGATGGCATTAGAAGGATGATGATCACGTGACCATAATGATATATGTTAATGGTGTTTCGGTTAGGAATAATGATGGAGATGATTATGATTCGTTAATGATATGTGAAATAAAGATAATAATAAATAATGGTTATGGATGTTATCGGGTTAGTGGGAGGTCGCGGGTTCAAACCCGGACTTGGGCAGTTTGTTAAGGCTACTTCTTTGAGGTAGCATTTCTATTACCATTACTATCATTATTATCGTATCATTATTAGTATTAATATAATAATAATTATTATTATTATTAATATTATCATTTTATGAATTAATAAAATAAGTATCATTATTATTTTTATTATTTTTATTATTAGTATTATTAGTATTATTAGTATTATTATTACTAAGTATTATAAATATTATTGTGATTACTATTATTATCATTATTATTATTATTATTATTATCATCATTATTACATTTAACATTTAATTTATTATTTTTAACATTATTATTACTATTATCATTATTTGTATTACTAATATTACCATTAGTATTATTATTACTATTACAACAAATATTATATATGTAAAATATAATTATTACATATAACATAACTATATTAATTAATTTATTTATTTATTTATTTAATGTATATAAATAAATACATTTAATTAAGTCATTAATGAAACACAAAATTTATTAAAATAACAAATATATCACTAATAATATATAAATTGTTCGATTACCATTATATGTGTTAATATATATATAAATGATATATGTTCGTGAATTCGAGGCCAACCCTGCATTGTTCAGTATCGTCGTACGAATATTTTTACTACAAAATATTGTAGAGTGAGTTTCATTTGCCTTTTTACCCTTTATATTTTTGGGCTGAGAATACATGCGAAATTTTTATAAATGTTTTACGAAATAGACACAAGTAATTGAAACTACATTATATGGGTGAATGATCGAAGCCGAATATGCCCCTTTTGCTTGGTAGCCTAAGAATTAGTAAACTGATCTACTTATTGACGCGAATCCTAAAGATAGATCTTTGGGCATAACGAACCCCATCCAAAGTACCGGATGCTTTAGTACTTCGAATTCGTTTTTATCATGTCCGAAGGATTTCCCAGAATGATTGGGGATATTCTTATATGCATCTTGTTAATGTCGGTTACCAGGTGTTCACAATATGAATGATTTTTGTCTCTATGCATGGGATGTATATTTATGAGAACTGGAAATGAAATTCTTGTGGTCTATTAAAATGATGGAAATGGATGTTTATGATAAACTAATGAACTCACCAACCTTTTGATTGACACTTTAAAGCATGTTTATTCTCATGTATGAAAGAAATCTTCCGCTGTGCATTTGCTCATTTTAGAGATATTACTTGGAGTCATTCATGACATATTTCAAAAGACGTTGCATTCGAGTCGTTGAGTTCATCAAGAATATTATTAAGTCATTTATAGATGGATATATTACGAAATGGTATGCATGCCGTCAACTTTCGATGTAATGAAAGTTTGTCTTTTAAAAATGAATGCAATGTTTGTAAAATGTATCATATAGAGGTCAAGTACCTCGCAATGAAATTAACTATTGTGAATCGTTTATAATCGGTATGAACGGGGCATTTCAGGTGGTATCAGAGCGGTGGTCTTAGCGAACCAGGTCTTGCATTAGTGTGTCTAACTAATAGTTGTTAGGATGCATTAGTGGGTCTGGACTTCGATCGTGTCTGCATGTCAAAAGTTTTGCTTATCATTTCGTGTCGAAAATTACCTACTTATCATTCTTAGGGAATCACTTGCTTATCATTCTTAATCTAGACATATCTTACTGCCTGGATTGCATGAATAGTGTATAGACAAAATTCATATCTTAGCGCATCTGTTACTGTAAACTTTGCTTGATATATTCCGTAAATTCCTCCGTAATCTACGAAATCTTTTGTTCTATATATATAGATATTCTATGTAATTAGAATATCATCCGATATCCGAAAATCATTTTTATATTGAAAAAAAACCCTTTACTCAATCGTACGAAATGGAACTTGCCACTAGTTCAAGTCCCTCAAATTTCGACAGCTATTCCGACATGGATGTTCACCTAAACTCCTGAAGCAGCGTCACCAGAATGAATCAACCAATCAACCATCACCAATTCATCTGATGGGTTCATAACCTACTTAATCATTGGAAACAAGAAGAAGGCGATCCCTTCCATCCACCGCATTCTCCTTTTAGCGAAGAACCTGAAGCACTTACCGGTAAACCTGTTCGTAATACCATTTTCTCTCTCATTTCCAGAGTATCTCATCACGATTATATACTATCTCAAATTCTAAACCTTATTCATCCACTCGTTCTGACCGACAATCATCCCGGAATAATAGAAGAAGTCAACGAACTTCGCGCTCGAGTAATCAATTTGGAAAATATGGTGCAAAATTTACCAGCTTCAGCAACATCACCGGCACCAACAGTACCATCAGTAACAGCACCAGTACCATCAACAATCCATGCCTCAACATTTCATTCTGTACCTCGAGCATAATCATCAATCTGCGAATCGTTCTACATCATTTATCTTCGTTCAACATGGCGATTATGTAATCTCTAATGTTTTAGAGATTATATATTCTTGTTCTAACGGTAAATCAAATGAGTTTAATATCATATTGACTAATTAAAGCCATGATTACATCTGAAGAAAATATATATGTATATATATTTTTTTCATAAAGATTGTAATTAAAAATTCTTTCGTACAAACTGTTAATGGTGAAAATATTTTAACGGGTAGGTAATACCCGAGGAATATTTGGATTTCACATTAATAAGTACACTGTACATTCTTTGAATCTGATTCAACAAGTCATTTACTATCCTACTTACACCCACAGATATACATATCCATTCACCGCAGAATAACCATTTTCATTCAATTTCATTTTTGGATTTTGACCTATCAGAATCCAACAAGTGGCATAATGAAGAAAACATTGGACAAAAATAAAATTTGTTAGAAACAAACAATTTAACTATGAGAAGAATTTTGATAAGAATCCACGCTAACTGTTCCTAGCTAACTGTTAATTCCTTATTACATTTTATTATCGCAATTTATTTATCGCAGTTTATTTATCGCAATTTATATTCTTGCAATTTTATTTATCGTAATTTAATTTCTGTTATTTATTTTACGCACTTTATTTATCGTCATTTAAATACTGTTATTTACACATTTTAAATATCGGGACACGTATACAATGTTTTGACATATCATATCGACACATCTATATATATTATTTGGAATAACCATAGACACTCTATATGCAGTAATGATCGAGTTAGCTATACAGGGTTGAGGTTGATTCTACAATAATATATATACTTTGAGTTGTGATCGAGTCTGAGACATGTATACAATGGGTCACGACATGTATTAATTAATTCTAATATTATATATTAAACTATATATGAATTATTGAACTGTTAACTGTGGACTATCAATTGTGAACTACCAACATTGGACAATTAAAATAAATTAAAATATTGATTATAACATATAAAACTAAACATCTCTTCAAGTTTGCCACTTGATTTCATCTTAAACCTCATTGGTATCTTGATGATTACAATCTGCGTTCAAGCCTTTCATGATTCTTGAAAACATCTCAATCGAGAAGATGAACCAACCGCACTTCATCTACGGAAGAAAAGATTGATGCATATAGTTATGCACCTGAAAACACTCGGGACCTAAGTAAACGTTTAACACGTATCTATGCTAGCTCCTTTAGCATTGTTATTTCCAAAAATAACAATGCCATTTCTTTCCAATTTAGCCAATTTTGTCACAGCTTCAGCAAATCAATTTCGATTTTCAGTCGGACTAGCCTTACTATAACCTTGATATATATGCGTGCTCTTTTATTGTTACCGGGGAACCTTTTTTATTCCACCATATTACCAGCAGATGTACCAGCAACCTCGTCGCTACTTGGTTTAAATCCCTCCGACAAATCACTATATTTATCTATTGAAGTCTCATCATGTACTCATCCGCATCTTGTAACAAGAATTGCCATACCAATTACCGGCAATCAGCAAATCTGTATTGTGAGTCTCGCAACGTTTCCACATCAACAGTTATATGTATACATATAACATTTATCTCTTAAAACTATGATCTTCCATTCTGAAATTCTGAAAAGCACCCAGTTTGCGAATTAATACTCTGAATTTTGAAAAGTTGAATGAAGCAACAAAAACTGTAAATGACCTCAACAGCCAAAAGTTGATGATAAAGAATTGTATGTTTGCAAAGCTCAGAAAAAGTTTGAAACTGAAAAATTGATTGAGCAAACTACGAAGGAGTCTCTGAACAAACACAAGGACTAAACTTGTACATTAAAAATCCTGATGATTCTATTTCTGATGAAATCTTTAACGAATACCTTGCTTCTGACTCCAAACTCTTACGGACAAATTTTCTTCACCATCCTTCGATATTAGAAATTCCAAGATATCATCGTATCTTTCATTATAAATATCCTCCATATTTCTGAAGATATTTCCATAACTATTCTTATCTGAAATCAATAATCTCTTCGTGCTATCAGTGTTACATCATATAGAAACTGTTAGTTTCTATATTCTGTAAACTTTCGAGCTTAAAATATGAATGTTATTGAAGTAATGTTGAGAACTGATGCATGAGTTAGTATAATATAATGACACTTGATCAACGTGATTATATTACAGTAAGTCATGCTAATTATATTACAGCACCAGTACCATCAACAATCCATGCCTCAACATTTCATTCTGTACCTCGAGCATAATCATCAATCTGCGAATCGTTCTACATCATTTATCTTCGTTCAACATGGCGATTATGTAATCTCTAATGTTTTAGAGATTATATATTCTTGTTCTAACGGTAAATCAAATGAGTTTAATATCATATTGACTAATTAAATCCATGATTACATCTGAAGAAAATATATATGTATATATATTTTTTTCATAAAGATTGTAATTAAAAATTCTTTCGTACAAACTGTTAATGGTGAAAATATTTTAACGGGTAGGTAATACCCGAGGAATATTTAGATTTCACATTAATAAGTACACTGTACATTCTTCGAATCTGATTCAACAAGTCATTTACTATCCTACTTACACCCACAGATATACATATCCATTCACCGCAGAATAACCATTTTCATTCAATTTCATTTTTGGATTTTGACCTATCAGAATCCAACAAGTGGCATAATGAAGAAAACATTGGACAAAAATAAAATTTGTTAGAAACAAACAATTTAACTATGAGAAGAATTTTGATAAGAATCCACGCTAACTGTTCCTAGCTAACTGTTAATTCCTTATTACATTTTATTATCGCAATTTATTTATCGCAGTTTATTTATCGCAATTTATATTCTCGCAATTTTATTTATCGTAATTTAATTTATGTTATTTATTTTACGCACTTTATTTATCGTCATTTAAATACTGTTATTTACACATTTTAAATATCGGGACACGTATACAATGTTTTGACATATCATATCGACACATCTATATATATTATTTGGAATAACCATAGACACTCTATATGCAGTAATGATCGAGTTAGCTATACAGGGTTGAGGTTGATTCTACAATAATATATATACTTTGAGTTGTGATCGAGTCTGAGACATGTATACAATGGGTCACGACATGTATTAATTAATTCGAATATTATATATTAAACTATATATGAATTATTGAACTGTTAACTGTGGACTATCAATTGTGAACTACCAACATTGGACAATTAAAATAAATTAAAATATTGATTATAACATATAAAACTAAACATCTCTTCAAGTTTGCCACTTGATTTCATCTTAAACCTCATTGGTATCTTGATGATTACAATCTGCGTTCAAGCCTTTCATGATTCTTGAAAACATCTCAATCGAGAAGATGAACCAACCGCACTTCATCTACGGAAGAAAAGATTGATGCATATAGTTATGCACCTGAAAACACTCGGGACCTAAGTAAACGTTTAACACGTATCTATGCTAGCTCCTTTAGCATTGTTATTTCCAAAAAAAAACAATGCCATTTCTTTCCAATTTAGCCAATTTTGTCACAGCTTCAGCAAATCAATTTCGATTTTCAGTCGGACTAGCCTTACTATAACCTTGATATATATGCGTGCTCTTTTATTGTTACCGGGGAACCTTTTTTATTCCACCATATTACCAGCAGATGTACCAGCAACCTCGTCGCTACTTGGTTTAAATCCCTCCGACAAATCACTATATTTATCTATTGAAGTCTCATCATGTACTCATCCGCATCTTGTAACAAGAATTGCCATACTAATTACCGGCAATCAGCAAATCTGTATTGTGAGGCTCGCAACGTTTCCACATCAACAGTTATATGTATCCATATAACATTTATCTCTTAAAACTATGATCTTCCATTCTAAAATTCTGAAAAGCACCCAGTCTGCGAATTAATACTCTGAATTTTGAAAAGTTGAATGAAGCAACAAAAACTGTAAATGACCTCAACAGCCAAAAGTTGATGATAAAGAATTGTATGTTTGCAAAGCTCAGAAAAAGTTTGAAAATGAAAAATTGATTGAGCAAACTACGAAGGAGTCTCTGAACAAACACAAGGACTAAACTTGTACATTAAGAATCCTGATGATTCTGTTTCTGATGAAATCTTTAACGAATACCTTGCTTCTGACTCCAAACTCTTACGGATAAATTTTCTTCACCATCCTTCGATATTAGAAATTCCAAGATATCATCGTATCTTTCATTATAAATATCCTCCATATTTCTGAAGATATTTCCATAACTATTCTTATCTGAAATCAATAATTTCTTTGTGCTATCAGTGTTACATCATATAGAAACTGTTAGTTTCTATATTCTGTAAACTTTCGAGCTTAAAATATGAATGTTATTGAAGTAATGTTGAGAACTGATGCATGAGTTAGTATAATATAATGACACTTGATCAACGTGATTATATTACAGTAAGTCATGCTGAGTTTCTAATGGAACATGATGATTCACAGACCATAACGTCATCATGTGCCATGTTACAAGACTCTTACATTCTACCTAATTTCCAAACATATTAAGAACATATTTTCTTGATAGTTATATCTTTTCTCATAAATTCTAGTAAATTAACCAATCAAGATCATGCTAATACAATTTCTCTCTTAGAACGTTAGTCATGTTCATTCGAACTTCATACCTACGAATTCTGGACCATTATTCACTTGACTTAAAGTCGGGAAGAGAAAACAACAGTATGGAACTCCAAAATATAAAGGAAATAAAGAGGGTGGATTTATAATGAAATATCAGACAGAGCAATTGAAACAGATCATCGCATTTAACCAAAGAGGATTCTAAGAACCAAATCTTATTACGAAGATTTTCTTTAAATCCCTTGAATTCTGGAATTCAACCAAGACAACGTCAAAAGTTAAGATGCACCTTATTTTCTAAATCCACAGTGATTACATCAAAAATTAGATCTCTATCTCAATCTGTTGTGACAGCTTCTTTCGTACACTTCACATAATCGAATCGTTTTATCTATATAAGTCAATAATAATAAAACTCTATTTATCAACTCATGAGAACATACTTATTGTCAGCCATGACCATCTCAATCAAATTTCGGGACGAAATTTCTTTAACGGGTAGGTACTGTGACGACCCGAAAATTTCCAACCAAATTTAAACTTAATCTTTATATGAATTCGACACGATAAGCAAAGTCTGTAATGTTGAGTCTCAAAATTTTTGAACTGTTTCCGTACAATCATTTAACTTCGACCATTTCTGACGATTCACGAACTATTACTTGTAAATAAATAGATACATATATATTTAAATATATATAATTTGAAATATAGTTTGATATAATATATGATTTAATTGTAAGAACTAAATTGTAAAATGATATAAGAAATAATAAAATCTATTATTAAAATAAATCTATATATACATAAAAAGTATATTAAATATATAATTTGTGATTTAGAAGTTTTAGTAAACAACGGTAACGCTTAATTGTCTTTCAAATTGATAGTAAACGAGTTAAAAAGGAACTTATGTGATTTTAAAATAAACGGTGATCCGAAAATGAGTTTTATAAATTATAGGCTTATTAATAATATATTTAGAAGTTATTTGATAAATTTTAACAATAACTATATTTTATTTGGGGTTGGGAGTGAATAGTTAATGTAATTTTTATTTAATAATTAATTGGATTTTATACCATAATGACCAAAATAAATAAATATAGTTAATTTAAAAATATGAGATTTTTCTGAACACTTTTATCCGCCACTGATTTAACAACGGACTACGAAATTCAGTATGAGAAAAACTGTCGGCAGATAGATATTATAGACTACTATTTAAACAGGATTTAAAATTATGTAGATGTATTATATTAAATAATTCTTTTTCACTTTTGGACTTACACAAAATAAGTATGGATCCGTGATTTGTGTTAGAAATTTTATGGGGTCACTGTATTACCTTTCTTAAACTACCTAATAAAAACTTCTCATTATATATACATCTACTACTTGTTCATACAATCGATAAAACAAAAGCTCAAGCCACCATCCAAAGAGCCATCACCGAAGGTCACCACCATCAACCACCAATCACAACCACTACCCTCTTCCTTCTTTTGAAAACTTCATCACCATCACCCAAGAACTTCAAGTTTTGTGTTGTTGTAGAAACCCACAAGAACCGTCACTCACGCCACCTTTCTTTATCCCTCATATCTCTCTCAAAATTTCTGTTTTCCTTTCAAACCATCACTGCCATCGTCCTTTAACAATTATGAATTATCAATAACCAAACTCGAACACCCATGAGTTGCTTGCTACTCTTGTTTACTACTCCTGTTTGAAGCAAAGATCAAATCAAATCACCAATTACTATCGTTGATCACCACTCTCATCTCCTTCGATCATCATCATTCTTTGGTTCACTAGTATGACCGAGAAACATTATCAAGGATCACCCACTTAACCACCTCTTCTTACCACGACACCATCATCATAATTACCTTGGAGATGCAGAAGCACTTAGAATTCCGGTACAACAGTTAACGTATACTTGTTATTACAAATTTTTATATGTGAAGGTGTTATGAACTTTTAACGTTTTCTTTCTTTTTTGTTGTTCTGGGAATATCATGAGAGACTGAAGTAATTAAACCTTCACCTCGTTCTCTTTCACACTGTGACAACCCGGAAATTTCAGACCAAATTTAAACTTTAATCTTTATATTATTCCGACACGATAAGCAAAGTTTGTAAGTTGAATCTAAAGAATTTTAAACTGTGTTCATACATTCATTTAACCTCGACCAAATTCTAAAGATTCACGAACCATTATAGGAACGAATATGATTATATATGATTATACGTATATATTATAACTTGAAAATGTTAGCAAGTATTAGACGTGTAATACTTTACATAAACGTATTTGTTTCGAAATATATATTCAAATAGTTATCGATGGGATTAGAAGATGTTATCAAATGATTGAATTATCAGATACATTGAATTATGATTTAGGAGTCTCTGTTGAGAGGTCCACATTGATTTGAGAAATCGTTCATCTTAACAATATTCGGAAAATGATAAAGTAATTTACGAGTAAGAACAAATGTGTCTGTTATCAAGAATAAGACAAAAGTTAGTGGAAGACTAAATTACATAGCAATCATTTGATTTAGTTTCAAATGCACGAAAACGCTTTACGATATAATATAATTCGAATATTTAAGATGTCTTTGATTGAATAATATGAGATGAAATATTGATTGTTAAATATGTAGATAACCTACAACGTGTATTAAGAACGTATTTAAGAATATTGAAGATACATATATAGTTTCAAATTAAGTAACACTTGATTCAATTGATATTTAGATACGTCAACTAGGACGTTTAATAAATGTTAGCGCAAAAATGGATTACGCCAAATTAAGTTTTAAAGTATAAACGATACGTGTTATTTTATTTTCTAAACGAAATTTAAAACGAACTTTGAAATATAATTAAGTTTTGAAAAATTAAATATTATATCATTACATAAATATTTTTTCATTACTTATGATATGTACGAGATTATATTTTAAAATGAAAAATATATATATTTTAATTTAGTCATAAAACGTCCCAATTTAAAATAATATATTTTGGTAAACAACGAGTCACTGATTTATAGAAGCAAATGACCACGACGCTCAAATTTTATAAGATACATTTTCATAAAGTAAATTTTTGATAAATAAATCAAATTATTATTAAAGGTACACGTCGCGTAATGAAAAAGGCTATTTTTCTAAATGTACGAAAGTGCGCTCGAAAAACCGAAAGTGGTACATGAGTCGAGTGACAACGTACGAGTCATTTTTGTAAAAATTATATTTTTACCATGAACATAAATATAATATAATATATAAGTAATTATATAAATTAAATATATTATATTAAATATAACATAAAATAATAACCACGTTTTTCTATTTCTTATATGAAGTAAACTTCAAATCACGGACGTAACATTTCACCTTTTGTAAACCGCACTCACATTCTTTTTTTATTTATTTATCACATATATGATGTAACATTGAAGCCGCAAATCACAGAAGCATGAGGTGCCAGACTTGAAATGATTCTATAAAATGCAAACGTACTCAAATTATTTTGCACACACAAACATCCACTTTCATATATCTAGTACTACGTATAGAATTATTATTATTTATATTATTATTATTATTAATATCAATATTATTGTTATTAATATTATTATTATTAGTATTAGTAATATTAGGTAGCGATATTATTAGTATTATACATAAAATACTACGACGAGGACATGAGCGAATTATTTTAAGACGGGCTTTTCGAGTGGGATAGGGCTAAGGAAATTATGGGTTATAGCTATGGAGGTGATGGGTATGATTCATGGATATGCTCGTGAGATCAATTTAGTGTTTATCATCTCCGCTGCGTCTACGTACCTTTCCTGCAATATTGAATCTCAATATTGATACGTGAGCACTCATAACTTAACTTTTATATATTAATAGTGTATCCTTGACTAGTGCTCAAGTATTTAGGATTATGCATGCTTGTACTTTTGAGATTGCCATGAGATAGGATATGTTGAATCTTGAATTAGTTACATATGTGGTTTAGATAAGGTATAAGTTATGCATGTCGTTGGAAAGCTAGCAAAAAACTAAGAACTTTTCATTTAGATATCGAATGGTTTCGATGAACGGATTAGAAGTTATAGTCAATTGAATCTTTGTATTATTATTAAAAATGATTATTATTATCGTCGTTATTATCGTCGTTATAATTTTTATCTAATTATTATTATTATTATTATTATTATTATTATTATTATTATTATTATTATTATTATTATTATTATTATTATTATTATTATTATTATTATTATTATTATTATTATCATTATTATTATTACTATCATTATCATTATTACTATTAGGAGTATTATCATTAAAAATTGTAATTTTATTATTATTACTATCGTTAAAGTTATATTATTATTATCATTAAATAGTTATTAGTATTAATATTATTATAATATTTATTATTTTTAGTATTATTATAATTAGAACTAATATTAGTAACACCTAGTTATTATAATTATTATTATCATTAACACTAAAACAATATAAAAGATGATTAAAAACTATTAAACGAATAAATTAGGAAATAATGAGTATGAGTATCATGATGAAATTAAAATATTGTAAGATATTGATTTAGATAAAAATTATCGTTCTTATTATTTTTATCATTTTATTAAAAGTATTATTAATATTTTTACTTAAAATATCATTTATAATAGAAATGTCATTGTTATTATAAAATATCATTATTATTATCATTTTTAAATTATTATTTTAAAGTTAATATTAAAATGTATCGTAAATATTAAAGTTATCATAATTAGGATTATCATTTTACCATAATATCATTTTTGGTAAAAATAAAAATAAATATTGATATTTTTATTAATAGAATAATAATAATAATTATTACAAAATAATACAACTTTTACTTGTTATTACTATCAATGTTATTTTATCAAATAAATATGTAATACAATTACCTTAATAAAACCTATTGTAATATTTTTATGATATTAAATGAACTTTATAAATTTATTACTTAATATATATAAAAGTATATTTTTATATAAAGTTTTATTTATTAATAAATGAATTATATTATTTACTCTAATACATCTTTTAAAAATATTTTAAAATATAAAATGACGATATTTAACGAATATAATAATCATGTATAAATTTTGGAAATCATTTTGAGTCAAATTGACTTCTGCATACTAGACTCGAGCATTAGGATTGTGGTACACTATGACCTGACCTAAATTGCTATACAAATATTGACCAACATATAAATATATATACTTAATTTAGGTTCGTGAATCTAAGGCCAACCTTGCACTTGTTCAATGATGTTATATGTATTTTTACTACGAAATACAGTATGGTGAGTTTCATTTACCTTGTTTACCCTTTATATTTTTTGGGCTGAGAATACATGCGCAATTTTTATAAATGTTTTACGAAATAGACACAAGTAATCAAAACTACATTATATGGTTGAATGATCGAAGCCGAATATGCCCCTTTTTGCTTGGTAGCCTAAGAATTAGGGAACATCACTAATTTTGAGAATTAGTGCATGCCTAATTGACGCGAATCCTAAAGATAGATCTATTGGGCCTAAGGAACCCCATCCAAAGTACCGGATGCTTTAGTACTTTCGATGTTGTTTTATCATGTCCGAAGGATTTCCCGGAATGATAGGGGATATTCTTATATGCATCTTGTTAATGTCGGTTACCAGGTGTTCAATCCATATGAATGATATTTTTGTCTCTATGCATGGGACGTATATTTATGAGAAATGAAAATAAAAATCTTGTGGTCTATTAAAATGATTGAAATGAATGATTATGATAAATTAATGAACTCACCAACCTTTTGGTTGACACTTTAAAGCATGTTTATTCTCAGGTATTAAAGAAATCTTCCGCTGTGCATTTGCTCATTTTAAAGATATTACTTGGAGTCTTTCATGGCATATTTCAAAGAACGTTGCATTCGAGTCATTGAGTTCATCAAAGATTATTATTAAGTCAATTTATAGTTGAATAGTGGATATTATGAAATGGTATGCATGCCTGTCAATTTTTGATGTAAAGAAAGTTTGTCTTTTAAAAACGAATGCAATGTTTGTAAAATGTATCATATAGAGGTCAAATACCTCGCGATGTAATCAACTATTGTGAATCATTTATAATGTATATGAATGGGTCCTTTCAGTTGGTATCAGAGTGGTGGTCTTAGCGAACCAGGTCTGCATTAGCGTGTCTAACTGATAAGTCGTTAGGATGCATTAGTGAGTCTGGACTTCGAACGTGTCTGCATGTCAAAAGTTTTGCTTATCATTTCTATTCGGAAATCATCTGCTTATCATTCTTAGGAAATTACCTGCTTATCATTATTAGTCTAAACACGTCTTGCTACATTAATTACATGAGTAGTGTATAGACAAAATTCATATCTTAGCGTATATGCTAAATCATATCTTATCGTATCTGTTATTTTAAACTTTGCCTGACATATCCCGCAAATTCCTTCGTAATCTACAAAATCTTTTGGTCTCTATATATGGATATTCTATGTAATTAGAATACCATTCGTTAGCCAAAATCATTTCATATCAAAAAATCCTTTATCCAATTGTACGAAATGGAATTCGTCATCAGTTCAAGTCACTCGGATTCCGAAATGGAATCCCATTCAAGCTCCGAAAGCAGTGTGACCGGAATGGATCAACCAATCAGCCATCATCTATTTTGGATGAATTGGGGATGAGTTCGTAGCCTTCTCAATCATTGGAGACAAGAAGAAGGTGATCCCTTCCATCCACCACATTGCCCTCTTGGCGAAGAACCTGAAGCACTTACCGGCGAACCAATCCGAAACACCATTTTCTCTCTCATTTCCAGAGTATCTCGTCACGATTATATACTACATCAAATTCTAGATTTTATTTATCCGCTCGTCCGAACCGACAATCAACCCGATGTAATAGAAGAAGTCAACGAGCTTCGCGCTCGGGTAGTGGCTTTAGAGAATATGGTACAAAGATTACAAACACCATCAGCAGCATCAACAGCATAACCAAGTACCACCATCATCAACGCCGACAGTACCATTACCACCTCCAACCACAACCAACCTCAAACTTTACAATCTATCCCACGAGCACCAATGTCATACACTCTAGGAATACTAACAACAACAAACGATGAAGTGTTGATTCATAACTTCGTCGGGGAAACATTCTACGGCGATTATGTAGTCTCTAAAGTCTTAGAGATTATCTATTTTAGCCCTAACCATAAATCAATTGAATGAACCAAAATGATAGAAGGAAAAGTAGAAACCCTGACAAGAATGGTGTGTGATTTACAATTTAGACTTGTTTTACCAACATCATTAATAGTATCGTAGCACCACCAGCACAGTCAGTGCCATCAGCATCGTCAGAACCAGCAGCACCTATAACATCAAAAGCTCCGCCAGTTCAAGAATCACTGTGGACATTGTTACGAATCGACAACGAGTATATTATATTAACGAGTTATGAAGAATTAACTCCTTTCCACTGAAGGATTTATATGTATATCTTATATATATATATATATATATATATAAATCTTTAAATCAAAACAAATCTTTCCGTACTAAGCTATCGTGTGTGAATCTTAACTACTCGGTTAATTCATATTACTAATATGCAATGATGTGCGTCCTTCACAACTTAACCATTGTTAACTACAATCTCTATCCAAATTCGATAAATTCCAATTCATAATAAATCAAGTGTATTATTCAAATATATATTTGATTTTACATTTTCATTATCGATATACTTGAAACTTTTCCGATAACATCATTCGTACCTTGCAAAGTTCACAAGAATTCCACAAATACATCAACAAATAACAAAATATTGATTCATAATTCCAATTTCATTGAATTAATACTCCGTAATTTTTAAAGTCTTTAGGGATTACTCAATTATAGTATCAACCGTAAATCAAATGAGTTAAAATAATATTAACTTATTAGATCTATGTTACATCTGAAGAAAATATACACATACATATATTTTCACCAAGACTGTAATAAAATTCTTTTGTACAAAATATTAATTGTGAAATTTTTTTTAACGGGTAGGTAATACCCGAGAGATATATAAATTCACAATTAATATGTTACACTCTGATTCAGCAATCATCAACTATATTGACTATATATTCTTGTGTAAGAAATTGAAACAACCATACTCGTTCAAATCTAATTACATATTCTGATCTTGATATCGCAAAATTCAAATCGAGATATAATCAGTATCATCACCCTTAGATTCCTACATCTTTCAAAGCTATACTTTGACTTCAAAACCGTGTTAGAATATCAAATGTATATTAACGATCACAATCTATGTTCAAACCCTTCGAAAATTTTTGAAGACACTTTAAATAAAGAGCAATCGAGATGATGATCCAATCACAAATTATCCACAGTGATATACTTAAAAAGCTCTCGAAACCAAAGTCATAATTCAACACATATTTGTGTCAGATCCTTTGGCATTTATTAGCAAAAAAATAACCTTGCAATTTCTTTTCAATGTAGCCAGTTTTGTCACAGCTCCAACAAGTCAACCTCGATTTTTCAGTCAAAACAATTTGCCCTTTCACCTTCGTTATCGGGGAACCGTTTATGTTTCACCACATTAGCAGTAAACTTACCAACAACTTCATTGATCTTTAAGCCTCTCCAAAAAATCGCTGTACCTATTCATTTGAAATATCCGCATCTTAACAAGAATTTTCATGCCAATTACTGGGAATCAACAATCAGTATTTTGAAATATCACAGCATGTCTACGCCAACAGTTATATGTATACATATAACGTCTATCTTCTGGACTTACATACTTCGAATGTGAAGTTTCTGAAAAACACCCTAAAATGTGAACTAGTTCTCCGAGAGTGGAAAAATGCTGATGAAGCAGCAAAAACTGTAAATGACTTGACAGTAAAAAGTTTTATGATAAAGATTAGTGTATTAGCGAAGTTCAGAGAAAGAGAAGTTTTGGAACTAAAAAACGGATTGAGCAAAGTATGAAGGAGGCTGTGGACAAATCACAAAGACTGAACCTGCCTTCAAAGAATCCAAATGATTCAGTACCTGCTGAAGTCATTAACGAATACCTTGCTCCTGACTCTAAACCCCTGCGAACAATATTCTTCATCATCCTTTGATATTAGAAATTCTAAGATATCATCGTATCTTTCATTATAAATATCCTCCATATTTCTGAAGATATTTTCATAATTATTCTTATTTGAAATCATTTACCTCTTCGTGCTATCTGTATTACATCATAAAAGAAACTATTTTAATTTATAAATTCTGAAACATTCGAGTTTAAAATAGGAATATCTTTGAAGTAGTGTTGGGAGCTGAAGCATGAGTTAATATAATATAATGACACTTGATCAACGTGATTATATTACAGTAAGTCATGCTGAGTTTCTAAATGGAACGTAATGATTCACAGATCATAACATCATCATGTGCCATGTTATACGACTCTTGTATTCTATTTAACCTCTAAAATATCAAGAAAATATTTCTTGATGATTCGGCCTTTTCCAAGGTATTCTGGTAATTTGACAAGTCAAGATCGTGCCATTGCAATTCCCTTCCTAGAACATTAACAACGTTCATTTCGAAATTCATATCTGCGAATTCTAGACCATTTCAAGCGGTGCTTAATCGCAAGAAGAAGAAACGAAAGGACAAAACTCTGAAATAGAAATTGGGGTATAAATTGCAGCAAATAAAAAGAAACATTAACTGTGGATGACAATGATTATAGAAGACAGAAGCAGAGACTTTGAAATATAAGCGATGATATAAAGCCCAACGACAAACCAAAAATTATAAACCATATATATCGATACGTATGGCAATATAAAGACACGGGAGAACTAAAAACACTATAAAACCAAGTGTATAGTAGAAGTAAATAGATTCTTCCGGCGTTAGATGAAAAAGAAGAATGACCGATATAAAGGTTAGGAATATATCAAGAATTAGAACTGGATGGAGCATATTGATTAATACTTTAAAATATGAGCTGAGGGGGGAAAGAATAGAAGGTGATGAAACATGACTAGGAACTTAGAAATCAACAGATTTAACTCACACAATGGCGGAATAAGTGAATCAAACTCTCTAGTGAATAGGTTAAGTTTTTTGGGATTAATTTAGTCAAACCACAACTAAATCAAGTATGATTAGATCAACACCTAGAGCTATTATTCACCACCTGGGTGATTTGGGCTGAGAGAGAATCGGAGGAGCTCACCAGATCTGAGTGTGTGTAACAAATGAGAGGCTTAACCTAAAATGAAGAACATAAGACTTTATATACCCTGCTATTGACTCACCCGTACGATTCATCCATCACACGTACGCAGTTGGCTTTATCAGCCATACGGGTGATCACTCACTAGTGTCTTCTCATTTAGGTTGTAATTGTGACTTAGCTCAGCATCAACCGTGCGTATGAGCCTGTCAACTATGCGAGTAAGGCTTCGCTCGTACGTCTGACTAAGTCTAACATAGTCAAACATCCAAATCTCGTTCCTGCAGTTCCTGTAACCACATGCAAACACGGATAGGATTATAACGAGCGATCATGGTGGCCTGTAAACTGGTGTACCTGAAATGGACGTGGGTAGATGTCTAGGGACTTGCATAAAATGCATCAACAGAAGGTGTGAGTTGTAAGGAAACGAAGGAGGTGAATTTATAAGAAAATCTCCGACAGAACAATTGAAATGGACGATCGCATTTAAAGCGGATCCTAATTCCCTTGGTTACCGGAGAATCAAATCTTATTACGAAGATTTTCTTCAAATCCCTTGAAATCTGAAATCAATCATATCTACGTCAAATGATAAGATGAATCTACACTTACTCATTTCACTCTTCTATGTTAGCTTCATTCGTACTCTTCATATAAATGGATTGTTTATCCGAATTTTTCGCTGATGATAAAACTCTAATTTTCAGCCCGTATGCATCATGAAAACATACTTATTATCATTCACGATCTTTCCACTCAAATTTCGGGACGAAATTTCTTTATCGGGTAGGTACTATGACAACCCGGAATTTAAACTTTAATCTTTATATTATTCTGACACGATAAGCAAAGTTTGTAAGTTGAATCTAAAGAATTTCAAACTGTGTTCATACATTCATTTAACCTCGACCAAATTCCAAAGATTCACGAACCATTATATTAACGAATATGATTATATATGTATATACGTATATATTATAACTTGAAAACGTTAGCAAGTATTAGACGTGTAATACTTTACATAAACGTATTTGTTTCGAAATATATATTCAAATAGTTATCGATGGGATTAGAAGATGTTATCAAATGATTGAATTATCAGATACATTGAATTATGATTTAGGAGTCTCTGTTGAGAGGTCCACATTGATTTGAGAAATCGTTCATCTTAACAATATTCGGAAAATGATAAAGTAATTTACGAGTAAGAACAAATGTGTCTGTTATCAAGAATAAGATAAAAGTTAGTGGAAGACTAAATTACATAGCAATCATTTGATTTAGTTTCAAATGCACGAAAACGCTTTACGATATAATATAATTCGAATATTTAAGATGTCTTTGATTGAATAATATGAGATGAAATATTGATTGTTAAATATGTAGATAACCTACAACGTGTATTAAGAACGTATTTAAGAATATTGAAGATACATATATAGTTTCAAATTAAGTAACACTTGATTCAATTGATATTTAGATACGTCAACTAGGACGTTTAATAAATGTTAGCGCAAAAATGGATTACGCCAAATTAAGTTTTAAAGTATAAACGATACGTGTTATTTTATTTTCTAAACGAAATTTAAAACGAACTTTGAAATATAATTAAGTTTTGAAAAATTAAATATTATATCATTACATAAATATTTTTTCATTACTTATGATATGTACGAGATTATATTTTAAAATGAAAATCTATATATATTTTAATTTAGTCATAAAACGTCCCAATTTAAAATAATATATTTTGATAAACAACGAGTCACTGATTTATAGAAGCAAATGACCATGACGCTCAAATTTTATAAGATACATTTTCATAAAGTAAATTTTTGATAAATAAATCAAATTATTATTAAAGGTACACGTCGTGTAACGAAAAAGGCTAGTTTTCTAAACGTACGAAAGTGCGCTCGAAAAACCGAAAGTGGTACATGAGTCGAGTGACAACGTACGAGTCATTTTTGTAAAAATTATATTTTTACCATGAACATAAATATAATATAATATAATATAATATAATATATAAGTAATTATATAAATTAAATATATTATATTAAATATAACATAAAATAATAACCACATTTTTTTTATTTCTTATATGAAGTAAACTTCAAATCAAGGACGTAACATTTCACCTTTTGTAAACCGCACTCACGTTTTTTTTATTTCATATATGATGTAACATTGAAGCCGCAAATCACGGAAGCATGAGGTGCAAGACTTGAAATAATTCTATAAAATGCAAACGTACTCATATTATTATGCACGCACAAACATCCACTTTCAAATATCTAGTACTACGTATAGAACTATTATTATTTATATTATTATTATTATTAATATCAAGATTATTATTATTAATATTATTATTATTCGTATTAGTAATATTAGGTAGCGATATTATTAGTATTATACATAAAATACTACGACGAGGTCATGAGCGAATTATTTTAAGACGGGCTTTTTGAGTGGGATAGGGCTAAGAAAATTATGGCTTATAGCTACGGAGGTGATGGGTATGGTTCATGGATATGCTCGTGAGATCAATTTAGTGTTTGTCATCTCCACTGCGTCTACGTACCTTTCCTGCAATATTGAATCTCAATATTGATACGTGAGCACTCATAACTTAACTTTTATATATTAATAGTGTATCCTTGACTAGTGCTCTAGTATTTAGAATTATGCATGCTTGTACTTTTGAGATTGCCATGAGATAGGATATGTTGAATCTTGAATTAGTTACATATGCGGTTGAGATAAGGTATAAGATATGCATGTCGTTGGAAAGCTAGCGAAAAACTAAGAACTTTTCATTTAGATATCGAATGGTTTCGATGAACGGATTAGAAGTTATAGTCAATTGAATCTTTGTATTATTATTAAAAATGATTATTATTATCGTCGTTATAATTATTATTATTATTATTATTATTATTATTATTATTATTATTATTATTATTATTATTATTATTATTATTATCATCATTATTATCATTATCATTATTACTATTAGGAGTATTATCATTAAAAATTGTTATTTTATTATTATTACTATCGTTAAAGTTATATTATTATTATCATTAAATAGTTATTAGTATTAATATTATTATAATATTTATTATTTTTAGTATTATTATAGTTAGAACTAATATTAGTAACACCTAGTTATTATAATTATTATTATCATTAACACTAAAACAATATAAAAGATGATTAAAAACTATTAAACGAATAAATTAGGAAATAATGAGTATGAGTATCATGATGAAATTAAAATATTGTAAGATATTGATTTAGATAAAAATTATCGTTCTTATTATTTTTATCATTTTATTAAAAGTATTATTAATATTTTCACTTAAAATATCATTTATAATAGAAATGTTATTGTTATTATAAAATATCATTATTATTATCATTTTTAAATTATTATTTTAAATTTAATATTAAAATGTATCGTAAATATTAAAGTTATCATAATTAGGATTATCATTTTACCATAATATCATTTTTGGTAAAAATAAAAATAAATATTGATATTTTTATTAATAGAATAATAAAAATTATTATTTCAAAATAATACAACTTTTACTTGTTATTATTATCAATGTTATTTTATCAAATAAATATGTAATACAATTACCTTAGTAAAACCTACTGTAATATTTTTATGATATTAAATGAACTTTATAAATTTATTACTTAATATATATAAAAGTATATTTTTATATAAAGTTTTATTTATTAATAAATGAATTATATTATTTACTCTAATACATCTTTTAAAAATATTTTAAAATATAAAATGACGATATTTAAACTATATAATAATCATGTATAAATTTTGGAAATCATTTTGAGTCAAATTGACTTTTGTTGACTTCTGCATACTAGACTCGAGCATTAGGATTGTGGTACACTTTGACCTGACCTAAATTGCTATACAAATATTGACCAACATATAAATATATATACTTAATTTAGGTTCGTGAATCTGAGGCCAACCTTGCACTTGTTCAATGATGTTATATGTATTTTTACTACGAAATACAGTATAGTGAGTTTCATTTACCTTTTTTACCCTTTATATTTTTTGGGCTGAGAATACATGCGCAATTTTTATAAATGTTTTACGAAATAGACACAAGTAATTGAAACTACATTATATGGTTGAATGATCGAAGCCGAATATGCCCCTTTTTGCTTGGTAGCCTAAGAATTAGGGAACATCACTAATTTTGAGAATTAGTGCACACCTAAATGACACGAATCCTAAAGATAGATCTATTGGGCCTAACGAACCCCATCCAAAGTACCGGATGCTTTAGTACTTCGATGTTGTTTTATCATGTCCGAAGGATTTCCCGGAATGATAGGGGATATTCTTATATGCATCTTGTTAATGTCGATTACCAGGTGTTCAATCCATATGAATGATAGTTTTGTCTTTATGCATGGGAAGTATATTTATGAGAAATGAAAATAAAAATCTTGTGGTCTATTAAAATGATGGAAATGAATGATTATGATAAACTAATAAACTCACAAACCTTTTGGTTGACACTTTAAAGCATGTTTATTCTCAGGTATTAAAGAAATCTTCCGCTGTGCATTTGCTCATTTTAAAGATATTACTTGGAGTCTTTCATGGCATATTTCGAAGAACGTTGCATTCGAGTCATTGAGTTCATCAAAGATTATTATTAAGTCAATTTATAGTTGAATAGTGGATATTATGAAATGGTATGCATGCCTGTCAATTTTTGATGTAAAGAAAGTTTGTCTTTTAAAAACGAATGCAAGGTTTGTAAAATGTATCATATAGAGGTCAAATACCTCGCGATATAATCAACTATTGTGAATCGTTTATAATGTATATGAAAGGGTCCTTTCACACACACACACATAAACTCTATATGAAATTGGAAAAATGGCATGAGGATATTAAATGGAAACCCATTTATACTTACTGATTTTTAAAAAAAATCCTTCAATCACCCATTGCTATTACTTGTTCTATATGTTTTTTGATCCTGATCTTCTGCTTCTTGTTTCATTCAACCAAACCTAACACAACACACCCATAACTTAATCATAAACTATGAAACTGCAGCTGCAACCCTTTTTCTTCCATCGTTATTTTCTATAACGATTCAGTACTGTTGCAACTGTTTTGAAGACCATTACGCCATTAAAACAACTCATTACTGCTACTATACTATTGCCATCGATCTAACAACTTCACAGTTTCATCACCATATTTATGAATTGACGGTTACTAGTTTCCTGCTTTTGCTTCCGGTCGATCAACAACAGCTATAAATTGAACCTACCGTTTATAATTGATGTTATCGTTTCCAACTATAGATGCGTGTTCTATTATTAATGGCCGACAATTCCAATTTTAGATAACCCCATCTAATTATAAAATGAAAACGGAAAGCACTTCAACTTCATTCTGGTTTTTTCCTCTTTCTGTTTTGTCGGCCACAGTATAATCAAACAAGTCACCGAATTTTAATGGGTTTATTAAGATGCAATGAGGGACTTTAACAATTTTTATAGTTGGGCCGTTATTGAGGATCAAATTTTACGTTTAAATAGGTCATCCATTTTACACAAGCCTGTCCATTTTATTGGGCCGAGATTCAAATTGCTATTGTGCCGAGAATTATATTTTTATGTTGAGCCAAGGCTTATTATGCTGTTGGACCAAATCAGTTCTAACTCGTTTGAAGTTTGGGACGTGAATGTTTGTTTTGTTTTGAGCCAAGAAGTTAAATGAAGAGATGATGAGATTACTTTGACGTACGAATATGATAAACGGTTATGGTGTCACGATGGCATTAGAAGGATGATGATCACGTGACCATAATGATATATGTTAATGGTGTTTCGGTTAGGAATAATGATGGTGATGATTATGATTCGTTAATGATATGTGAAATAAAGATAATAATAAATAATGGTTATGGATGTTATCGGGTTAGTGGGAGGTCACGAGTTCAAACCCGGACTTGGGCATTTTGTTAAGGCTACTTCTTTGAGGTAGCATTTCTATTACCATTACTATCATTATTATCGTATCATTATTAGTATTATTAGTATTATTATTATTATTATTATTATTATTATTATTATTATTATTATTATTATTATTATTATTATCATTTTATGAATTAATAAAATAAGTATCATTATTATTTTTATCATTTTTATTATTAGTATTATTATTACTAAGTATTATGAATATTATTGTGATTACTATTATTATCATCATTATTATTATTATCATCATTATTACATTTAACATTTAATTTATTATTTTTAACATTATTATTACTATTATCATTATTTGTATTACTAATATTACCATTAGTATTATTATTACTATTACAAAAAATATTATATATGTAAAATATAATTATTACATATAACATAACTATATTGATTTTTATTTATTTATTTATTTATTTATTTATTTAATGTATATAAAATAAATACATTTAATTAAGTCATTAATGAAACACATAATTTATTAAAATAAAAAATATATCACTAATAATATATAAATTGTTCGATTACCATTATATGTGTTAATATATATATAAATGATATAGGTTCGTGAATCCGAGGCCAACCCTGCATTGTTCAGTATCGTCGTACGAATATTTTTACTACAAAATATTGTAGAGTGAGTTTCATTTGCCTTTTTACCCTTTATATTTTTGAGCTGAGAATACATGCGAAATTTTTATAAATATTTTACGAAATAGACACAAGTAATTGAAACTACATTATATGGGTGAATGATCGAAGCTGAATATGCCCCTTTTGCTTGGTAGCCTAAGAATTAGTAAACCGATCTACTAATTGACGCGAATCCTAAAGATAGATATATTGGGCCTAACGAACCCCATCCAAAGTACCGGATGCTTTAGTACTTCGAATTCGTTTTTATCATGTCCGAAGGATTTTCTGGAATGATTGGGGATATTCTTATATGCATCTTGTTAATGTCGGTTACCAGGTGTTCACCATATGAATGATTTTTGTCTCTATGCATGGGACGTATATTTATGAGAACTGGAAATGAAATTCTTGTGGTCTATTAAAATGATGGAAATGAATGTTTATGATAAACTAATGAACTCACCAACCTTTTGGTTGACACTTTAAAGCATGTTTATTCTCAGGTATGAAAGAAATCTTCCGCTGTGCAATTGCTCATTTTAGAGATATTACTTGGAGTCATTCATGACATATTTCAAAAGATGTTGCATTCGAGTCGTTGAGTTCATCAAGAATATTATTAAGTCATTTATAGATGGATATATTACGAAATGGTATGCATGCAATCAACTTTCGATGTAATGAAAGTTTGTCTTTTAAAAACGAATGCAATGTTTGTAAAATGTATCATATAGAGGTCAAGTACCTCGTAATGAAATCAACTATTGTGAATCGTTTATAATCGGTATGAACGGGGCATTTCAGTGGTTGGTCAATATTCCAATGATTATGGAATATGTGGATGGATTAGATCTTCTTATCACTTAAGGAAATTGGTTGTCAAAGGATGTTGGATAGAACGCGTTTGACGGTTGCTCGGTTCTTGGTTGAAGTTTCAACAAAGGGAGTGGTTTTCTTCGAGGGTGATCAATTGGGTGTCTCTAAGTGATGGAAGAGGAGCGGATAATCGTGTAAGTCCAGGAACTTGAGCTTTCTAGGATCGTTGAGAGTGTCAGGATCTTGATGGAAGTTATCGAACTAGTGAGAGTTAGACGACTAATGGAGTTGTGGAGATGGTTGAGCGACTTGTTTCTTCAATGTTCTCAAGTTTAGTGTGTTGATTCCGGATAACACTAGGGCTTCGAATACTTGTTTACACTTCGATGACAAAGTAATTTACGTCTGAACGGTGGTACGAATCAAGTTTCTTATCGAGTAGCCACGTTTTTAATTCTTACTCATACAGTGGGAGTGTGCTTGGGAGAGAAGATGGAGTTTGTGAAATTCATAGCTATAAGGAGGTGAGTGTACCAGCGAGAAATCGAAAAGTTGAAAAGGTGGTAGATTTTGAGGTGGTGATTGCGTTCTCACTGAGTACCTTGATGAATACTCTACAAAGGTGTGTGATGAATTTTTTGATTCCTGTATAGACGGTGAAATCCTATGCGAGGGTGGTCATTGGCATGTGATAAGCTTGTTGCATTATTGATTTCTTTTAAATTTATAATTGAATTAAACGTGGACTCGACTAAGATGAAAAACTTCGAGAAACAATGACTCGGTCCTTGAATTAGTAAGTTTTTTGTTTAAGATTCGTCCCAAGAGAGCGATAATTGCCAATCGGATTAATGAAAACTAATAATTATCCCAAGATTTGTTTGGTTGAGGGGTTTTTGTTTTGAAACATTTTGATTAACAACTAAAACTTGTACAAATAGCAAATAACTAAAATATCAAAAGGTAAATCAATTAACGAAGTAGTGTTCACTTATTTAAATCCACCCTTATGCTTGGATTGCCCCGTTTTATCTAATTTACTATCGTATTCGTTGTTGAATTCTTAAGTGTTTAATATCACTACGAAACCTCAATCTAGTCACCCTATGCAAATTCACATAAGCATTGAATAACAAGAACAAGTTGAATCATAAGTAGTTATTGAGATTATGCTTGGACTAGAATCACTTAAAATCCTTTAATTATCAAAATCACTTAAGATAATCAAACACCACTATGTTGACCAAAGACCAATTGAAAACCAACCTAAACTAAGAACACAATCACTTGAAATCCCCAATTTGGTTGTCTAGATCACACAAGGTGTTAAAGAACAAATTGTTTCACTAATCCAATCACTTAGAAGAGCTAGACAATATATGTAATCAAAGTAAAGTCCAAATATGCATAGCAATGGTTCTATAGCTAACTCAACAATAATTACTCCTCTATTTCATTCAAACAACATTTATTCATTGATTTGTGGCAAATCCTCACATTAAAGTTTCATAAATAAGCAAACACGAGTAAATTAACCAAGCATGGCTAAACTAACACTAATAAGAGATGAAAGATCACAATTAAGCTTCATGTTTAACTAATACAAGTAATCAATGTAAGAACAATATAGATAAGGTGGAAATTACAACCCCAATGAAGAAATGACATACATCTAACACTAAGATTACTTGAGCTTTAACTTGATCCTCTAAATTAGCCTTAATCTTCACTTAGATGATGTAATTAGGGTTATTACCGTGAGATTCGAGATAAGAACTACAGCTCTATCTTTAAAAACCCTATCTCATTCCCTTTATACTTGTAAAATTTCTGCACTCAAAACAGCGTAGGTGCGCCGCACCTTATAATGGTGTGTTGTACCATATAACGTGGAGCACGGTGCGCCGCACTTTAAGGCTGGTGCGCCGCACCTTATAACTTGGAAAACTTCCTGAATGATCTGATGTTGAAATCTGAAAATCCTTTGAAATGGTGCGCCGCACCCGGTGTTTGGTACACCACACCTTATAACTGCACTTTCAGAATTCTTGTTTTCTCACTTGAAATTGCACATTTGAACTTGCCTTGCATTTTGGACCATGTCCTGCTCTTTGGTTCACTAATTTGGCTAGATTTTGGTCAATTTTGCACCAATATGAGTTTTTAGCCTTGAACAAATGCAATTGCGTAAATATCCGACTTTCAGGCTCAATAAACCTCTAGAACGAGTGAAACGAGGGAGATATTACGAGGTAGAACATGTATAAGTTGAGCAATATCAACGTGTGTGTTCGGGATTTGACATGTCTAGATCGATGGGTGAGGCGTTGTTGTCTCATGAATAATCCTATGATTAAATTCTCTCTCACTTCAATTAGTATTCTAGTGTAAGAAGATGATCTTCATGTTAGAAGATGGTGGCGATAGAAACCGAGATGACCCAAGTTAGTAACTATGAGATTGAATTATCACTCAGCGGTATTTTTTAGTGTCGAAAGACTTCACTTGCTCATGGGTTAAAGAGTGAAGTGCGGCGTGATTCGGGTATCTCATCCGGCGGTATCAAATGGAGTTGGTAATCGGCTAGTCTAGAGTTATTGTGGGTTTTGTTTAACACAATTGACATGTATTCTGGTAGGGATTCGTTCATGATCTTCAAAGTAGATTTTTTGAGTATTGAAGATTTAAACGAAGTGGCAAAGGAACATTATGGAATGAGCAATTCGCGGTCGCGAGGTACTTTATTCCGGCCGCGAGATTTGGTCAGCTTGGCAGCAAGTCGAAAGATTTTGTTTCCTTCTATCGGTTTATCTATAAATACAACTCTATTGTAACCTGTAAATGTGTGCACGAAATTATATAGTGAAAATATCTGGTTTGCGCCCGTAGAGTAAACTCTTCTCCGTAATTTGGATTTGGGATATAACCACATTAAATCTCATGTCGTTTATTTATCGTTATGATTTAATTATTCGTTTGTCGTTCGTGAATTAGTGTTTATTATCAATCACTTGTCTTGTTAGGGCCTTCCGAATTCCTAACATTAGGAACTAATTGACACTATTTTTATAAAACACACCATCCAATTAAGAGGGTGTGAGTTCAACCCTCAGTGAACATTGATACTCATTCGTGAAAAATTCATGTAGAGCAACTGTACGTTCAAGTCATGTGGTGAGCATTTTGTATTTATTCGGGATAAAAAGATGTTTAAAAGGTTATGTTCATGAGGCTTTGCCCCTCTTTATGTATTCTCTGTATTTAAGTATTTGACGAAATGCTTCATATGTATTTTTTCTGTTTATTTTGTTGCTATAATTTCAAAAATGTTATAATTCAGTAGGCTTATAACTACCTTTAGTGGTTTGATTATTGATGTTATAATTCAGTAGGCTTATAACTACCTTTAGTGGTTTGATTCTTGATTAAGAATGCTAATAATGAAGTGTAAGAACAAAGATGATAATGGAGAGAAAGAAAGAAACACTTTGTAAGTGTGAGAAAATGGTGCAAGTTTAATGCTTGCATTCATGGCTATTTATAGCAAAAATATCACAAGTTTAGGTAATACATTAATATTACTTTTGTGTATCAATAATTGACTATCCATTATATATATATATATATATATATATATATATATATATATATATATATATATATATATATATATATATATATATATATATATATATATATATATATATATATATATATATATATATTTATTTATATATTATAACACTCCCCATTGGATAGCAATTTTGTTTGTTTAAGATCAACTGTAAGTTACTGCCTCGTTAAAAACCTTGCTAAAGAAAACCCAGTGGGAAAAAAACTTTAGCTAAGGGAAAAAGAGTGCAGCATGGAGTTGACTCCCCCTCAAGTAGACATCGCTTCAGTTGTTACATCTTTTGAACATGTCTCATGCCAATGTTATGAACGTGTGTTCTGAAAATAGCAGTTGGAAGTGCTTTCGTGAAAAGATCAGCAGAGTTTTTGCTGGATTGAACATATCTCATTTCAATCTCGTTGTCCTTAATGAGATTTTGAGTGTATAGAAGAATCTAGGAGGTATGTGTTTGGTTCGGTCACTTTTGATATACCCTTCTTTCATCTGTGCTATGCAAGCTGCATTATCTTCATAGATAATTGTTGGACTTTTATCGCGTTCTAGTCCACAAGAATCAGTAATGATTTGTGTCATTGATCTCAACCAAAAACATTCCCGAGTAGCTTCATGTAATGCAATCACTTCGGCATGATTTGATGATGTAGCAACAAGTGTTTGTTTTTGAGAACGCCATGATATTGCAGTACCTCCATTTAGGAATACATATCCAGTTTGAGATTTAGCTTTATGTGGATCAGATAAATAACCTGCATCAGCATAACCAACCTTTAAAGACCGGTCCTAATCCTCCCGGACGAAGTCTTTAACAGTTGGTCCCATTGCGATGATCGACTCCAAATAATGTCTTTAACATGAGCAAATGCACAGCGGAAGACTTAATTCGTACCTGAGAATAACATGCTTTAAAAAGTCAACATAAAGTTGGTGAGATATTGATGTTAAAGCTAAGGGGTATAAAATACTATTAAATTTTATTAGAAAACACTATTTAATACGATACAATTTTACACAAGATATTTATTTATTTATAGAATGGATATACTTAAACCTTGCTACAACACTTATAGGCAGTGTACCTAATCGTACAGTAGTGTAGTTTTTAGTAAGTCCGGTTCGTTCCACAGGGAAATCTTTAAACAAAGTTCAACGCTATATTAGTTTACTTTTATAAAAATACAAATATATATATAAGTAATATTATTATTATAAAGGGGGGTTTTTACCGTTTAATGACCGGTTTGTCGATTTTAAAACTTTAGTCGCAGTTAAAACCTAATGTAAAATATAAAATAAATACAAGACTTAAATTAAAGCATAAAGTAAATAACGATAATGAAATTGCGATAATTAAAAGTGCGATTAAATAACAATAAATAAAAGTGCGATAATTAGAAGTGCAATTAAATATAAAATAAAGGAAATTAAATATGAAATAAAAGAATTATGCTTATTTAAACTTCCGTAATCATGATGTTTGACGTGTTGATTTTAGTTTTATGCCCATGGGTTAATTGTCCTTTGTCCTGGATTATTCAATATGTCCATCTGGTTTTTGTCCATAACAGTCCATCAGTCATAAATATAAAGTGCGAGTGTCCTCGTCAAATTATTATTATACCCGAAGTTAAATATTCCAACTAATTGGGGATTCGAATTGTAACAAGGTTTTAATACTTTGTTTAATGAATACACCAGGTTATCGACTGCGTGTAAACCAAGGTTTTACTACTTTGTTAACAATTACACCAATTACCCTTGAATGTAATTTCACCCCTGTTTTAATTATTCTAGTGGCTATTAATCCATTCCCGTGTCTGGTTAAATGAACGATTATTCGTACATATAAATACCCCGCCCATCGTGTCCGATCGAGTGTATATGGTAATTTATAGGGACGTCCAATTGTAAATCTTTATATTAACATTAACAAACTTTCATTTAGTTAAACAAATATAAAGCCCATTAATAGCTCATAGTCTAATTTCCACAAGTGTCGTTCTTTTGTCCAAACCCCAATTATGGTACAAAGCCCAATTACCCAATTTTAGTAATTAGCCCAACATCATGATTACTTCGTTTTAAATAAGCATAATAATAACTTAGCTACGAGACATTAATATAAAAAGGTTGAACATAACTTACAATGATAAAAAATAGCGTAGCGTTACACGGACAGAATTTCGACTTACACCCTTACAACATTCGCTAACATACCCTTATTATTAGGATTTAAAATTAAAATTAAAATTAAAATATAAATTATATATATATATATTACGTATATATTGAGAGAGAGATAGAAATAGAATATGAAATTTGATCAGAATTCGGTTTGCTTTATAGCCAGAGTTGAATTTTGGGGCTCCGCGACTCGCGGCAAAATGCTCTTCAAACTCCGCGAGTCGCGGAGATAGTATTTACAGCTCAGTCCTTGGAGTTTTCTCTGCCGACGGTTTTTAATATATATATATAATATATATATAATTAATATAATTAATTATATATTATATTATATTTATATACATAGTTAACTTGTAATTTTTAGTCCGTTGCGTCGAGCGTTAAGAGTTGACTCTGGTCCCGGTTCCGGATTTTCGAACGTCCTCGCGTACAATTTAATATTTTGTACTTTGTGTTTTGAATCTTGTACTTTTGTAATTTCGAGACGTTTCTTATCAATAATTGGAACCTCTTTGATTGTCTTTTGTTCTTTTGAACTTTTTGGTCGTTTGCGTCTTCAAATCGTCGAATCTGTCTTTTGTCGTCACCTTTTATTATTTAAACGAATATCACTTGTAAATAGAACATTTGCAACTAAAAGCTTGTCTTTCTTGAGGAATAATGTTATGAAATATATGTTCGTTTTTAGCATTATCAAATATTCCCACACTTGAGCGTTGCTTGTCCTCAAGCAATATTGTCTTGAAATACTAGAATCACTTCTTTATTCTTCACACTTTGTACATCAGTGATTTCTATACGGCGGTATAAACAATGGTAGTAACGATATGGTTTACAGTCCCACATGACTATAAAAATTTAGATCCATTAAGGAAATTGGATCTTTATGAAAACATTTGATCTTTTGAAAATTAAATCTAGTTTTTTACCCTAGATAAGTTTTCCGGAATAACCCTTTACCGGTGTTTGCAAAATATTTTTGTGGGTTTGGTGGGTTTCAGATTTGAAAATTTTAGCTCAAAACTTGCGGTTTTGTGTCACCCACTTGCTAACCTTGTATTTGGAAAGCAACACGTCCAGTTTACTTGTTCCGTATATTACCTTTCGGCAAACTACCGTCCGGTTGTAAAGGAAAGCGTTGAACAAGCAACTGTTAAGGCAATGTCCCGTGACATGCTTTTGATTATGGTCTATAACGTGTCGGACGCAATTACTATCCTTGGTAGGAGCAATAGTAAAGCTCACCCTTATAATTTGTCGGTTTGGCACAAAGTCCTGTCTTTGACCATGTTATGCAACCACTGTTCTTACGGTTGACACCCGATTTAGTTCAGGTGACCTAATGAATTCCAGGTGAATTCCTAGGATTTTACGTTCAATGGTAATGAACGCATTGAAAATAGGGTTTTCAGAAAACAAATCGGTTTGTAGTTTTGATCAAAATATTTTCTCGTTTAAGCTCGAGTTTAGATATCATTGAATTCCATGAGTTTGAATTCTCAATCTTTAAGGTCAATCTCTAGGATTGAGTAATATCAGTCTTAAAAGCTGATTTTTAATCTTTAAGGAGATTATCCTTTCTGGGGATCTGATTCATTAGTCTTATCCAGCTAATTTGCATGGTGCCCCCCCATTGTACGAGATAAATCCTTCTCATGGTTAGGATAAATCTGACCACTTGGCGACCCTGTTTAATGCTGAGGTCCGTGGATTTCCTGCTGATTTTAGTGATGACTTTTCTAGATTTTTCGTCAACCTACAGCTGGTCTGGACGACAACTTCATGACCTAAATCAAGAAGCGCGTGTCTTTTTCGGAAGACTTTACTTCCTTTTAATGATGGAATTGATTCATCGTGTAGATCCATCTTTTCTTTTCTTTCATTGGGTAAAACAGTTTAGTTTAGTCCAAAGCAAAAGTATTTTCAGTTATTTGTTACAGATATATGTGACATATGTTTAAGATAACTTGGTAAATTTTCCCACACTTGGCTTTTATTTTCCTTTTTATCGTCCTCTATTCCATTTTAAATGAATTTTGACATTTTAGTTTGTTTCTCAATTTATGTCCTTTCCGAGGTAACAATAATTTCGGTGTTAAAACCTAGTTTTATCGTTCATAAATATGTATAAACATGATTTTGAATTCATTTAATTGAAAATTTTGAAAAATTTTACTAGAATTGGGTAGTCAGTATATAAGACTAGGGCTGTTCTTTTTTATCAGAGAGCACTAGATTCTAATACAACTACTGCTTTACTAGTATTTTTAATGGTAACCAAGTGTATAAAGTAAAAAATGTTAAAATCCGAAAGAATTTAACCCCTTCCCACACTTAAGATCTTGCAATGCCCTCATTTGCAAGAAATCAGTAACAATTTAAATTATTGAGGGTGATTTGTGTGAAAATGATTAAATTTTTACCAAAGTTTCCAAATATATTGGCGTTTGTTTGCTGAATGATAAATGGTGCACATCATTTGTTCATTCCGTCTTGTTGTTATTTCACATATATTTTGCATCTTGTCGTCAAAATTACTTGCTTTTGCTGAACTTAATGCCAGTCTTTGAAAATGCGTTGTTTTACCCTGTTGTGTACATAAGATAAACTGCAAACATATATACATATTTTTAAAGTTTGGTATATTACCCCACATTCAAAAATTATTAAAATCTAAGAATAAAAGTTAGATAATTATAAAAATGATTACAATATTAACAAAAATATTAAATGTATCAATAATTACAAATTACAAAATAAAAAAAATAAGTATACTAAGGATGATATTGGTACCAATAGGGGTTCCAGGCATAACCATAAGTGCTATAGAATGCTTCGGCAGGATCATACGTAGGATATGGTGGCTGCATCTCTATCGACCAAGGAGGGAAGACGGGTTTCGGTGTAGGAATATAGTTTCTACCTATATGTTGGCAATGAGCTATGATCTGGTTCTGATGAACTTGCCAATCTTCAAATGCTCTCTGTCTAGCATTTTCGTATTCCTGAGAAGCTATAAACCTATGCATTTCTTGCATCTCATTCCCCCCTCCTACATTACCTTGCTCCTGGTTTCTCTCCACCTGTGGATGTCTACCATGGTATCGTACTGCGGCGTTATTTCGCCTCTTCAAAACTTTCGCACCATGGTATACATTTAAACCTATAGTGTCGCGGGGTTCCGGCTCTTCTAGTAATAATCCCCCCCGACTTATATCCACACCGAGATATTCACCAATCAAAGTAATAAAAATACCACCTCCTATTATGCTATGTGGTCGCATCCCCCGAACCATAGCTGATAAATAATAACCCACACAATATGGTATACTTACAGCGCTCTGTGGGTCTCGAATACACATATGGTAAAACAAATCTTGTTCATTTACCTTTTCTTTGTTTTTACCCCTTTGTGTAATCGAATTAGCTAAAAACCTATGTATTACTCTTAATTCGGCTCTATCTATATCCAAATAAGAGTAGTTTCCCCCTTTGAAACGGTGATGGCTTGTCATTTGACTCCACACACCGTGTGTATCAAAATTCTCATCTATCTTTCTACCGTTTAGTATCAATCCTCTACAATCGGCAGACGCTAACTCCTCAGGCGTATATATACGTAAAGCCTGAGCCATGTCCAGTAAAGACATGTGTCGCATCGAACCGCCTAACAAAAATCTAATAAAAGAACGATCGGTTAAACTAGCTACCCGATCATTCAACTCTATACTACATAACAACTCTTCACACCATACTTTATATACAGGTCTGCGTATGGTGAATAAACATATCCAGTCATTAAAAGAAGAATTACCATACCTCTGTACAAGTAATTCCCTAATTGGCCCGGCCAATTCTACAGCTTCTAAAGGTCCCCATTCTATGACCCTCGGTACCTCAACAACCTTGGAGTGAAGAGTATGCAAACCCCGTTGATATTTTGGATAATCTATCCAAAGTCTGTCAAATCTCAGGTTCGGGTGCAACTCTTCCAAATGCATATCGGAAAAGGTCATGACTGGATGAGGTACATCCTGCTTGTAGTAGTTATCTACCTCCTGTTGTTCCAAATTCTCAGCAGGAGCATTGCGGGCTTGGGATGAAGATTCACCCCTTTCATTCTGCAAAACACATCAAACACAAATTTTGTGCATCCAAATATGCATTAGTGTCAGCAAAATCATCAATCAAAATAATTACAATGACATTATCAATTTATATCAAACTTAAGCTTATTTTCACATTTTTATCAAATCTACACTTTTTCAAATAAGCATATACGAAAATTTTCGCCAAGTTCATAAGCATTCAACTCAAATAACATGTCAAAATAATCATTACTAGCAATCAAACAAGTCTCAAATGGCATTATCTTTCAAAAATCAAGTTCATGAATTTTTAGACTTGAAAAAGTCCACTTTAATTCTCAAAATCATGTTTAGGCTCAAAGTTTGGATCATTTAACTACCTAGACATGTTACACTACTCAATTTAGCAACAATTCATGACAAAAATCGGCCATAACCTGTTTATATCAAAAAGCCCCAAATTTGCTCAAGAACACAAACCCTAGATTACTCAAAATTTGAAGTTTAAGGCTTCTAATCATGTTAAACAGCATCAATCTAGGTTATACAAGCATAATACATAAACAATTTAAGCTTAATTACACTAAAAAGCATCAAAATCAAATTGGGGAAAAAATAGCTCAAGAACACCTAATTTCGAATTAAATGGTGTTTAGGTGTATAAATTTACCGTTTTTCTTGAGTAATTCTTAGATAGCATCCTTCTCAACATGATTTTAGCAAAAAATTTGGTGATTAACTGTTAAAAATTGGGATTTTTGGGGTGTTTTTGGGTGTATTTTCGGAGTATTTTCGCTGCAGTTTTCGGGTGTTTTTGTGTGTGGGAGCTGATCAGTTCGTGCAGCTCTTTTATTTTTTTTTCTGGGTTTTGGTCCCTCCGCGAATCGCGGCAAAATACCCTCCAAACTCCGCGACTCGCGGAGTTTGGTAATTTTTTTTTTTTTTTTTTTTTTTTTTTTATAATCATTAACTTTTGAAAACAATTAAGAAATTAATTTTAAAATTTTGTTTCCCTTGTTATTTAGGACGAGGTCGTTTCGGATCGATGTCCTAGTCCGTCCCTCGACAAAATTTTAAAATTTGTCTTTTTGTAGCGATTGTTTTAAAAGCTAAGATTTTTGGGTTTTTTAAATTTTTTTTTTGGCATACTTTAAATCAATAAGATTAAAAATAATGATAATAAAAGTTCTCGTCCCTCCCTCGGGTAAAGCAATTTCGGTTCAAAGACCTAGTCTTCAACTTACGACGAATTTTAAAAATCATATTCTTAACTTAATGAGATAAAGTAAATTTTTGTTTTTAAATTCACACAACTTAAATATAAAATTCAAAATTATTAAAAATTCAAAATTAAAAATTCACACCAAACTTAAAATTTGAAATGCATACAATTAAAATTTCATATTTTAAAAATTAAAAATTCACACTAAACTTAATTTTTTAAAAATTCATATTATAAATTCATACCAAATTTATATTAATTTTTCAAATATTTACAATTTTAAATATATTGTTTTTACAAAGTTTACAATATTAATTTAAGATTTAAATATTAATTTTAAAAACATGGTAAAAATAAAATTAAAAATCTTTTTTTTTTCTTTTTCCCACTTTAATCAATCAAATATTATCAAAAATATGCGCCCCTCTTTTCGGTAAAGTAATTTCGGTTCCAAGACCTAATTTAACTCTTGACGAATTTTTGAAATATTTTGGGTTGATTGTTTAAAGATATTTATACCTTAAGAATAAACGTTAAATTTCGCAGTGATGTAATAAATTTTTGAATGATATCAATAATTTCGGTCGCCAAACCTAATTTTATTTAATACCAATTTAATACTTTTTAGCGAACAAATTAGCGTTTATTATCAAAAGGTTAAAAATAAAAATAAAAATAAAAACTGTACAGACATACCTGTGAAATGGATTTCTTAGTTATATGATCTATTCCATTCATAAGATAGTCGGTTTAATTGATTTTCCATGGCTGCATAGGCGTAACCTCGAGCATTCAGTGTCTTTTCTTCTAAACATATGAACGGTCCGTCTCTGCATAAAGTAACAAATTCGGTATTTGAATAGGTTTGATTATTTGAACATTTACCTCCATGTGACCATTTTCCGCATTTGTGACATCTTTCTAGGTGTCGTGCTCTTCTTTTTGCTGCGGATTTTGATTTTCCTTTACCAAATTGTAACTTATTATCTTCGCATCTGGATTCTTTTCTAACTCCGTCCATTCTTTCTCTGATTACTGATACTAATTCGCTCGGTAGTATGTCATTATTACGTTTAGTGATCAAAGCGTGTAGCATTAGACCATGGTTTAGTTCACAGGCAGTCTTCATTTTGTAAAAACCTAAAAAAAATAAAAATTCAGAATGGGGGGAGAAGACTAGTTCTTTAGGGTCTGCTAGGGAAAGACCATACGTGTTCCATTTTCGAGAACTACACGAAAACAGACAATCTAACTCTAACAGAAATACATATTATCCTTTAAAGACTTGATTCTCCCCACACTTAGTTAGCTGTGGTATCGAAATTGTGATTAACTTCGTTGTCGACTTCCATCGGACCATGTATGTAATGTTTAACTCTGTGACCATTAACTTTAAATTCAATCCCATTTGAATTTATTAATTCTATAGTTCCGTATGGGAAAACTCTTTTGACTATGAATGGTCCAGACCATCTTGATTTCAATTTTCCAGGAAATAGCTTGAATCGTGAATTGAAAAGAAGAACTCTGTCTCCTTCTTTAAATTCTTTTGAACTTCTGATTCTTTTATCATGCCATTTCTTCGTTCTTTCTTTATAGATTAACGAATTTTCGTATGCTTCATGTCTTAATTCTTCTAATTCGTTTAGTTGACTTAATCGTAGACGTCCGGCTTCATGTAAATCAAGATTACATGTCTTCAAAGCCCAAAATGCTTTGTGTTCAATTTCTACTGGAAGATGACATGCTTTTCCATAAACAAGTCTAAAAGGTGTGGTTCCAATTGGAGTTTTGTAGGCTGTTCTAAAAGCCCAGAGTGCATCCTCCAATTTAATGGACCATTCCTTCGGATTTGATCCTACGGTTTTTTCTAGAATACGTTTTAAAGCTCGGTTGGTATTTTCAACTTGTCCACTTGTTTGTGGATGATATGCGGTGGAGATTTTATGAGTTACTCCATATCTTTTAAGAACTTTCTCAAGTTGATTATTACAGAAATGAGTACCCCGATCACTTATTAAAGCTTTCGGTGTTCCAAACCTTGCAAAAAGACGTTTTAAAAAGTTAACTACAACTCGTGCATCGTTAGTTGGGAGAGCTTGTGCTTCCGCCCATTTAGATACATAATCAATGGCTACGAGTATATATAGATTATTATGAGATTTTGGAAATGGACCCATAAAGTCAATACCCCAAATGTCAAATACTTCACATACTTGGATGACATTTTGTGGCATTTCATCACGTTGACTTATTTTTCCGGCCCTTTGACATGTATCACAGGATTTGCAAAGAAGGTGTGCGTCTTTGTAAATTGTAGGCCAATAGAATCCAGCTTCATAAACTTTTCTTGCTGTTAGTTGAGGCCCATAATGCCCTCCTGTTGGTCCTGTGTGACAATGGTTTAAAATTTTACTAGCTTCATCTCCAAATACACATCGGCGTATTATTCCATCGGGACAACTTTTAAACAAATGTGGATCTTCCCAGAAATAGTGTTTTATATCACTGAAGAATTTCTTTCGTCTTTGGTACGATAATCCTTTTTCAAGGAATCCACAAACTAAGTAGTTTGCATAGTCTGCAAACCATGGGATTTCTTTATAATCTATCTTCAATAGATATTCATCAGGAAAGTTGTCTTGTATGGCCGATTCATTCAGAACTTCTAATTCGGGATTTTCAAGACGAGAAAGATGATCAGCGGCGAGATTTTCTGCTCCTCTTTTATCTCGGATTTCAATATCAAACTCTTGTAAGAGTAAGATCCAACGGATTAATCTTGGTTTAGCATCTTGTTTTGAAAATAGGTATCTAAGAGCAGAATGGTCGGTATAGACCACCGTTTTTGCTAAAACGAGATATGCTCGGAATTTGTCAAAAGCAAAGACAATAGCAAGGAGTTCTTTTTCAGTAGTTGTATAGTTCGTTTGTGCTCCTTGTAACGTCTTACTAGCATAGTATATAGGTTGAAATCGTTTTTCAATCCTTTGTCCTAAAACGGCTCCCATTACAAAATCACTTGCATCGCACATTAGTTCAAATGGTAGATTCCAATTTGGTGTTATCATGATTGGTGCATTAGTGAGTTTTTCTTTAATAATATTAAAAGATTTGATACATTCATCTGAAAAGATGAATGGCGCATCCTTTTCTAGGAGTTTATTCATAGGAGTGGCAATTTTAGAAAAATCTTTTATGAAACGTCGGTAAAAACCGGCATGCCCTAGAAAACTCCTAACTCCTCTAACATTGGTGGGATGTGGAAGTTTAGCAATTACATCTACTTTAGCTCTATCCACTTCAATTCCTTTTTTTGAAATTTTATGTCCAAGAACGATGCCTTCTTTAACCATGAAATGGCATTTCTCCCAATTAAGTACTAGATTTGATTTTTCGCATCTAATTAGCATTCGTTCCAGATTAACTAGACATGATTTAAATGTATCACCGAAGACTGAAAAGTCATCCATGAAAACTTCCATGCATTCTTCTATCATGTCATGAAAAATCGCCATCATACACCTTTGAAAGGTTGCAGGGGCGTTACAAAGTCCAAATGGCATGCGTTTGTAAGCAAAAGTACCATAAGGGCACGTGAATGTGGTTTTCTCTTGATCTTCGGGTGCTATTGGAATTTGAAAATATCCGGAAAATCCATCTAGAAAACAATAGTAACTATTTCCGGCTAATCTTTCCAACATTTGATCTATGAAAGGTAAGGGAAAGTGATCTTTTCTGGGGGCGTCATTTAATTTTCTATAATCAATACATACACGCCATCCTGTTACAGTCCTAGTAGGAATAAGCTCATTTTTCTCATTTATAATGACAGTCATGCCACCCTTCTTAGGTACGCATTGAACTGGGCTTACCCATGGACTATCAGAAATTGGATATATCAAACCTGCATCTAGCAGTTTAATAATTTCCTTTTTAACAACATCTTGCATATTAGGATTTAGTCTTCGTTGACGTTGCACATACGTTTTATGACCTTCTTCCATAAGGATTTTATGTGTGCAATACGAAGGACTTATTCCTTTAATATCATGAATTTTCCATGCAATGGCTGGTTTATGAGCTTTCAACACAGAAATGAGTTGTGTTTTCTCATTTTCAGTAAGAGAAGACGATATTATTACAGGTAATTCAGATTCACCATGTAAATAAGCGTATTCCAAATGGTTTGGAAGTGGCTTTAACTCTAATTTCGGAGGTTCTTCTATTGATGATTTATATCGATATCTGTCTTCTTCTTTTAGCATTTGAATTTCTTCTGTTGTTGGTTCATATCCATTAGCTATAAGTGTAGCTAACATTTCAGCTTCATCAATTGGTTCATTACCTTCTCCTAAAGAACATTCCCCTGTTCCTTGTAATTCTGGAAATTCTTCTAACAATTCTGCATGTGCATCTATAGTTTGAATATAATAACATGTATCATCTGCAGATTGCGGTTGTTGCATTGCTCTATCAACTGAAAAGGTAACACTCTCATCCTCTATACTTAGGGTCAGTTTCTTACCGAACACGTCTATCATTGCTTTAGCCGTGTTTAAGAATGGTCTTCCTAATATGAGAGGAACTTGAGAATCTTCTTCCATGTCCAAAACAACAAAATCTACTGGAAATACTAAAGTACCAACTTTAACTAGCATGTTCTCCATTATCCCTCTAGGATATTTTATTGATCGGTCGGCTAGTTGTATACTTATTCTTGTTGGTTTCAATTCTCCAAGGTCTAGTTTAGCGTATAGTGAATACGGCATTAGATTTATACTAGCACCTAAGTCTGCCAATGCTTCTATTGAACTAAGACTACCCAGAAAACATGGAATTGTGAAACTTCCTGGATCAGATAATTTTTCTGGTATCTTATTCAACAACACTGCTGAACAATTAGCATTCATAGTGACAGCCGAGAGTTCTTCCATTTTCTTTCTATTTGAGATTAGATCTTTCAAGAATTTAGCATATCTAGGCATTCCTGAAATCACATCAATGAAAGGAAGATTTACATTTATCTGTTTAAACATATCCAAGAATTTGGATTGCTCGGCTTCAAGTTTCTCTTTCTTCATTTTACTCGGATAAGGAAGTGGTGGTTGGTATGGTTTAACATAAGGTTTATCCTTAACTGTGTTATCTTCATTAACCTTTTCAACTACCGGTTCTTTTTCCTTATCTTGATCAGGTTGTGGTTCTTGTGGAGTAGGAATAGTTTCATCAGAAGTTACAGGTTTTTCAGGTGGTTTAAGTGTTGTACCACTTCTTGTGGTAATAGCTTTAGCTGTTTCATTTCGTGGGTTAGCATTTGTATCACTAGGTAGACTTCCCGGTTTTCTTTCACCTATTAATCTTGCTAGGTTACTCACTTCTTGTTCCAGATTTTGAATAGAAGCTTGTTGATTTCTAAATGCTTGAGCATTTTGTTCATTAGTTTGTTTTTGAGATGTGAAAAACTGCGTTTGAGTTTCAACTAGCTTCGTCATCATATCTTCTAAATTTGGTTTTTTATCATCGGTTTGTTGTGGTGATTTGTTTTGAAAATTAGGTCTTTGCTGATTGTAAGTATTATTGGATACTTGTTGATTGCTAGGACCTTGTTGGTTGTTGTATGGAATATTTCGGTTATAATTCTGGTTTTGATTGTAAATTGGTCTTGGCGGTTGATAATTATTCTGATAATTATTTCCAGGCCTTTGGTTTATGTATGAAATATTCTCTCTTTGTTCCATTGTTAATTCAATACTGAGACAATCTTTTGTCAAATGTGGTCCTCCACACTGCTCACAACTAATTCGTATTGAGTGAATATCCTTAGTCATCTTTTCCATTCGTCTCTCCACAGCATCTATCTTTGCGAAAATGAAATCTAAGTCATGGCTAGAATCGGCTCTAGCTGCTTTAGATGATCTAATGATATCTTTTTCTTGGTGCCACTCATGTGAGTGGGAAGCAGTGTTATCAATAATTTTGTAAGCATCAGTTTCGGTTTTCTTCATAATAGAACCACCAGCTGCTATATCTATATCTTTCCTTGTAGTGATGTCGCATCCTTGGTAGAATATTTGTACTATTTGACAGGTGTCTAAACCATGTTGCGGACATCCTCTTAACAACTTTCCATATCTTGTCCACGCCTCATATAGAGTTTCATTTGGCTTCTGTGTGAACGTAACAATTTCTGCTTGAAGTCTTACGGCTTTAGATGCAGGAAAGAATTGTTTAAGAAATTTGTCAATTAAAACGTCCCATGTATCGATTGCCCCTTCAGGTAACGATTCCAACCAATCTTTGGCTTCTCCCTTTAAAGTCCAGGGAAATAACATGAGATATATCTATTCATCCTCCACTTCTCGGATTTTAAATAGTGTGCAGATCCTATTAAAGGTACGTAGATGTTCATTTGGATCTTCCTTCGGCGCACCACTAAACTGGCATTGATTAGTCACCATGTGTAGAATTTGTCCTTTGATTTCATAATCTGGCGCATTAATGTCTGGATGAGTAATTGCGTGACCTTGGCCAGTGCGTTTAGCTCTCATTCGGTCTTCCATACTTAAAGGTTCCAGATTCTCCATAATTGAATTTGTTGAATCGGTATCACTAGATGCTTCAGATTTAATGGTTCGTTCCTCAACAATCTCTGTTTGAATGATTGGTGGTTCCGGAGGAAAGTTTAGTGGTTCAGGATCTATGAACCGTTCCTGAATATTTTCCGGATTCTCAATTGTGAGGTTGGGTTCAAAAAATGGATTATCGGAAATTTGAACTGAAGTACTTGGTTGACTGGATGACGATTCTAAAGAAAAATCAACGGCGGTTATATTCGCTAAATGTCTTGATCTAGTTACAGGTGGTGAACGTACAAAAGGTGATGAACGTCTTGCTCGGTGCATTCACTGAATATCCTATTAGTTTTAAAAAGGAAAGAAAAATTATAATAAGTTATCCAATCAATAGACTTTTCTGATTTTGCCCACGTTTCGAATAGCCAAAAGATGCAGCAGAGGGGCAGGATTCGTTTGGTCTCAATATAATTGAGGACTGTTTGGCTCCAATAACCCGGTCCACGTACAAATCCAACTATTACTACGAACCAGAAAATTTTGATGTCTATTAATTTAACCACTCAAAATAAATATTCGTAATTTTAAGAAATTTAGATAAGAAGTAGAAAAAATTCTAAGTCCTAAAACTAGAATAGCGAGAAATAAGAAAGAAAAAGAGTTCGTCGCAAAAGGTCGAAAAAGAAAAAATGGTTGAAAAATAAAAGGTGACGGAAAAATAAAAGAAACTTATAAAAACTTAAAAATACTAACCTAATTTAACCTTATTACTACAACTAACTTAAAATTATAATCGCAAATTGATATTACTAATTGGAATGATAATTGGTACATAGTAAAAGGTCTAAAAATATTAAAGCTTACAGGAAAAACTAAATCCCAAATGGAATTAACTTAAAAAGAAACTAAAACTTAAAAAGGCGTCGCAAAATTCTAAAGCACCTAAATCTTAGTCTAAAGAAAAAGCACTTAAGGAATTCTACGGCAAAGCCTAAAAATCTAGGAGTAAAAATAATTATAGCAAAAACTAAGTTTAAAATTAAATATGAGCTAAAAATACAAAAATTACGCTTCAACGATTAAAAAGGGACAAAATATAAAAATATACAAAAAGTTGTAAAAAGTACAATTTTTATAAAAATATTATTTTTATATTATTTATTTTATAAAACTACTAATTTTACAATTTAATAAAACTAATTTAACTAAAATATATAAATAAAAAGTAAAAGTAAAATTAAAACTAATAATAATAATAATAATAATTAGGTTTAAATAATAATAATAATTAAAAATAACCCGTAATTAATGCAGAATTAGGGCTTCTGTGCGCGTGTCAGATGATCTCCGCGAGTCGCGGCAATTAAAGAAGAAAACCCCGCGAGTCGCGGGGTTCAGAAATTCAGTTGACAGCTTTCAATTTTTACGCGTTTTTCTTTATTTTTTTTTTTTATGTTTTATGTTTTTTTTTTTTTGTAAATAAAAGATTTTAAAATAAAACTTATATTTTTATAAACTAAAATAGAAATAAAGAAACTTATAAAACTTAAATATTTAACAAAATCTTAAAAATACTTATATTTTTGTTAATCTTTAATAAATTATTTTATTTTTATAATGAGAACCATCATATTGTTAATAATACCTAATTCTAATAATGATTAATAATAATACTAATTATGATAATAATGATAAAAATAATAATTTATCTAATATTGTTAATGATGATAATATGAAAATTTTAATTAAAAAAAAATGTTAATAATAATACTTATATTTCTAATAATAATCATAATGATAATAATTGAAATAGGAGTAACAAAATATACCCTTTAAAGCCTTTTGTAAAAAGAATTGCCTCATATGGGACTCGAACCCGAGACCTCTGGCTAACCCAAGTACCTCCTTAACCACTCTGCCATAATAGTTTTTCTGTTTTTAATAGAATCCCCATATATATAACCCGCATTTTATGTGACTCTATCTTCTACAAAGGTGATTCAGTCACCCGGTTCCCTTTCCATACTTCTGGCCCAACATCGGCCCAATCTACAAATTGGATATTAAAACCGAATGGTGGCCCAACTAAAATAAAAGGATTTCGGCCCAACTAATCCTATTTGATGATAAAAAGAATAAGTTGCAGTAGCTCAGGTTCGAACTCAGAACCTCTCGGTTAAACACAAGCACCCTAGACCAGCTGAGCTACTGCTCATTTTCTGTTTTAAACTACGATTAACTCTATTTATCCTATTTTTTGTTTCATCTTCTTCCTTACAACTTATAAATCGACCAGAGACCCATTAACACACATAACTAGTTTAAGTTTTAAAATATTTCGCAAAGCTGGAAACCAGTTGTCAAATAAGGTTGTTTGTGAAAATAAAATAAAAAAAATTAAAAGTTTTAAGGGTGCTGCTGTTAGCAGCGAACATAACCACAAAAAAATAAATTTCGATTTCTAATGCTTTATTGATCAAGGTTATAACATGAATTAGTTTATAAACTGTTTATAGAAACTACTAAAATCGTTTATTCAACTTAAATCATAACATAAACTTCAAATTCGTTGATAAACAAAACAGTTTGACTTTTTGGAAATAAGTTTGACTTCGAAATTTACATTTGATAATAACGATTGGGAGTTGATTCTTTACAGAACGATTCACTAGGGAATTCCTAGCATATCAGCATTTTTAGATTTTAAAAACGGATTCGAATTCAATTAATTGATGAAAAAGTGAAGGTACAGGGGACAATCGGGTTCTTTCTCAATTCCATCTAAATTCGATCCTATTAAGTGTGGATGTAGGTGATATTTAACATTTAGAAAGCTATGCAATTCGTTTAATCTTGAGTGGGTTGTCTTATATAAGAAATTATTCCTTGACAGAGTCATCAATCAAGAACAGGAGTAACTTAGAAAAATAAAAAAAAAAACTGTTGTAAATTGGTACTGACATCAATTTTAATTGGATGTAGAGGAACTGGTAAACAGTTTTAGGGACAGAAGACAAAACATTTAGATATGGATTACGATCTCATACGATTTCCTTGATTTATATAATAATAATACTAATAAATAATAATAATAAATAATAAATAATAATAATAATAAATAATACTGATTTTTTTTTAATATCTATATCTATATATATATATGTCCATTTGTATTTACATATCACAGTATTTGTATATCTATTTATTTATTTTATTATTATATATATATATATATATATATATATATATATATATATATATATATTTAGATTATCTTAATATTAAATATAACTATAATAATAATACACTTAATATTAAAATAAGACCAATTTATAAGAATATTATTACTAAAAAAATACATAACTATAATATTGTTAATAACAATAATACTAATATTATTAATATCAATAATAATAATAATAATACTTTATTAATCTATATATAATAAGTTCATATCAATAATTTATTAATAACATTAATATTGGAAGTAGTAACAATATTGTTATATAAACTATATTTATATTTATATATTTACACACAACTATTCGTGAATCGTCAGGCTTGGTCAAAAGGGTAACTAATCATCCAAATATAGATTTCAGACTTTCTAGACTCAACATTAAGGTTTTTGCTTATCGTGTCGGAAACATATAGAGTTTAAGGTTTAAATTTGGTCAGAAATTTCCGGGTCGTTACACAACCAAATCTTGTTTTGATTCATTAGAATAAAATAATCCTAAATCAGTAGTTCCTCGAAGGTATCGAAATATGTGTTTGATCCCATTCCAGTGTCTTTTGGTAGGAGCAGAGCTGAACCTTGCCAACAAATTAACTGCAAAAGAAATGTCAGGTCTTTTACAATTTGTAAGAAGCATAAGAGCTCCAATTGCACTAAGATATGGTACTTCTGGTCCAAGAATATCTTCATGATCTTCACATGGATGAAATGGATCAGTTTCAACATTGAGTGATCTAACAACCATAGGAGTACTTAATGGTTTTGCCTTGTCCATATTGAAACGTTTCAGAATCTTTTCAGTATATGTTGTTTGATGTACAAGTAAACCATTAGGCATATGCTCAATTTGTAAACCAAGGCAATACTTGGGTTTTCCGAGATCTTTCATTTCAAATTCTTTCTTTAGAAGTTGAATGGCTTCATGGATCTCTTTATTTGTACCTATGATGTTAAGATCATCAACATAAACAGCTATGATCACATATCCGGATGTTGTTTTCTTAATGAAAACACAAGGACAAGTAAGGTTATTTGTATACCCTTTGCTTATCAAGTAATCACTTAATCGGTTATACCACATACGTCCCGATTGTTTTAACCCATATAAAGATCTTTGTAATTTAATCGAATACATTTCTTTGGGTTTTGCATTTGATGCTTCTGGTACCTTAAATCCTTCAGGTATCTTCATATATATATCACTATCAAGTGATCCATATAGATAAGCAGTCACAACATCCATGAGATGCATTTCTAAATTTTTAGAAACTGCCAGGTTGATTAAGTATCTAAAAGTAATTGCATCCATAACAGGAGAATAAGTTTCTTCATAATCAATTCCCGGTCTTTGAGAAAAACCTTGAGATACAAGTCTAGCTTTATACCTTGTAACTTCATTTTTCTCATTTCTTTTTCGGACAAAAATCCATCTGTATCCTACAGGTTTCACATCTTTAGGAGTGAGAATGATGGATCCGAAAACTTTTCTTTTATTGAGTGATTCTAATTCAGCTCGTATTGCTTCTTTCCATTGAGCCCAATCATGTCTATTTTGACATTCAACCATAGATGTTGGTTCTGGATCATCATCATTATTCATGATGTCATATGCAACATTAAATGAAAATTTCTCATCAAGATTTTTCATTTCATTTCGGTTCCATAATATTTTTGAATGTGCATAATTGATTGCAATTTCTGTATTGACATCATCAATCTCCTCTGCAGTAGGAGTACTGATTTGTGGTTCTTCTTGAACACTTTCTTTTACCTTATTATCAGCTGATTTTCTTTTTCGAGGATTTTTATCTTTGGAACCAACTGGTCTCCCACGTTTCAGACGTGACATATATTCTTGAGTGACTACATTATCAGTTTTCCGATTTGGAATCTCAACTCGAGCTGGAGTATTACCTGCTGGTATATATGATTTAGTCACCCTTTTTGTATATGTGAATGCATCAGGCAATTGATTTGCAAGTTCTTGTATATGCATTATCTTTTGAACTTCTATCTCGCATTCTTTTGTGCGAGGATCAAGATACTTTAATTGAGGTTCACACCATGAAACATCATTTTCTTTATTTTTTATTTCTCCCCCTAATCTAGGAAACAATGTTTCATTAAAATGACAATCAGCAAAACGTGCTGTAAAAACATCACCTGTCAAAGGTTCAATATACCTTATGATTGAAGATGTTTCATATCCAACATATATTCCCAACCTCCTTTGAGGACCCATTTTTGTACATTGTGGTGGCGCAATTGGAACATATACTGCACAACCAAATGTTCTAAGGTGGGAAATATTTGGCTCTTGACCAAAAGCAAGTTGTAGGGGGGAATATTTATGACTTGCACTTGATCTGATGCGAATCAATGCAGCAGCATGTAAAATTGCATGACCCCATATAGATACAGGGAGTTTTGTTCTCATTATCAATGGTCTAGCGATTAACTGTAAATGTTTAATCAGTGACTCTGCTAAACCATTTTGTGTATGCACATGAGCAACAGAATGTTCAACAACAATTCCTATAGACATGCAATAGTCATTAAATGCTTGAGATGTAAACTCACCAGCATTATCAAGTCTCACCTTTTTAATGATGTAATCAGGAAAATGTGCTCTCAATTTAATAATTTCGGCAAGAAATTTTGCAAATGCCACATTACGGCTTGATAATAGACAAACATGAGACCATCTACTAGATGCGTCTATTAGGACCATGAAATATCTAAATGGTCCACATGGTGGATGAATTGGTCCACAAATATCACCTTGAATTCTTTCAAGAAGCACATATGGTGATTAAAGAAAAGTATATTGATCCTGGTGTATTTAATTTATGGCATAACAGATTGGGCCATCCAGGATCAACAATGATGAAAAGAATTATTGAATGTACACATGGACATCCACTGAAGGATAGAAAAATCCTTCATGATACAATGGTTCCATGTATATCTTGCTCTCTTGGAAAATTGATAACTAGACCCTCACTTATTTGCAGTATTTGCTTCAGGGATTGCAAGTGTACCAGTAGGACGGTATTGCTGATTTTTCATTAATAGCTCATCATTTTGCCCTGCAACCAAGAGATATGAATTAAGTTCAGGATATGTGTTGAACTTTAGCATTCTCAAATTTCTTTGCACTGTGATGTTGGCAGCATTCATTGTGGAGAAAGTTTTCTCCAACATGTCTGCATCACTTATTTCATGTCCACAGAATTTAAGTTGTGAGACTGTATTATACAGAGCTGAGCTGTATTCATTTACTTTCTTAAAGTCTTGGAACCTTAATGTTCTCCATTGATCCATAGCAGCTGGAAGTCAAATTTCTCTTTGATTATTGAATCTGCTTTTGAGACCTTCCCATAAAACATGGGGATCTTCTACAGTCACATAATTATTTTGTAAGCATTCATCAATATGTTGATGAATAAAGCAACATGCCGTTGCTTGTTCTTTTTCAGAACAAGTGTTGTTTTCATTTATGGTTTCAAGAATGCCCATTTATTTAAGATGCATTTTTACTTTTATAACCCATGGCATGTAGTTGTTTCCCGTTGATTCTAAAGGAGTAAATTTAAGCTTTTTCAGATTCGACATTTTCTATTATCAAAAATTAAAACAAACAACATGATAAATTAGAGTCAATTTATATTCATAAGTATATAAACATTAAACATAAATTTAATATAACATAAATGATAAGTAGGCGACAGTGTCGACCATATGTAAGCAATCATAAATAAATGTTATATAACATAAATGATAATTAGGTGACAGTGTCGACCATATAAATGTTAGATAATAAAAATATAAATGTTAGTAACATAAATGATAATTAGGCGACAGTGTCGACCATATATTATTCAGGTGGTATAACCGACCATATATCATTTAGGTGGCAGAGCCAACCATAATTAGTATTAAGATTATCGTGCTGATAACGTGTTATAATTCAGTAGGCTTATAACTACCTTTAGTGATTTGATTCTTGATGTTATAATTCAGTAGGCTTATAACTACCTTTAGTGGTTTGATTCTTGATTAAGAATGCTAATAATGAAGTATAAGAACAAAGATGATAATGGAGAGAAAGAAAGAAACACTTTGTAAGTGTGAGAAAATGGTGCAAGTTTAATGCTTGCATTCATGGCTATTTATAGCAAAAATATCACAAGTTTAGGTAATACAATAATATTACTTTTTTGTATCAATAATTGACTATCCATTTATATATATATATATATATATATATATATATATATATATATATATATATATATATATATATATATATATATATATATATATATATATATATATATATATATATTTATATTTATATATTATAACAAAAAAAAAATGTTGCTGGTTAAAAAATATATAGATACAATTCATAGTTGTACGACAGAATATTATAACTTTTCAAACTTTAAAGTATGTTTAAAAAAATCTAGAATGAAGCAGGGGCGGATCTAGGATTTGAAATGAGTGGTGTCACAAAACAATACTGAAAAAAGTCGAGTCAACGTGTCTTCGTTGTCGAAAACATCTCTCGTCATTGCGATTGCAATAACAAACCAAAACAAGCTTTAATAACAGTAGACATAATAATACGTGGGCAAAATAATAAATAAAACCGTGTAGATAATTATGTGAACTCTAAAAGTTACAAGTTTGTGTAATCTTATCGTATAAGAGATATGTTAAATAATTATTCGCATCTGTTAAACCGCTTAAACGTAAAAGTATGATGAGATGTTTCTGCCATATGATACTTTTTCATCATATAAATTTAAAAAAGTATTTCAAAAGTTTGTTTGATCGAAAATAAAGGCAAAAATGTAAAGGAACTCAAAAAAGAATCTGTATCAAAGAGCTTTTTCTCTAACATCAATTTGAGATATAAGATGTACTCCGACGGAATTTTAGTGACATGGGCTATTGATGGGCTGTTGGGTATTATTTGTACAATAAAGAAATTTGGGCTCCAAAAAATGTGTTGGACTGGTGAGTGTTTGATATTTTGATGGTGTCCCTTATTAATTATCCAAATAAATTATACTATGTGAGCGGCTAGGTTGTAGGATTCTGACCTGTTTAGTGGGGTCACGGGCCCCAGTAATTGCTATGTAGCTCCGCCCCTGGAATGAAGAGTACAACGATATTACTCAAAAGAAAATAGTAGTAGTTTTTTTTTCTAGGTTATTTGTATGTGGTACTGGTAGGTTTGTTGCTTGGTATTAATTATTTAGTTTTTAATTTTCCGCGTTGTTGCTAGGCTTAACTCGCCGTTAGAGATAGCCATGTTGACAATTCGTAGGTTGGTTTCTAGTTGCGATGCATGCCGTGATTTTTTCTGTGTTATGTTGGTTCTTTCATCATCTAATGATAGAACTTGGTAATATAGTTTTTTTTTTTTTTTTTTTTTTTTTTTTTTTTTTTACAAAACCACGAAATTGTTGTAGTTTTCCATTTTATCCTATAATCTGCATATTTAATTATAGATTTATAAAATATTTTTTGAAATTAATAAGGACCATGAAGTGGGTGGAAAAGGTAAAGATGCTTAGAGAGTTAGAGTGGTTGGGGAGAAAGGTGGAGGCTGTTTTGTCTTGATACAAAAAGGTATCCTACTTCCAAACAAATCAAAGTGGACCTTTCCTTTTAATCGAAAACTCTTTTTTTTCTTTCTATTTTAATCAACATTTGTTTCGCAATCCATTTTTTAATCAAAATCTTTTATAATTGTGATGTGATTGTGAATATTTAATTGGGTGTGATCTAAGAGTGGTTGTTCACGGAAAAGGTAAACTTTACACGGGAGTTGGGATTAGTTTATTACGTAGTACTACATAAACTTTCTTTTTAAGACAAAGACACTCTCCTGTAAGACACTCTCCTGTGTTCACAAATTACTTTTTTTTTTAATTAAATTTGCTCATTTAATATTTTATTAATTATACTTTTATCCTTATTATATAAAATATTAAAAAGTTTTTACTTCATAGTGCGTTTCCTTTCTTTTTTTAAGACAAGTTGTCGGCATCATGCAGAGGAAAACCACATTCGTGATCATATGTCACGCACGCACGCATTTTCGGTAAGAAACCCGAATCGCATTGCAGGAACTCAATCCTTAAATTTTTCTGAGGGATAGGCGGACCGGGTCTGAATCCTGAATGGATCCGGGAGAAAATTCCCCTAGAGTCAATCTGGAGATCCATATTTCAGACAGATTTATAAATAGAATGGAAATAGCGAGACTCGAACCCATGACCTAAACCCAGTGTTGTAAATTTCCTAATTTCTTCCCGAGATCTCTCCGATATCTCGTTTTTGGAAGGCCGCCGAGACGAGATGTTCATCTCCCGAGATTTCACGGTCAATGGGGTCAAACTTGATCAAAGCCACAACTTCTCGCTTTTACGCGCTCATTTATCAAATTTTCTCATAAAATCTCGTAATTTTTCGGATTTTCTCGCTCATTTCTCGAATTATCTTGTAAAATCTCTTAAAAATGTATATAAATATACACATATTTATTTATTTATTTGTATATATATATATATATATATATATATATATATATATATATATATATATATACTATAAATACTATAAAAGTCAACGTAAGTCAATCTCCGAGATCTCCCCGAGATTTTTTTGAGATGCCGAGATCTCCCCAAAAATGTCCAAACGAGATCTCCCTGATCCGAGATCTCCAACCTTGCCTAAACCCAAGCCCCAGACACAAGGTGTGAGATACCACTAAGGCAAGCCTGCAATGGTAGTGTGTTTCCTTTCTAAGGTCGTATTTGATGAAACTATATGATCTAGCGCTATATGGTTCATAATTTGAATGATTTAAAATCTTTAAATAAACATGATTCTGAATGAAAATAAGATGTTTGATACTTATTTTGAATGGACGATATAAATATGGTAAAATTACCTTATTAACATGTGACATAGATAAAAAATTTAAATATTTGTTTGTTAAGTGTTCTGGATATAATTTGAAGAGAATTTATACAAAATGTATTTAATGGTTAACAGAGTGTTTTAATTTTGAATAGATCAACACTGAACGCTGAACCATTCAGCATCATATGTAATTCAGATTTCAGAAATAAAGGCGCCGAAAGTGCTAAATGGTTCATCATTCAACATTGAACGAACGACCATCATCACACACCGTTCAGAAATAATCCGCCACCATTAACCTCCTTCCACCGCCACCATCACACACCGTTCACCCACCACCAAAATCCACCCACCACCGAAATCCACCCACCACCATCACACACCGTTCACCTCCATCTGCCACCGCTACTATCAACCTCCTTTCACCGACACCATCACACACTGTTCACCACCACCGAAAGCCAACACCGCCAAATAAAGAATCCACACAACACCGTCTACCACTACCAACAACCACCACATCAGCCCCATGCCGACTTTATTTGTAGAAACCCGAAATCAATGAAAACGAAAAATTCCCTTCACCGCTACTGTCAACCTCACCAACACCATTAACCACCTGCCACCACCAACATCAACCACCTGTCGATACAACAATCGAGCTCGTTCACAACTACTATTATCTTCCGGTAACCCCCATCATCGACCACCTGCTACCATCGATGTCTACCCTTTTTCACCACTTTAATCAAGCTACGCCCACCAGTGGTGAACCAAACTGTTTTATTATACATATATGCTTAAGATTAGTCTGAGTTTAACCACTTTAATCAAGCTATGCCCACCGGTGGTGAACCAAACAGTTTTATTATACATATATGGTTGAGATTAGCCAGAGTTTGGAGGTGAACAAAATAGAGAACAAGATGATTATAGAAACGGTGTCAGGAAAACATAAAGTGACAATTAGAGATGTCAGATGTGGTAAACGAATTAAAACCCTAAATGTTAATCCCATTTTGTCACAAAATGCTAGGCTCATTTTGTCAACAAAATATTAGGCCCATTTTTTAATCGACCATACCCATATGTTAGTGTGTTACCACTTTATTTTATGTAGTCAATCCAATTATTATTGTTATGTAAGCATCGCGTTTTTAATGAATGTATTAGAAATTAGAAATTAAGTTACAATAAAATTCAATATTGAGCTCAAATATAATATTATCCAAAATCGAAAACCCACTTTGGAATGTCTGATTTAATATAAAAACAATTTTAATAAAACTTAAAAAAAGAATATTGATCATTATATACATATACATTTAATGTCTATTTTATTGATAAACTTTGATAACTTTAAACCTATAGTTTGAAATTGAAAAAGAAGAAAAATAACATTATTATTATGAGTGTCAATGTCACAATGGCTGTCTCGTAATTTACCCCAACTTTCAGAGGCAAAATGACAATTTTTCTTTTCTTTTAAAAACATTTGTTCGTTGTTTTCGTTACAACTTTTTTTCCACTTATTTTTCATTTTTTTTTTACGTTCAATTAACTTATAATGAACCGATCAAAATCACATCTTTTAATTAACCTACGAAAACCAACTCGAATTGAAGCGTGAGTTTATCCCCCTCGTAGATACTAATGGTTTAACAGGGGTCTTTTTGCAGTTATTTCAGTACGAGTAAAATGAATGATAAGCATTTAGTTTTATACATATCGTTAACGTGCGCATTGTAAATGTAAATTGTTAGAATAAAATTAAATATGTACACTTTATTTAACGACTATATTTTATTAAAAACACTATATATCAAGATTGTAAGGAGGAATTGCAAAGGGCGAAGGAACCATGAGTTCCAACTAAAACTATGTTACTCTGATGTTCAGTTGTATACTTTTAAAATATATATATATGAAACAACTTATTGCTGAAAACGATTTTTTGCAGCAACATAATTTTTTTCTTTATTTCCTTTCTTTTAGTTTTTATATTGTTTTTCTCTTTTTATTTTCTTTTATTTTTACTTTTTAAATATAATTTATTCCATTTATTTTTTTTAATGTTGATATCGGCATCACTCATAGGGAATTTAACCACCTTCGCGATCATGTGTCACCCACACACATGTTAAAAGAAAACTCAATTAGCGACGATGTTGGCAGTACCATTGAAAGTTGAGAAAAACCCTCTCAGAGACCTTCCCAAATCGCATTAATATTGATAGTACCATCAAACTGGCTGGAAACTCCTGCTTTGAGTGAGAATCCGAACCTGAGTTGGCAGTACCCCAAGTTGAATCTCACCTCATACCATTTAAGCCATGATTCGGTGGTAATTTATTCTTAAAAGAGATATAAATATTTTTCTAACTTTGCATATAATATAAAGTTCATATCAAATCAATTATCGGTGATCATATCTCATAACGTTTTCATTGCTATATCTATATCTATTACTTAATACTTGCATATCGTCGATCATGGAATGTTATATCTAGACCATATATGATACTAAAGTATCATTTTACAAAATCAAACTATAATGTGGATATTGTACATATTAGACATTTCGGATTTGTGAGCTGAAAGAAACCAGTATACATCATAATTAATGAGAACACATGATGTGGATGGGCAAATGCCTAAGTGTAGACGTTGTTTCGACGGATCTTGTGACGCCCCGTACAAAACCATCGTGTACGGATCATCAACAACAGGATCATCACAAGGTCAAACACTATATGCTGTTTGAAAACCGATTTGCATTCATTAAAAAGATAACGTTTTACAAAGATAACATGTCATAAGACTTATTACAAACCATTGTTCCAAAATAACATAAGTTTACGAATGCAAAACATAAGTTTCATAATTTGGGACATCTCTAGTAATGCAGCGGATAACTAGTACAGTAGGTCCATAATAGCAATTCAATAACAGCATGACAGCAAGTGTAACAACGGAAGCAATAAACCTCTAGGCACCTGAGAAATACACGCTTAAAAAGTCAACACGAATGTTGGTGAGCTATAGTTTAAGTTGTAATAGTAACGTAAGGTAGGCCACGAGATTTCGGTGCTGCAAACAGCGTATCAAAACAGTATGAAAAGTATATGCATAACCGTGGGCACCCGGTAACTAGACTTAACGTTTATAACCCCCTGAAAGTACACTTGACGAGTGCGTATGTTCACGAAGTATTAAACACCCGTTAAATGCTAGCGCGACTAGCCCGAGTGGGGATGTCAAACCCTATGGATCCATATCTAAAATTCGCGTTCACCGGTTCAAAAATCAATGACTAAACGTTACCGTGCTAAGGGGAATGTTTATGCCGTTGTATAACCCACACACATATAAAGTTTAAGTACTCGTTCCTAGTATGTAAAACGTAAAAGCGCATGTATTCTCAGTCCCAAAATAGTTAAAGTAAAAAGGGATGCTATAACTCACAGTGACAAAAGCGGTAAAGTCGGTAATGAAAGTACGCAAGTAGTAAGTCGGTCCGAAAGGTCGTCAACCTAAATCAAAGGTTACTAGGTCAGTAGGTTGTCTTTATAAATTCTAATAGTGCATAAAATAAGTTTAAGTGTCATCATCATCATCGTTCATTATCATAAAAGCTAAGTAAGTTTGACAAGAATAGAGATCGAAACAATAGGCTGACTTCGGTCAGCTGCTACGACCTCTACGTAAATCGAAAAAATGCATAGTCAGTGGCTATGGCTCCGTATATGAGTCCCCTAACAGCTATCCAATTATCATAACCTAACTCGTCTTCGTTTGACCGTGGCGACGGTTTAAGTGCGAGTAGGTCAGAAATTTCAGCACAACGTTAATAGGGTGTAGTGACTCTCGGAGGGCCATAAATCCTAAACCGTAACTCGGATTAAGACGAGGCCTAAACAGAAAATCATCTACTCGAACTGAACTAACTGAAAATCAACTTTCCAGTAGCCCAGGTGGTCTAATAAGATACGAAAATCAGTGGACAAGTGCTCCGGTAGGGTTCTTGGTGCTTGATGCTCATCACGGTTCTCATCCTTGATGCTTGTAGCTTCAAGTGTACAACTCGTTGATGGTTTAGCATCACCTTGACTAAGAATTTACCATTAATACACAATATGTTAAGACCAAGTAAGAACACAACTCATTCATGAGTCTTAGATGGATGATGAACCAAGGTTACATCATATCCTTAGTCTTAACACAATTACAATTCACAATAACAACTAAAGCTACAAACTTTACATCAATTCAACAAGCAGGGCCGTCTCAATAATTTTTTGGCCCTAGACGAAAATAAAAATGGGCCCTCATACACGTTAATTTTTTTAATACATATCGAAAGATAACACATAAATTTATCTATTTTTTCACATACAATGTATTTTACTATTTGAAATTACAATAATACATTCATTGGCAATTTTCTATTTTATTTATTTGAATATTTTGAGAAAAGTATATATACATATTAAAAATTTTGGTCCCTTCTAAGTTTTTGGGCCCTAGGCGATTGCCTATCTTGCCTATGCCCGAAGACGCCTCTGTCAACAAGTATAAGCATAATCTAAGTCAAAAGAGGTGATGGAACCCTAAACTAGAAAGCTTGGATCCATTTCACACAAGTTACAAGGTTACAAAGCTAGAAAGCTTGAACCTTTAAGTGTTCTTGATGATCTCAAAGCATAAAGCTTGGATCTTGAAGATGCATGAAGATTACAAACAAAAGTTTGAATCTTTTCAACAAAATAACAAGATCAAAGCAAAAAGAACTTGTTTCTAACAAAAAGATATGAAGATTCAAGCTAGAAAGCTTGCATTCTTGAAGATCTTGAAGCATAAAGCTTGGATCTTGAAGATGCATGAAGATTACAAACAAAAGTTTGAATCTTTATCACAAAATAGAAAGATTAAAGTATAAAAGAAGTAGATCTACAAAAGATATGAAGATTCAAGCTAGAAAGCTTGAATCTTTCATGTTCTTGAAAGATTCATGCTTGAATCAACAAGATATAAGTAAGATCAAAGCTACAAGGAACTTGATCTCCATAGATGAATGATGATGATACACGAAAATATTAAAGGAAAAGAGGAAGAAAAAGAAAACTTACAAGTAAGGAAAGAAAGAAAGAACAAGTGTGTGAAAAATCAAAATGATCAAGTGTTGAAATGAGAGGCAAAGGGCTAGTATTTATAAGCAAGAAAATTGATAAGGATTGGTGACATGGCAAAGGCCATCTTGGCCGTGATTTTTGAGAGGGGAGGGTGGGGACACAAATTTGCTTTATGGATAATGGTTGTCTAAAGTGTGTCCTTATGCTAGAATCTCATGTGACAAAGTTGATAATCCTTATCCATTATGCTAGTATGACTCACTAATTATTTATTTATTTATTTATTTATTATTATGGGCTACTAGTAATAATACTTGGGCTAATTAATTGGGTCACTAGCTAGAGTAGGGTGGGCTTGAGTCCAACAAGGTAGAAAGTCCAATAAGACTAACTATTGGGCTTTAGTAATTAAATAAATAAAATTAAGCATCCAAAGGCCCAAGTAATTATTATTATAAAATAATAATTAATATTTCACAGTCCAAAAGTTCCGGTTCCGACAAAAGTCAAACATGCGCGCAGTCCGCGGTTTATTCGTAACGGCAAGTAACACTAACGGTTATAAAGCATCCAATGGACAAGTTAAGCATTCCACATACACCAAGGCATGTTTTAGGGTATATATGAATATAAAACACATGTGCCAAGGTTCCGGAGTAATAAAGTAACACAATACGCACAAATACGCAGTTTCGCAAAAATACAAGGCGTAAAAGCAAGTCGAAAAAGTCGGGTCGTTACATTACCCACCTGTTAATGGAAATTTTGTCCCGAAATTTAAGCTGAGGCAGGTGTTGGAGTCGGGAAAAGGTGAGGATACTTCTGCATCATTTGATCCTCTCGTTCCCCGGTAAACTCAGGTCCACGCTTAGCATTCCATCGAACTCGGACAATTGGAATCTTATTGCGTTTCAAGGTTTTGACCTCACGGTCCATAATTTTGACAGGCTCTTCCACGAAGTGGAGTTTGTCATCAATCGTAAGTTCTTCCAATGGTATGACAAGTTCCGGTGGAGCAAGGCACTTCTTCAAATTCGATACATGGAAGGTAGGATGAACAGCACTCAATTGAGTTGGAAGATCCAGCCGATAAGCAACGGGTCCAACACGTTCCAAAATTTTAAAAGGACCAATGTATCGCGGGTTTAACTGTCCGCGCTTTTCAAAGCGAATTACACCCTTCCAAGGTGCGACTTTCAACATCACACGGTCACCTACGTTGAATTCGAAGTCTTTACGTTTAAGATCAGCATAACTCTTTTGGCGATCGCGGGCCGTCTTAAGTATCGCTTGAATCTGAGAAATCTTCTCCGTCGTTTCATGGACTATCTCGGGTCCGGTGATTTGTACTTCACCTAACTCGGCCCAACAAATAGGAGAACGGCACTTGCGGCCATACAACGCTTCAAAAGGCGCGGCTTTAATACTCGAGTGATAACTGTTGTTGTAAGAGAATTCGGCTAGTAGCAGATGCCTTTCTCAAGACTTTCTAAAGTCAATAACACAGGCACGCAACATGTCCTCCAATGTCTGAATCGTTCGTTCACTCTGATCGTCGGTCTGTGGGTGATAAGCGGTGCTCATGTCGAGACGAGTTCCCAAGGCTTCTTGCAAAGAACGCCAGAATCTGGAAGCAAAACGGGGATCGCGATCGGAGATAATTGATAAGGGCACACCATGATGAGATACAACCTCTTTGATGTACAGTTGAGCAAGTCTCTCCATTGTATCTGTTTCTTTCATTACTAGAAAATGAGCAGATTTGGTAAGACGGTCAACGATAACCCAGATTGTATCGTATCCGCCCACCGTCTTTGGTAGCTTCTTGATAAAATCCATTGTAATTGCTTCCCATTTCCATTGTGGGATTTCTGGTTGCTGAAGTAATCCAGATGACCTCTGATGTTCAGCCTTAACCTTCGAACAAGTCAAACACCTTCCAACATAAGTTGCAACATCCTTCTTAAGATTTGGCCACCAATACTGTTCCTTAAGATCGTGGTACATTTTTCCGGCTCCTGGATGAATCGAATATCTCGATTTGTGGGCTTCATCAAGTATAAGGTTCCATAGATCTCCATAACAAGGTACCCAAATTCTTCCGGCATAACATCGGAGTCCAAACTCCTTAACCTCGAATTTAGAGATGAGGATGTTTAGGTATTCACGAGATATGTTCTCCTCCTTGAGAGCCTCTTCTTGGGCTACTCGGATCTGGCTATGAAGGTTCGAATAGATGGTGATGTTCAGAGCCCGAACACGAAGAGGTACCATTCTCTCCTTTCGACTCAGAGCGTCGGCTACAACATTGGCCTTACCAGGATGGTAAAGAAGTTCACAATTATAGGCGTTAAGCATCTCAATCCATCGTCATTGTCTCATGTTCAGCTGCTTCTGATCAAAGATGTGCTGGAGGCTCTTGTGATCGGTAAAGATAGTACTCTTTGTTCCATAAAGATAGTGTCTCCACAGCTTCAATGCGAAGACAACGGCTCCAAGTTCAAGATCATGAGTAGTGTAGTTTCGCTCGTGGACCTTCAGTTGACGAGAAGCATAAGCAATGACCTTCGTTCTTTGCATCAATACACAACCAAAACCATTCCTCGAAGCATCGCAGTACACAACAAAGTCGTCACTGCCTTCGGGAAGAGATAAGATAGGTGCGGTGGTTAACTTCTGCTTCAGGGTTTGAAATGCTGCTTCTTATTCTTTTTCCCAAACAAACTTCTTCCCTTTATGAGTTAACGCAGTTAAAGGACGCAAAATCAAAGAGAAACCTTCAATGAACCTTCGGTAATAACCGGCAAGACCTAGAAATTGGCGGATGTGAGTCGGAGTAGTGGGTGTCTCCCACTTGCTGATAGCTTCAATCTTGGAGGGGTCAACTTTGATACCTTGATCACTCACAATATGACCCAGAAATTGGACTTCCTTCAGCCAAAATTCACACTTGGAAAATTTGGCATAAAGTTGCTCGTGTCTCAAGAGTTCAAGCACTAACCGAAGATGTTGCTCATGTTCTTCTTCGCTCTTAGAGTAGATGAGGATATCATCTATGAAGACGATAACGAATTTATCCAGATAAGGCTTGCAGACACGATTCATGAGGTCCATGAACACGACTGGTGCATTGGTTAATCCGAACGGCATCACAAGAAACTCGTAATGACCATAGCGGGTTCTAAATGCAGTCTTCATCACATCACTCTCTTTCACCCTCAACTGGTGATAACCGGATCGCAAATCGATCTTAGAGTAAACGCTTGATCCTTGCAGCTGATCAAAAAGATCGTTAATTAGGAGAAGAGGATATCGGTTCTTGATCGTCAATTTGTTGAGTTCGCGGTAGTCGATACACATACGAAAGGATCCATCCTTCTTCTTCACGAATAAAACAGGTGCGCCCCAAGGCGACGAGCTCGGTTGGATAAACCCTCAGTCGAGCAATTCCTGTAGTTGACTCTGCAATTCTTGCAGTTCTGAAGGTGCCAGACGATAAGGCGCATGAGCTACGGGTGCAGCTCCCGGCACTAGATCGATCTAGAACTCCACGGCTCTCAGTGGCGGTAACCCAGGCAGTTCTTCCGGAAAGACGTCGGGGAATTCATTCACGATTCGTACATCATTCACACTCTTCTCTTCTGTTTCTAAAGCCTTCACGTGTGCTAAAACAGCAAGACGTCCTTTCTTCATGATCTTCTGCTCTTTCATACAACTAATGAGGTTCAGTTTCGAACTACATCTCTCTCCGTATATAACCAGTGGCTCACCATCTCCTTGTGGTATACGAAGAGCTTTATCTCCACAGATAACATCGGCCCTTACTTTAGTCAACCAGTCCATGCCGACAATCACATCAAAGCTTCCCAATTTGATGGGTATCAAGTCAATTTCGAAATCCACGCCAGCTATGTTAATAATAGCTCCTCGTCCAATTCGGTCAACTCTCTCAAGTTTCCCATTGGCTACCTCAACTAGCATACTTTCTTTTAAAGGAACTAATGACCAATTTATCTTATCACAAAAGTATCTACATACATAACTTCTATCAGCACCAGTATCAAATAGGACAGAAGCTAAAAGATTGTTGATAGTGAATATACCTGTCACCAAGTCGGGGTTCTCGCGTGCATCCCTTGCATTAACATTAAAAGCTCTACCTCGCGGTGGTCCGCCGTCTTTTCGCTTGTCGGGACACTCATTCCTGAAGTGGCCCGTCTTTCTGCATCCATAGCAGTTCTTTGGCCCGGTGGGGTTTGCCCTTGCATTCAAAGTAGTGACCTTGCAATCCTTACCTATATGCCCAGACCGTTGACAATTCTCACAAACAACATTACAATACCCAATGTGGTGTTTGTAACACCTCTTGCATTGCGGTAGGGTACCTTTATAGTTCGGGTTGGAGCTTGTGCCGGGGTTGGGGTTTCCACCGTTGTTGTGTCTCTTAGCGGGGGTTTGATCATAGGTCCTCCCCTTACTGTTATCCCACTTTCGCTTGTCACTACTATCCGCTTCAGACTTGGACTTCTCCAGTTCATCGATGAGAATCTGATTCATGAGTGTATCCGCCATGCGCATTGCTTCGGGAACATTCGGTGGCTTGGACGAGGTGACATTACCCTTGATGGACTTAGGGAGTCCCCAAAAGTATCTCTCCATACGCTTGAATTCCAGGGTGACCATGGTAGGACACATAAGAGCTAACTCAAGAAACCTCCGATTGTAACCATCGAGATCGTTGCCAACAGCTTTCAATTGCATAAACTCCATTTCCATCTTTTGTATCTCGGTTCTCGGACAATACTCATCAATCATAGCCGCTTTGAACTCCTCCCATGGCGTAGCATACACCTCATCAATACCTTGTGCCTGAGCCATGGTGTTCCACCACGTGAGGGCGCCATCAGATAGCGTGCAGGAAGCAAATTTAGTTTTGTTAGACTCGGAACAGTTGCTGACTCGGAATACTGATTCAAGCTTTTCAAACCATCTAGTGAGACCAAAAGGCCCCTCAGTTCCGCTAAAGTTATGTGGTTTACAGCTCTGGAATTCCTTGTAGGTGCACCCGTTTCGAACGGGTTGGATAACCGACGGTGGTTCAGCTTGAGGGTTCATTTCCGCCAAGGCTGCGGCGACTCGTTCATTAATCATCTCTTCGATTTAAGCTGCTGTGGGTGTTGTTCGTGTGTTTGCCATTGCCCTTCGAAACAAAAGTTTTGACTTAAGTCAGCATTTAATATATAATAATATAGTATATAGTAAATAGGGAAACAACGCAACGCATGCCAATTAAGTAACGCAACCAGGCACAAATACCGCAAAACCAACATACAGTATTGTAAATAGAACACTGGGCAAGAATTAAACAATACAAAGTTCCATTAATTAATAAAGAGTTGTATACATTCGCATAAGTTCGCACATTACATAAGGAAAACATGGAACTACAAACGAGATTACAAAATGAAACCTACTACAAAGCTCTATAGTGACGGTGGGTAAAGGATGTCCAGCACATGGGACATCTGCTCCTTGAGCTCAGTCACCCGAGCACGGAGGATCTCCACCTCCCTCGTCAGTTCCTCGACAGAGGGAGGGGTTGGCAGAGCAGGCGGAGCTGCTGGTGCAAGTGGTGCTGGTGGTGCAGATGGTCCGGCTCCAGAGGTAGATGCTGCACGGCGGTAAGGCTTACGCACAAACGGATCAGCCGGGTAAGGCACGACCCACTTACGGGCGGTAACCCTACAACGCTGGCCATGTGCGTCAGTGAATGCTCGTCCTCCGTCAATCCCCGGAATAATGGTGCCATCGAAATGGTACCGCTTCTTCGGCGGGGTGGAGGGTGGCTGCACAGGTGCATCATCAGGGTCCTCCTCGTCGGAGTCATCGTCACTAGTGTCGTCTGTGGATGAGTTATCGGATGATGAATCAGCTGGGGGTGGCGGCGATCGGCGACCGGTAGTCATGATCCGGTATCTGAAAGGTGGGATCGGTATGACACGTCCATCAGGAAGGCGTCAGCACCAATGGTTATGCTCATTACGGAACGGAACGTCCCCGTATTCCCAGGGAATCACAACACCACCAGGGCGGGGCTGTGGCTCCTGAGGTACCGGGGAAACTGGAGCTGGAATCTCCGGAGGGTCCTGGGCTCCGACTGCGGTAACCACTGGTACAGGTGTATGGCTGCTGGTTCCGGAGGATGAAGCGCCGGGGTCACTGGTTAACGGGATCTGTGTGTCGGTAGCAGCAGTAGGTGAGGTGGCTGACGAGTCCGAATCGCTGTCCAAAATGATGACAGGTGGAATATCCGACATCTGAACAAGGAAAATAAATTTTCCATATCAGTAAGTCATAAGCAAGCAAGTATTAGGCACTATAGCAACCTAGCATGGCAATCAGTACTAATCAGAGATAACATGTGAAAGCAGATAGTAATCATGCAAAGGCAGAAATAGGCATACAGCAAGTTCGCATGGCAGTAAAGATAAGCAATAGCATGCAGTAAGATCATACAGCAGAAAGTAGGCAAAGCATGCAGTAAGTCTCGCAGAAACAAGTAAACAAGCTAGTTGTAGATTAGTCCTATTAGTGAATCCTACTTGGTCCGGTTCTAGACTCACTAATGCAACCTAATTCCCTACAACCAATGCTCTGATACCAACTGTGACGCCCCGTACAAAACCATCGTGTACGGATCATCAACAACAGGATCATCATAAGGTCAAACACTATATGCTGTTTGAAAACCGATTTGCATTCATTAAAAAGATAACGTTTTACAAAGATAACATGTCATAAGACTTATTACAAACCATTGTTCCAAAATAACATAAGTTTACGAATGCAAAACATAAGTTTCATAATTTGAGACATCTCTAGTAATGCAGCGGATAACTAGTACAGTAGGTCCATAACAGCAATTCAATAACAGCATGACAGCAAGTGTAACAGAGGAAGCAATAAACCTCTAGGCACCTGAGAAATACACGCTTAAAAAGTCATCACGAATGTTGGTGAGCTATAGTTTAAGTTGTAATAGTAACGTAAGATAGGTCACGAGATTTCAGTGCTGCAAACAGCGTATCAAAACAGTATGAAAAGTATATGCATAACCGTGGGCACCCGGTAACTAGACTTAACGTTTATAACCAACTGAAAGTACACTTGGCGAGTGCGTATGTTCACGAAGTATTAAACACCCGTTAAGTGCTAGCGCGACTAGCCCGAGTGGGGATGTCAAACCCTATGGATCCATATCTAAGATTCGCATTCACCGGTTCAAAAACCAATGACTAAACGTTACCGTGCTAAGGGGAATGTTTATGCCGTTGTATAACCCACACACATATAAAGTTTAAGTACTCGTGCCTAGTATGTAAAATGTAAAAGCGCATGTATTCTTAGTCCCAAAATAGTTAAAGTAAAAAGGGATGCTATAACTCACAGTGACAAAAGCGGTAAAGTCGGTAATGAAAGTACGCAGGTTGTAAGTCGGTCCGAAAGGTCGTCAACCTGAATCAAAGGTTTCTAGGTCAGTAGGTTGTCTTTATAAATTCTAATAGTGCATAAAATAAGTTTAAGTGTCATCATCATCATCGTTCATTATCATAAAAGCTAAGTAAGTTTGACAAGAATAGAGATCGAAACAATAGGCTAATTTCGGTCAGCTGCTACGACCTCTACGTAAATCGAAAAGACAAATAGTCAGTGGCTATGGCTCCGTATATGAGTCCCCTAACAGTTATCCAATTTTCAGAACCTAACTCGTCTTCGTTTGACCGTGGTGACGGTTTAAGTGCGAGTAGGTCAGAAATTTCAGCACAACATTAATAGGGTGTAGTGACTCTCGGAGGGCCATAAATCCTAAACCGTAACTCGGATTAAGACGAGGCCTAAACGGAAATTCATTTACTCGAACCGAACTAACTGAAAATCACCTTTCCAGTAGCCCAGGTTGTCTGATCAGATACGAAAATCAGTGGACAAGTGCTCCGGTGGGGTTCTTGGTGCTTGATGCTCATCACGGTTCTCATCCTTGATGCTTGTAGCTTCAAGTGTACAACTCGTTGATGGTTTAGCATCACCTTGACTAAGAATTTACCATTAATACATAATATGTTAAGACCAAGTAAGAACACAACTCATTCATGAGTCTTAGATGGATGATGAACCAAGGTTACATCATACCCTTAGTCTTAACACAATTACAATTCACAATAACAACTAAAGCTACAAACTTTACATCAATTCAACAAGTATAAGCACAATCTAAGTCAAAAGAGGTGATGGAACCCTAAGCTAGAGAGATTGGATCCATTTCACACAAGTTACAAGGTTACAAAGCTAGAAAGCTTGAACCTTTAAGTGTTCTTGAAGATCTTGAAGCATAAAGCTTGGATCTTGAAGATGCATGAAGATTACAAACAAAAGTTTGAATCTTTTCAACAAAATAACAAGATCAAAGCAAAAAGAACTTAGTTCTAACAAAAATATATGAAGATTCAAGCTAGAAAGCTTGCATCTTGATTGTTCTTGAAGATCTTGAAGCATAAAGCTTGGATCTTGAAGATGCATGAAGATTACAAACAAAAGTTTGAATCTTTATCACAAAATAGAAAGATTAAAGTATAAAAGAAGTAGATCTACAAAAGATATGAAGATTCAAGCTAGAAAGCTTGAATCTTTCATGTTCTTGAAAGATTCATGCTTGAATCAACAAGATATAAGTAAGATCAAAGCTACAAGGAACTTGATCTCCATAGATGAATGATGATGATACACGAAAATATTAAAGGAAAAGAGGAAGAAAAAGAAAACTTACAAGTAAGGAAAGAAAGAAAGAACAAGTGTGTGAAAAATCAAAATGATCAAGTGTTGAAATGAGAGGTAAAGAGCTAGTATTTATAAGCAAGAAAATTGACAAGGATTGGTGACATGGCAAAGGCCATCTTGGCCGTGATTTTTGAGAGGGGAGGGAGGGGACACAAATTTGCTTTATGAATAATGGTTGTCTAAAGTGTGTCCTTATGCTAGAATCCCATGTGACAAAGTTGATAATCATTACCCATTATGCTAGTATGACTCACTAATTATTTATTTATTTATTTATTTATTTATTATTATGGGCTACTAGTAATAATATTTGGGCTAATTAATTGGGTCACTAGCTAGAGTAGGGTGGGCTTGAGTCCAACAAGGTAGAAAGTCCAACAAGACTAACTATTGGGCTTTAGCAATTAAATAAATAAAATTAAGCATCCAAAGGCCCAAGTAATTATTATTATAAAATAATAATTAATATTTCGTAGTCCAAAAGTTCCAGTTCCGACAAAAGTCAAACATGCGCGCAGTCCGCGGTTTATTCGTAACGGCAAGTAACACTAAGGGTTATAAAGCATCCAATGGACAAGTTAAGCATTCCACATACACCAAGGCATGTTTTAGGGTAAATATGAATATAAAACACGTGTGCCAAGGTTCCGGAGTAATAAAGTAACACAGTACGCACAAATACGCAGTTTCGCAATAATACAAGGCGTAAAAGTAAGTCAAAAAAGTCGGGTCGTTACAGATCTTAGGTCGCTTATGATTGTATCTAGAGGTGGAAATCACTAGAGACAACTAAACCTAGATATGGGTCGTGTTGGAGTCATTTTGGTCAAACCTAGAGTGAGATCTAGTTTAGAACGAAGCCTAAACTTGATATTTCGGTGGTATTTGGTGTTAGATATCGAGAGGAAAAACGAAACCAGTCGATTAGGGTTGATAGGGAATGTAACCTAGCAAAGTAGGCCAAAACCCGTATATATACTGCAACCCAGACACAGTCGGTCGACTGAGTTAGACAGTCGGTCGACTGAGTCTCACAGTCGGTCAAGTATGTGGACACACTCGGTCGACTGTGTATGCAGTTTAACTTATTGATTGTTTAATTAATTAAGCACACACAAACACTTATATAACCAATAGTCATAAGAGTACGTTATTACATGACTAAATGTATTAAAACGATAAGTAATCTACGGCTGAGGATTACATGCATCAACAAACTCCCCCTAAGACCTAAACGTAGATAAGAAAAATTCAGTCATCAATCTGTAAAAGGATCAGTCACTCAGTTCTTCAAATAACAGAGTTTCACAACCCTGCATTACTGTTCAGCTTGCACACGATTCTCTAGGCGATACAGCATCCTGTTATAGTATAGGGTAAACATATCTTCTTCACAGCAGTTTCTCAGCCAAACTAGACCTAAAACCCTGATACTATCATTGTTGTCACTTCCATCCTTATCTAACACGATAACCGCTTCCTCCGAGCGTTCATCATAATACCATCAACGAAAGCGTGGGCTGAAGTGCTGAGGAATTTTCCTCACAGGAACCTTTCGCATATACTTCACTGGTTCATATTTGACTATCTTTCTCCTTAAGCCCGTTTTCTTGTTCATCCTATAAGAGATCCTTGAAAATTGGGGTCGAAATCCTACAAAGTTAGGTGACCGAAATGATCGTCTTATCTTAAGAACCAAAATGTCAGGAATACCAGCATAATCCTAATACAACATCTTAAGCCTAGCAACCTGCATAAATTCAAAATAAGGTAATGAAGTGAACTCGTGTGAATATCTAATGTAGTCCACTCCATGTTCTTTCTTTATAGCATAGATATCAAACTCCTTTATGTATGCCCAGGCTAAGATCTTCCCTTTAGCATGCAAACTCTCACAGTGCTCAATAAACTTCAAAAACTGTGGCTCCACCTCAGGTTTCATCACATACTTCCTAATTCTCATTGAAATCTTCCATTCTTCTTCCAAAACTTCTACATTTTCTTTATTTATTTTCACCGGCAAAAACCCTTCCGGCAACACATCCTCCTGTTCTTTTTGTTCCTTCTCCTTACACTTTCTATTCAAAAGCTCATCATTCATTTGAAAATAATCAGCAAAAGTTGGAAGATCATCCTCCGCAAAACCTTCATAACGAGGATAAGGCTCTGTCGGCTCATCTTCAATAATAACCTCGTCAAAACTATTATCACTTTCATCAACAGCATCAGAATCACTTAAATCATCATCAAACTTATGGACCGCTGAAGTTGAGGCTTTTGATGCGGCGTTAGCAGATTCCTTAGCTTCTCGCTCTAGACGCTCCATCAATTCCTGTTCAGTTTCGGAGAGGTTCGGAGGAATCTCCCCCTCTTCTAAATCATAATAAACAGTAGTATGATTAAAGCGATCCTGCATAGCTAAAAACTCAGAAACAGTTATTACTTGAAGTGGAGTTACGTACAGTGGGTTATCCTCAGTGTAACCTTTAGTAACTTCAAGAATCATGTCCTCCTCATTATCAGAAGTACCAAAAGGATTCGGCCCCTCCTCAAGCTCTTCAACCATAACCTTCTTCTCCCATTCATTCAGACGTTCAGTCAGATCACGAGTCTTAGTCTGTAAAGATACAATCTCTCCAGCCTGATTCTCAACAGTCTTTTCAAGTTCATTAATTCTCAGCTGCTGTCTATCAACTAGCTCTCTTTTCTCAGACATCTCAGTGTCTCGCTTTTGTTTATCCTCCTCAGCGGCCTTTTGAAATTTAGCTAAATCAGTAGATAATTGAATAAGTCGTCGATTAATCATCCCAGACGTATCACCAGTAACAACTGTAGGCCGTTGAGAGGTTTGAACTTATGAAGGTGGTTGTGTTTGTGGTTGTTGTTGAGCAGGTGGAAGTTGAGTTTAACCACTAGCATTAGCAGCAGGTTGAGTGGTTGGAGTGACTTTCGATTGCGACTTCATCGTTGAAGACGAACTTCCATCTTTAACAGTAAATCTCAAACGCTTCTGCCTCTGCTTAGTAGTAACCTTAGGAGCTTCAGCCAACTTTCTCTTTACCAACTCAGTTTGAGACTCATCGAGAGCAGCAACATCATCTTCATCACGCAATTGTGGTTCAGCACGTCTAGGCGGTGGCTGATCAACTTCTTCTTCACCGGCAATTGTAATATCAGTTTCGTCACCTGAAGTTCTGTTTTTGTGACGACAGCTCAATCCCTCTGGACACACATAATTTTCATTGGCCAGATGACCAATCAGTCTCTTCTCAGGAATCACAATTGAACCAATTCTGTTTTGCATAAACCGATTAAAAGATTGATCATTCAGATGATTCAGTGTAAGCATATCCTGTGGAATTTTCACTAAACCCTGAACCTGCTTCTCCAACATGATTTGCAGGAACCTCGAAAAAACAAGATGAATCTTCTTCTTCACATTCAGCACCATACCATCAAAAATAACTTGAGAGAAATTAAAGTCCGCATTCAAAACCAACGCAACAAACACCGAACTATAAGTCTATGTCGTCTCATCAAAACCACCCTTCATCTGGCTCAACCATCTCAAGAGCACATAGGGTAAATATCTGTACTGCCTACTATACTTCGTACACTTCACCGCTTTAGTAATATCACCTGTATAACCACAAAGTTTCAAGCATCTTTGCACTTTCAATGCAGGCAGTGAAGTTGGCATTGTATCATCATCAGGAAAGCCAATATCTTCTTTGATAGTCTGCGCAGAGATTTGAACTATTGTACCATTGACCGAGATGATGATTACTTTCTTATTATCCTCAATAACCACCTTAGCTGTCTCCCAGAATGCTCTTTGAGGAGTGTAGTACGGTGTGCTCTCAGTCGTAATCGCCTTGAGAATTCGAGAGCGCTTCAGAAACTCAATAATTAGACCAAACTTTCCTCTACTAGCCTCCGATCCAGTCTCGTCAACACAAGCTAAAAAATTTGTGTCTCCACATCCATTCAGTCCAGGCATGTCAGATGATAATGGAATCTGGGGTTCAATTGGAACAGTTTCCTCTGAAGAATGTTGTTGTTCATGAGACATTTTGTATAGATGTAAAACACTCAAAACAAAACAACTAATAAGCATTTACCACCATGTATCATGGGGTATCAAGTTAATTGTATGAATCGGTAATTAATTAATCAAAATAAACACATTAACTGATTATCATACAATTTCATAGATCAGAGGTCACCGTTATGTTATTACACACCAGAGTTACAAGGATAACAGGCTAGCCTTATCGAATTACACATTTAACATAAATAAGCATAATAACGAAACATAAAACATTTGACTTATCCCACAATAACATCTTCTGGTACTGGTTTCATGTTGTAATTCTTGTTCTCAAAAAAATCTAGCTCATCAAACAAGTGATTCAAAAGAACGGCATAAGGAAATGGTCTTCCCTCAGTATGCATAACATCCTTCATTATATTAATGAGAATCTGACCAAAGTTCACTTTGATTCGTTCCATGAGACAATATAATAGAACTGCTTCAGTACCAGAAAGCACATCATCATTAACATCTCGAAAAACCACATTTCTTTTGATAATCCTCAGGTGAGGTATTAAGTCGTTTCTAACATCACTGTCTCTAACCTCAATTCTACATTTACCCAGTGCATACCCTAGCTTACAGATATGAGTAGCCACCCCTCCAGCATCGAATTTGCTAGGAATTTTCCTAAGATCTTTGCTAGGACTAAGAAATCTTGGCTCCCCAGTATGGTACTTAAATATGATCTGAAAACTCATCTAGGGTCCACTTAAAAGATTGCCCGAAGAAATTTGCATGAACGTACTTCTTCTTACCCTATTCTAAGGCTTGACTGATATAGAATTCACGGATAAGCTTGGGACAGTAATAGTCTCCTATCTCAATGAAGGTCAAACAATCTAGATCCTTCCATTGTTCATGAGTGGTCTGAGTGGCAACTACTTTTGATTCCACTTGGATAGGCCGGTGTTTGGCCAAAACTCTCCTACGGTCAATATCGAATATCCAAGCTCCAACAAGCAAACCCCCTGACATACTTAGAACAAGACTATACCAAACATTCAGAATAATGTATCATGAATTCGACAAAATAACCAAAAACAGCAAATTACTAAAAATTAGGGTTTCAACACACTCGGTCGTGTGTGTAGAGACACATGGTCGTCCGTGTAGATAACCGGTCGAGTGTGTGGATTCACTCGGTCGAGTGTGTCACACACTAGGTCTAGCGTGTTCTTCCATATCTGGGTTCACCCAGTTTGACAAATCGATCAAATCTGTAGTTTTGGTTCAAATCCCGGTCGCATAGGCCACTAAAATAGCCGATAAACACATTTATAACATCAATTTTATCATATAAGGTCTAACAAACATTCGATTAAGAGTTTCACATCCGAACATAAAATCAATCATAACTAACAGATGGAAACGAGTTAGAATACCTCGTTTGTGGAGCTGTAATCACCAAGAAAAGATGTATCTAAAACACGAGATCAAAACCTTCCTCTTTATCTTTGAAAAATCTAGGTAAATTCGTCCAAAATCACACAAGTGGACTGAGCCGTTTGACCATGAACCCTTTATATACCCTCAAACACACTTGGTCGAGTGTGTCACTCATTCGGCCGTGAATGTGACTCACTCGGCCGAGTGTGTTTCAAACAAATCTCATTCTGTTTCACACACAGTCAGTCGTGTATGGTACTCACACGGTCGTGTATGTATACTCACTCGACCGACTGTCTTTAGGTTTCAAAACTTAAATATTTTCGATCTCAATTTTCACAAACCTTTTCACTTCTACTCCCCTGGGACTGATCTCTACAGTATAACATTAATCACGCTTTGTTCCATTAAGCTTCAAACATCAAACTTTCAAGTTTAATTTCACGTGATTCCATATACAGTAAACCCTTTGAGAACTGAGATGCCAAGCTTAATCATTATTCTAAAATGCACATGCAACTAACATATGATGCACATATTTTTGGATTTTCCATATATAAACACACACAAAGCTACAAAGCAAGAAACTGTACTAGATCTAGTGTTTCACGATAAAAAATATTGTATCAGACATATTCATTAAGGCTTTAACATTACGTATCTGCAATTCTTCACATGCAACTTTCAACATCTGATTCATTAATCATTAAGATAATCAGGAGTTAAACGTTAACATAATAAAGACAGATATTATTGTTTATCAAGAGCAACACCAAGTATAACAAAACACATGTTTTTGTAAGTTGATATACCACATTGATTCAATCTATTGATTCGGGGATCAGAACTGAACTATTTTGACATGTTATTACACAATTCATTCAATTTCATGTTTAATAAAGCATATACAGAACAATTTTCGAATATATCAATAAACATTTACCAACTTTCACCCTAGACTTTGATGATCATGTGGAAATAATTACTTTAACATTTTTTAATGTTAGATTTTGACCATAGAAACAGTCCTCATTTGAGATCGCACGATTTTTCGGGTAGAACTATTGAGCACAAATATATTGACGCTGTCCTCTTATCACATCAATGTACTTTCGATTTGATTGAACAGAACCATCTCATGATGTTTCTAGCAACCTTGTCAGCCATGAGCTTCTACCTTAAACTTACACTTTTCGTTTCAGATAGTATTGTTTATCTCAAATTTATTACATACTTTGAAAAGACGTATACCGACCGCTTTAAACCCCATACTTGAACGGAAATCGTATGATGTATAATGGATTGATGGTAGTGATATATTTGAGTTATGGAATGATGTGCTAAGATATCCTCCAGAAGATGCCCCCTGCTGTCTAGGCCAATAGGTACAACCCCATACCACAGACAAAAGATGTAAAGTCCAACAAATTGGTGATGTGGACAGAATGATTTAAGTTCTCTATATCTAGTGATCTGACAATCTTCTCCCCCTCGGATGTAGATAACTAAATCATTCAAACAGTTCTCTGATTGAAACATCTACTGTTTCAGACTTAGATAACGTATGAATCCTTTAAAATTTGTTCAATTCTTGATCCATGATTCTTTTGCAATAATGTGGTGCATCATCCTTATTTACAATTCAAATAAACATAACTACATTTTTTTTTTGATTTTCTGATATTGCAATTTTCTCAATGCTATATTACAAAGCATGAACAAATAAAATAAAATAAACACAAATGTACATGATGATGCACCATTGTCTTTGACTTTTGTTGTATCTGCGCGGAAAACCAATCTTCTGATGTTGAAATCTGTAACCCGATGACGTTGCATATACAAATCATTCTATGTATGTGATACAAGATTGCACTTCTCAACCCATATAAAGAGAACACCCCCCTTTGGATACCCGACATGTATGATGTAGACTTTCGGTCCAAAAATTAAAGGTAAATAGAAACAAGTATGCATCCTAGACAAAGTATTGTCACCTTGGGGACTCACAAAATTATCCTTTGCTACCGAGTATAAATCGTAGTCGGGGAGACCTCAACCGTCTGTTGAGTTTTTGAACAATCATTTCTCAGTACATATTCAGTGATAAGTAGGTGACTACCCTCAACCGCTGTAAACATTACCATGATTTCCTCATCATGATATTTACGCATTGTTAGTGTGATCATCTCTATCTAGAATTAGGTCAATAAAGTCTCGCAATACATTATCAATCATTCTGTAGTACTTGTTTTTCGCCAGTTACATGCCAGTTCAGTATTGCAATTACTTCCCCACAGATAGAATAAACAACTCATTTTCTGGATTTTTCAATTCTTATGGATTTTCTATTTTTCAACTTTTTATTTTATTTTCTGGTTTTATGATTTTTATGGCTTTTCTATTTTCTCTGTACAAAAGCATAAAAACTAACTAAAAACATAAACGAGCATGCAACATTATCAGAAAACAATTATCTATCATGCAAACGAAAAGTAACATGCAAATGAACTACAAACTACTATGCAAAACTACACATATTATACAATCAATTTTAAGGCATTCACAACTCAGTCCGCTTGTCAGGTTCCTCTTTGTTAGGAACCTGTGTTTCAGGAACCACGTCTTTCAATAGTTTAATACCTATTTCTTTTAATAAATAATCAAAGCGTGGTTTATCAAAAGCTTTAGTGAAGAGATCAGCCCGTTGTGTTGTAGTGTCTATCTGCACTACATCTATTAATTCCTTCTCATAGCAATCCCTAATGAAATGGTATTCAATCCCTATATGTTTCATTTTAGAATGATTAACGGGATTTTTAGTGATAGCTATAGCTGCAGTATTATCAACATAAATAGGAGTGTTAGAAATATGCAAACCGTAGTCACCTAGTTGCTATTGGATCCAGATAACCTGTGATATACAGCTGGCCGAGGCAATATATTCAGCTTCACAAGTGGACTGTGCCACTGCTGTCAGCTTCTTACACTGCCAAGTAACTAGTTTGCTACCAAGGAATTGACAACCCCCAGATGTTGACTTAAAATCTTTCTTGCGACCGCCATAGTCAGAATCACTATACGCCGTGAGATCAAAACCATCCTCACACGGATACCATAACCCCAAACTTGGTGTATCTTTCAAATACCTCAGAATCTTCTTAACCACAAACATGTGAGGAACATTAGGGTTCACCTGATAACGAGCACACAGGAAAACCGCAGACGTAATGTCTTTTAACACCCCGTCAAAATTCATTAACGGCGATGTTAACTCTGGTCCCAGTGCTTGGCTTGACTTTTATGTAACAGCCAAGTTCTACAGCGGAAGCAAAACGTACCTGAGAATAAACATGCTAAAAGTTTCAACCAAAAGGTTGGTGAGTTCATAGGTTTATCATAACTAATGATTTTGATAATAGTAATAGATCACAAGATTTCAGTTTCCATAAATATCCTTACACCGCAGTGTAACAAAAACATTCTACAACCATGGGCACCTGGTAACAAGCCTTAACGATAATAATATAATAATGAATACCCCTGATGTCTATAGAGCACCGAATCAAGTGCGATAAATAACCTCGAAGTACTAAACATTCATTGACTACTAGCGCGACTAGCCCGGATGGGGTTGTCAAACCCGATAGATCTATCAATAGGATTCGCGCCTACGGTACAGAGACCAATAGATTACGTTACCAAGCTAGGCGAATATTTGTGATTCTAACCCACGTAGAATTAAGTTTAGTATTTGTATCTATTTTGTAAAACAGATATAAAACATTGCATGTATTCTCAGCCCAAAAATATAGATTGCAAAAGCAATTAAAAAGGGAGCTATGAAAACTCACGATACTGTACGATATTTCGTAGTAATTATGTGTATGATGGCACTGAACAAGTGCAGAATTGACCTCGGATTCACGAACCTATATCAATTATATATATTAAAACATATAATCGTAATCGATCGAGTTTATATATATTATTTCAATTGTTATATATTTCTATATATATATATTTATATATATTTATATTTATATATATATATATATATTCTATATATAAGTATTTATATGATAAAGTATTGTTAATAATAATAACAATGATAAAAAAATGATAACTTTAATAAAAATGATAATTTTGATAATAATAATAACAATAATAATAATTAAAATTTTAATAATAATGATACTTTTTATAATAATTTTAATAATAATACTTATAATAATGATAACAACAATAGTTTTTGATTTTAGTAAGAATGATAAAAATAATAATTTTGATAAATATTAATACTCATAAAAAAATTTTGATATTCGTAAAAGGATAATAATAGTATTAGTAATAATAATAATAATACTAAGTGGTAATACTTAAATGATAATGATATTTGTAGTAACAATAATAATAATAGTCTTAATTGTAATTATAATCGTGTTAAATGATAATTAATACTTTTTGTAATAATAATTTTAATAATTATAACTCGTAATGATAATATTATGATAATAATAGTAGTAACTTAATAATAATTCTAATATTTCTAATAATAATAATAATAATAATAATAATAACAATAATAATAATAATAATAATAATAATAATAATAATAATAATAATAATAATAATAATAATAATAATAAGAAAACTACCTTAGGAGCTTTCCTAAAAAAATGCCACCGCCCGGGCTCGAACCCGCGACCTTTAGCTCCCCCGTAACACCCTCAAACCATTCAACCATATAAGTTTTTCTGTTTTAATTCATACCCCAAATGTATATAACCCGTTTTATTTAGTTTTCAATTCTTCTTCTTCAAATCATTCAGTCAACCAGAGATCGAACCAACAATGAATCAATTGTTTAGACTTATTGAGACTCTTCAATAACCATAGAAATAATTGTGGCTAGTTGATTGAATTATTAGAAAATGAAAAAAAAACTTGCTGTTGGTAGCGAGAAAAAAAAAATGAAAACTCAAACCTTGATTTTGATTTTTAGATAGTTTCAGCTCATGATTCCTACACGAAATACATTTTAAAACTTTCCTAGAATCTTTCCCAATCCTCAATTTCACTTAGTTCATAACAGGGAATTCGAATTTAATTGAAGAACAATTGTTGACTTTTTCAATTCAAAATTTTGACCCAAAAATTGGAATTCAATACAACGAATTGGCTTTTGAAATTTTGCAGTTAGTTTAAATAAGATATTCCTAACATCACTGCATTTCTAGATTTTGAAATGGGATTTGTTTTTGAGCTTTTGAATAATGATAGCAGGAACAGAGGTTTCAAAGAAAAGAAAAAAAAATGCTTACATTATCAGACAGTAACAATCAATGGAAGTTATAATTTGATATAGAGGGTGGAGAAATCGAATGAGTTAATTAACAACACTGAGCAATGATTGATTTATAATCAAATTGAGTCGACAAAAGAACAAAATAAAAACCAGTAGAAAATAAAAAAATATATCTCGTTAAGATAAAAAAATCACGATGGCTAAATAAAAAATTAAAAGCAGATTTGATTTTTATTTAATCTGATTATGTACATTGTTTTTTACTTTTAAATTTTATTTTTTTAATTGATATTATTATATAAACTGATTAATAAAAATATTAATAATAATAATTTGGTAATATTATTAATAATAATAAAAGTAATAATAATGATAATAATAATAGAAATGATAATAATAATAAATAATTATAATGATAATGATAAATTATTATTTATGATACTAATAATAACTATATTAATTTTTAATGATAATAGTAATAATAATTATGATAATAATATTAATAATCATAATAATAACTAAAGTCAAAATTTTACTACTAATTATAATAATAATGATATTAATAAATTGTATTGTTTTTATAATAATAATAATAATAATAATAATAATAATAATAATAATAAGAATAATAATAATAATAATAATAATAATAATAATAATAATAAAAATAATAATGATAACTATAATATTAATCATAATAATTTCTATTGTTGCTATATAATAATAATGATTTGTAATGATAATGATCATAATAATAATAAAAAAAATACTGCTAATTATCAATAATAATGATATTTATAATAATCATTAATAATTTTAGTAAAAGTGATAATACTAATAATATTAATGTTAGTATTAATATTAATGACAATAATAATTATTAATAATAATAATTATTAATAATATTGATAATAATAATGATTATAAATGATATATATATACACACACATATATATTTACATATCTTTTTATAACCAGTTGTTCGTGAATCGTTGGAAACAGTCGAAGAATAACTGAATCCATATAAACAGTTCAAAATTTTTTTTGAGATTCGGGATAACAGACTTTGCTTATCGTCTGAATTATGAAATCATTTATAGATTTAAGTTAAAAATAAGTCAAAATTTTCCGGTCATTACAGTACCTACCCGTTAAAAGAAATTTCGTCCCGAAATTTGATTGTGGTCATCATGGCTAATAATAAAAATGTTTTCATGATGAATATGAGTTGATAAATAGAGTTTGATCACCGTAGAGTAATATGGATAAAATAATTCGATTACTCGAAGAGTACTAGTGGAGTTATCACAAAAGAGTAAAATGAGAAAATTAAATGTTCGCCTTAACTTTTGACGTAGTCAGGATTAATTTCCGGAGTTCAAGGAATTTAAAGAAAATCTTCATAATCTTTATAAGATTTGATTCTCCGGTAATTAAGGAAATTAGGATTTCCTTTAATTAAATTTGTAATCTGCCTCGATTACTATGTCTGATATTTTCACTATAAATTAACCCCTTCCGTTTCATTATTTTCATCAATCCTATACTTTCTTCTTCAATTCATACTTCCAAAAGATTTGTTAATATGCTCAATCCCGCATTGATCCTTGTTATTATATTGACCATATATACAGTCATTCTTCTTTTTCATTTACCACTAGAGGAATTTATTTTCTTCTACTATTACCTTGGGGTTATAATGTTTTTAATTCTCCCGTGTCTTTACGTTGCAATACGTATTGATATACATGGTTTGTAATTTCGGTGTTGTTATCGGGCTTTATATTTTCCCTTATATTTTGGAGTTCCATGCTTTTGTAAAGCAAGTAATGGTCCAGAATTCGTAGGTATGGAGTTTCAAATGAATCTAATGTTCTAAGCAGAAAGGAACGTAATATCACGATTTGATTGGGTAAATTACCAGAATCATGGGAAAAGTTAGATCTATCAAGAAAATATGTTCTTGATATGTTTAGAGATTAAGTAGAATGTAAAGAGTCGTGTAACATGGCACATGATGATTGTAAGGTCTGTGAGTCATCATGTTCCATTAAAAATTTAGCATGACTTACTGTAATATAATCACGCTGGCCCGATGTCATTATATTATACTAACTCATGCTTCAATTCCCAACACTTCTCCAGAAATCATTCATAATTTAAACTTGAATTTTATAGAATATGGAAACTTAAACAGTTTCCTTTATGATGTAATAAAGATATCGCAAAGAGATAATTAATTGCGGACAAGAATCGTTATGAAGATATCTTCAGAAATATCGAAGATATTTATAACGAAAGATAATACGATATCTTAGAATTTCTAATATCGAAGGATGATAAAGAAGATTTGTCAGTAAAGGTTTAGAGTCAGGAGCAAGGTATTCGTTAATGACTTTAGCAGATACAAGTTTAGTTCTTGTGATTTGTCCACAGTCTCCTTCATAGTTTGCTCAATCCGTTTTTCAGTTCCAAATTTTCTTTTGAGCTTATACCATTCTTTATTATCAAACTTTTGGCTCTTAAGACCTTCTATAGCTTTTTGCTGCTTCATCAGCATTTACAACGTTAACATATTTGAATCATTGGTTATCAATCTGACTTGTTTTCAAGAATTTTGAATTTGAGCGTTGAACGCAGGATGTAACCATCAACGGATCTAACGGTTGACGAAGAAATGTTGTAAATTTTAAAAGTTATGAATGGAAATTTAGGTGGCTTTGATGTGATAATTCATCACCGAATATGAATGAATATAATTCAAGAATGTAGTGATCTTTAGGAAGATAACATCTGCTAAAGCTTTACTTGGATTCTGATATGTCAAAATCAGAATATGTAATTGATTTTGTATGAAAATGGTTGTTCTTTAGTGAACGGATACATATATCTTGTGAATGTAAATAGTATAGTTAATGACTTGTTGAATCAGAATTGAGGAATGTACAATGTAACATATCAATGTGAGATATAAATATTTCTCGGGTATTACCTACCCGTTAAAATATTTTCACCATTAACAGTTTGTACAACAGAATATTTAATTACAATCTTTATGAAAATATACTTACATATATATATTTTCCTTCAGATGTAATCATGGATTTAATGAGTTAATATAATATTAAACTCATTTGATTTACGGTTGAAACGAGAATAAATAATCTCCAAAACCTTAGAGATTTCATAATTGTCGCGGAATATTTCGCTAATGAAGTTATGAATCAATACTTCATTGTTCATTGTTATTGATATTCCTCGGTGAATGATGTTGAAGCTCGTGGAATCCTTGTGAATTTTGCAAGGTACGAATGATGTTTTCTAAAAAGTTTCGAGTACATCGAAAATGAAAGTATACAATCAAACATGTATTCGAACAATACACTTAGTTTATTATGAAATGGAGTTCATTGAGTTGAAACAGAGATTGTAGTTAACGATGGTTAAGTTATTAACGAAGGATGTACATTATAGCATATTAGTGATATGAATTAACCAAGTAGTACATACTAGTTAAGATTAACACGTAATAGCTTATTACGAAAAGATTTATTATTGTTCCAAACCATATATATATATATATATATATATATATATATATATATATATATATATATATATATATATATATATATATATATATATATAAGTATACATATATAATTCTTCAGGAAGAATGAGTCAATACATCTTAACTCATTATTACTAACATTCCTTGGTGTATGATATTGGTGCTTGTGGATGTTGCTGTCTTCAGTGATTTCGGAGTTTGCGGAGCTTGTGATGCTGCTGGTGCTTTCAGTGTGTGCGGTGCTGGTGATGTTGGTGGTACTACTGATACTGGTGGTACTTGTTATGCTGATGGTGCTGCTGATGCTCTTAGATTTTGCACCATATTCTCCAGAGCCACTATTCGAGCGCGAAGCTTGTTGACTTCTTCTATTACACCGGGATGATTGGCGGTTCGGATAAGTGGATGAATAAAATCTAGAATTCTAGATATTATATACTCGTGGCGGGATATCCTGGAAATGAGGGTGAAAATGGTGTTCCGGATTGGTTCGCCAGTAAGTGCTTCAGGTTCTTCGCCAATAGAGCAATGTGATGGGTGAAAAGGATCACCTTCTTCACTTCTCCATTGATTGAGTCGACTACGAATCCAACCCCAATTCATCCAAAGTAGATGATGGCTAATTGGTTGGTTCATTCCGGTTACGCTGCTATTGGAGCTCGAGGAGTTCGAGGAATCAAGTGAGAAATCCATATTATGTGATCGGAATAAGGGTTTCGATATGGGATGAGTGTTGAATACTGAATGATATCTCCATCTCCTCGAATACGTATATATAGCAAAAAGATTCCGTAATTTATGGAGGAAATTTAGGAAAAGTTTTAGACAAAGTCAATTTATGCAATAATTGCAGTATGACGTGTCTAGATTAAAAATGATAAGTATGTAATCAGATAAACTTTCGATTAAAGACTTTCAATTCGTAATGGCCTATTTAGGTCTAGGGGCTTGAGCTATAGGATCCTTTAAATTGGTAATCCAAACCCTTCCATTCTAGAGTTTCGTAGACGCCACCCGTCAAGAAAGTTCATTGATCAAAAATAACGAGAAAGCAAAGATTTTTAAAAGTAATGAATATGAATAGTGATGAAATTATAATGTCTTTGAGTTATCGAGAATCTTTATGAGTCAATAATGACATTTTCCGGTTCTCAAACCAATGCACAAAGGCATAAGGTCACATAGGTACGTGATATAACATGGAGGTTATATACGTATGAGTATGAGTAGTAACAAATATAGAAATTTCAAAAATCAGGTATGACATTTCATGTAATACATACGTAATACACAAAACCAGGATAGATGATATAGGAATGTCAAGAATTTCATAAATTATGAGTGACATCCCTCGGTTTCACCAACCGAGGTGATCTTATAAAGATAATGCGCGTGAATTATAGAATATTGTGAATCACAATGGGAGTTCCTTCCGGAGTGACAGAATAAGAGATATGTATATGTATAATGCAAGTAATAATATTTTAAAGCTATAGGTCAGGCTGTAGACTAGACTTTAATGCACCCTATAAATCTGGGTTATCTATGAGAATTTCAGCCAACATGGCCTAGATGACCCACTCATCAAAATTTGATTTTATAAATTGGCCCGAATAATTAAACGAGCGCGATTCGAGAAAAATACCGATACGCAAATTAAATACGCGGGAAGAATAATAATTCAAGAAATAAAATATAGGAATATTTTATTAACTCATATGACATCGGAATATTGTATTAAAATAATTCGGATTTGGAAATCTCGAAAGTCTAATCGTTGATTTGGAAACCGAGACGATTCATCGAATAAAAACGTTATATGTAGGAACGTACAAACACATAGTCTCACCTTTTTATTTAATAGATAATATAGGAATATTAGAATATAATTTAGTCACATAAAATGACTTCATAAAACCTTTCAAAATTTTAAGACTCATAATAACAAGTTTGCTTATCGAGTCGAAGCCATTCAATCATATAGAGAATTGACTTAAAAATAAGTTAAAATTTTCAGGCAAGAAATGATAAGTAAAATTTAAAATAAACACGTACGGTTAAAGTCCAGACTCACTAATGCATCCTAACAACTACCGGTTAGACACACTAATGCAAATTCTAGTTCGCTAAGACCAACGCTCTGATACCAACTTTAACACCCCGTCAAAATCCATTAAGGGCGATGTTAACTTTGGTCCCAGTACTTGGCTTGACTTTTATGTAACAGCCAAGTTCTACAGCGGAAGCAAAAAGTACCTGAGAATAAACATGCTAAAAGTGTCAACCAAAAGGTTGGTGAGTTCATAGGTTTATCATAACTAATGATTTTGATAATAGTAAAAGATTACAAGATTTCAGTTTCCATAAATATCCTTACACCGCAGTGTAATAAAAACATTCTACAACTATGGGCACCTGGTAACAAGCCTTAACGATAATAATATAATAATGAATACCCCTGATGTCTATAGAGCACCAAATTAAGTGCGATAAATACCCTCGAAGTACTAAACATCCGTTGACTGCTAGCGCTACTAGCCCGGATGGTGTTGTTAAACCCGATAGATCTATCAAAAGAATTCGCGCCTACAGTACAGAGACCAATAGATTACGTTACCAAGCTAGGGGAATATTTGTGATTCTAACCCACGTAGAATTAAGTTTAGTACTTGTATCTATTTTGTAAAACAGATATATAACATTGCATGTATTCGCAGCCCAAAAATATAGATTGCAAAAGCAATTAAAAAGGGAGCTATGAAAACTCACGATACTGTACGATATTTCGTAGTAATTATGTGTATGATGGCACTGAACAAGTGCAGAATTGACCTCGGATTCACGAACCTATATCAATTATATATATTAAAACATATAATCGTAATCGAACGAGTTTATATATATTATTTCAATTGTTATATATTTATATATATATATATATATATATTCTATATATAAGTATTTATATGATAAAGTATTGTTAATAATAATAACAATGATAAAAAAAATGATAATTTTAATAAAAATGATAATTTTGATAATAATAACAATAATAATAATTAAAATTTTAATAATAATGATACTTTTTATAATAATTTTAATAATAATACTTATAATAATGGTAATAACAATAGTTTTTGATTTTATTAATAATGATAAATAATAATTTTGATAAATGTTAATACTCATAAAAAAATATTAATATTCATAAAAGGATAATAATAGTATTAGTAATAATAATAATAATAATAATAATAATAATAATAATACTAAGTGGTAATACTTAAATGATAATGATATTTGTAGTAACAATAATAATAATAGTCTTAATTGTAATTATAACTGTGTTAAATGATAATTAATATTTTTTGTAATAATAATATTAATAATTATAACACTTAATGATAATATTATGATAATAATAGTAGTAACTTAATAATAATTCTAATATTTCTAATAATAATAATAATAATAATAATAATAATAATAATAATAATAATAATAATAATAATAATAATAATAATAATAATAATAATAATAATAATAATAATAATAATAAGAAAACTACCTTAGTAGCTTTCCTAAAAAAAAATGCCACCGCCCGGGCTCGAACCCGCGACCTCTAGCTCCCCCGTAACACTCTCAAACCATTCGACCATATCTGTTTTTCTATTTTAATTCATACCCCAAATGTATATAACCCGTTTTATTTAGTTTTCAATACTTCTTCTTCTTCAAATCATTCAGTCAACCAGAGATCGAACCAATAATGAATCAATTGTTTAGACTTATTGAGACTCTTCAATAACCATAGAAATAGTTGTGGCTAGTTGATTGATTTATTAGAAAATGAAAAAAAAAACTTGCTGTTGGTCGCGAGAAAAAAAAATGAAAACTCAAACCTTGATTTTGATTTTTAGATAGTATCAGCTCATGATTCCTACACGAAATACGTTTTAAAACTTTCCTAGAATCTTTCCTAGAATCTTTCCCAATCCTCAATTTCACTTAATTCATAACAGGGAATTCAAATTTAATTGAAGAACAATTGCTGACTTTTTCAATTCGAAATTTTGACTCAAAAATTGGAATTCAATACAACGAATTGGCTTTTGAAATTTTGCAGTTAGTTTAAATAAGATATTCCTAACATCACTGCATTTCTCGATTTTGAAATGGGATTCGTTTTTGAGCTTTTGAATAATGATAGCAGGAACAGAGGTTTCGAAGAAAAGAAAAAAAATGCTTACATTATCAGACAGTAACAATCAATGGAAGTTATAATTTGATATAGAGGGTGGAGAAATCGAATGAGTTAACTAACAACACTGAGCAATCGATTGATTTATAATCAAATTGAGTCAACAAAAAAACAAAATAAAAACCAGTAGAAAATAAAAAAAATATCTCGTTCAGATAAAAAAATCACGATGGCTAAATAAAAAATTAAAAGCAGATTTGATTTTTATTTAATCTGATTCTGTACATTGTTTTTGACTTTTAAATTTTATTTTTAAATTGATATTATTATATAAACTGATTAATAAAAATATTAATAATAATAATTTGGTAATATTATTAATAATAATAAAAGTAATAATAATGATAATAATAATAGAAATGATAATAATAATAAATAATTATAATGATAATGATAAATTATTATTTATGATAATAATATTAAATGGTATTAAATAACAATAACTATATTAATTTTTAATGATAATGGTAATTATAATTATGATAATAATATTAATAATCATAATACTAACTAAAGTCAATATTTTACTACTAATTATAATAATAATGATATTAATAAATTGTATTGTTTTTATAATAATAATAATAATAATAATAATAATAATGATAACTATAATATTAATGATAATAATTTCTATTGTTGCTATATAATAATAATGATTTGTAATGATAATGATCATAAATTCATAATAATAATAACAAAAATACTGCTAATTATCAATAATAATGATATTTATAATAATCATTAATAATTTTTGTAAAAGTGATAATACTAATAATATTAATGTTAATATTAATATTAATGATAATAATAATTATTAATAATATTATTAATAATATTGATAATAATAATGATTGTAAATGATATATATACACACACATATATATTTACATATCTTTTTATAACCAGTTGTTCATGAATCGTTGAAAATAGTCGAAGAATAATTGAATCCATATAAATAGTTCAATTTTTTTTTGAGATTCGGGATAACAGACTTTGCTTATCGTCTGAATTATGAAATCATTTATTGATTTAAGTTAAAAATAAGTCAAAATTTTTCGGGTCATTACATGTCTGGTCGAGAAGCTGTCAGATATATTAGAGACCCTATGATTGCCCTGTATAAAGTAGGATCCACTTTAGCACCTTCACAATCAGGTGAGATCCCATGATTCACTGACAACGGAGTCTTAGCTGGTCTTTATGCTTTCACTTGAAAGCGCTTTAGGATATCAGCAACATACTTGGTATGATGCAAGAAGATGCCTTTATCCGTCTGAGCTACCTACAAACCTAAGAAAAACTTTATAGTTCCCATGTAACTCATTTTAAACTTCCGCTGCATGATGTTTTCAAACTCATCAACCATCTCCTGATCCGTTGACCTAAAGATGATATCATCAACATAAACCTGCGCACGCATAAGATGTTGTCCCTTTTTCTTGATGAAAAGTGTCTGATCAATGACACCTCTTCGAAAACCGTTTTCAAGCATATAATTGGACAACGTGGCATACCACGCTCCAGGAGCTTGGTGAAGACCATAAATTGCCTTTTCAAGTCGATAAACCTTTTCTGGGAAATGAGGATCTTCAAAACTAGGTGGTTGTACAACATATACCTTCTCATTAATCTCTCCATACAAAAACGCGCTTTTCACATCCATCTGATAAACCTTAAATCCCATGAAAGATGCAAAAGCCAAGAAAATTCTAATTACTTCCAGTCTAGCTATCGGAGTAAATACCTCATCGTAGTCAATCTCAAGGATTTGTTGATATCCCTTTACTACCAATCTAGCTTTATTTCGAATAACAATACCCTGTTCATCCTTCTTATTCTTCAATACCCATCGAAAACCATAGGGTTCACAACCAAGTGGTGGATTGACTAGTCTCCAAACTTTCAGATGCTTAAATTGCAACAAATCTTCTTGCATTGTACTTACCCACTCATCATACTATAATGCCTCGTAGGCATCTTTAGCTTCAATCTGACAAACATAGCAGGAGTGCGCATGCACAAGTACTCTACCCGTCTTGTTCAAAGAAGAATAGAAAGCTGTCACTACATTTTATCTTGCAGTCTCTTCATATTCTAATGCCGTTAAACTTTCACTTACCACAGGAACTTCTGATGTGATTGGAACGTCTGACGTAGATGCTTCATTAGTATTAGTATGAGGAATACCAATATGAGGAATACCCCATGTATCCACAAAGTAATCATCCAGGCGTTTAAAGGGCATGATAACACGATTGGATCTACGTACACCTCCTACTACATTTGGCTGTTCAGACACTGTTAGTCGATGGTTGACCATAAAGAGGATTTAGATGTTCTTCAGTCAACTATATAGTGTTTCTATCCTCTAGTTCCTCAAAATCACTGTCTTCATCTGTTTCATACATTATTTCCACATTAGGATCTACATTAGATTTATCTCCTTGAGAACTCTGACACGGACTAGGAATTGGACTCTGTTGTTGACCATGAATTTGATTCTGAGTCTGACATGTAATCGATATGACATTATCTGTGGAGTTTTGAGCATCATACAACATCTGCGCAATGACTTCATCATCAGTAATTTCTGGTGGAAGATTAAAAGAATCAAACAGTTTATCATATTTGAATTGCCATGTGAATCCTTCACTGACTCGAGCGGGAGCGTTACATTGAATATCAACCTCAAATCGCTCTTCAGCACATCTAGTTTCTGTGTTGTACACTCACTTGTTAGGATTCCCATAGCCTAAGAAGATACCCGGAACAGCCTTCGGATTAAATTTCCCTCCAGTGTCCCGTACCAAGATAGTACAAGGAGCACCAAAAGGTTCAAGATGTTTAATATTTAGTTTTCTCATATGCAACAATTCATAAAAAGTCTTCCCATGTTGCTTTACCACTAGCACTCTGTTCATGACATAACAAGCTGTACTGACTGCCTCACCCCTGAATGTAATAGGCAAACACGAATCAGCTAACATCATTCTGGCAGTCTCTATAAGTGTTCTATTCTTTCTTTCAGCGACACCATTTGACTGTGGTATATAAGCAGGGCTGAACTGCTGCTGTATCCCCTTTTCATTATAAAACTGTAGCATCTGATTATTATTAAATTCCGTACCATTGTCTGTACTAATCTTTCTTACCTTCAACTTATACAGAATTTCAAGCTTCAGAATCAACACTTTAATGTGCTCAAAAGTATCTGATTTATTCTTCAACATAACAACCCATGAGAAACATGAATATTCATCAGTAACCACCAATCAATTAAAATCACCAGTAATAGTTTTGCGATTAACTGGACCAAAGAGATCCATGTGCAACAATTCCAGAGGAATACTTACCGAATGATGTTTCTTGGTATCATGAGACTTCTTAACCTATTTCCCTTACTTACATGGAAGACATCCTTCAGGAATGTGAAAACTTTTAACATTAACACCATCAACTAGTCCATTGTGAACCAGATTATTCATCTTCCTGAGACTTAGATGACCCATACTTTTGTGCCAAATGATAGACTCTTGTTCAATAGCCTTAGAAACGAAAGCCTGATGGCCTGTAGCTGCTTTAACATGAGCCTTACGTATATCAAGGATATAAAGATCCTTGCACCTTGGAGCAGTCATCAAAATCATGTCTTCCGGAATCACGAACTCTTTTCTCAAAATATAACAAAACTTTTCATCGAATGCAACTGTATACTTTTTGTCAGAAACTTGTGAAACGAAAAGCAGATTGTTCGACATCTGCTCCACAAAATTTACTTTATCAAAGCTGACATTTTCGTTAGCTATCACTCTTTGTGCAGTAATAAAACCTCCTTCACTACCTGCAAAAGAAATTGGTCCTCCATTCACTGTTTTAACATTAGAAAGCAAGGATAAGTTCCCTGTCATGTGCCTTTACGCCCCACTATCAACAATCTATGTACTGTAGCGTGGATTGTAGACGACCTGCATATGAAAATAAGGAGGTTAGTTAGAATGGGCCACCCATGCCCTAACGGCATTGGGTTTCCCATCAACACCAACTACGGGTAGTTCAACCCATTTCCCTTTGGTTTCAGACGAACTTTCTGCTTTACGAAACCACATAGCATTCTTTGGTATAGGTTTTCTGTAATAATCATTAGTTTGAAAAACCTTAAGCTCACTTGATTTAACAGAAGACGATTTTG